>NC_135396.1:3887500-4200000 GCF_051989625.1 Stigmatopora argus | reverse complement strand
TAACGTATTGGTTGCCAACTGTCCCAGTTTGAATGGGAATTGGATTGTGAATACCCATAATTCAATTGCGGGTTGTAAACATGTCATGGAAAAGTACATTTAGGCTCATGTTAACCTAAAAAAAAATTGAAAAAAATCTGTAGTTCTCTTTGAATGTAGAGAATATTTTTATAAATACATCAAATATTTACAAAAAAAATAAAATAAAATAAAATGAAGGTCTGTAAAATGTTAACTTTGACATTTTCCTTCATCCTCACAAGGGCCGCGGGGGTGCTGGAGCCTATCCCAGACAACTTTGGCAGGGGACATCCTCAATTGGTGGTCAGCCAATCACAGGGCATACTTTTTTAATGAGAAAAAACAATTTAAAAAAAAAAGAAAAAATTAATATATTTTGATTATGTACCAATATTAGCAAAAAAAGTACATTTTCCCCTTTTCTTTTTATGAATATGAAATATAAATATAAAACGAACAAAACAAAATGTAAAAAAACCCGTTATTTTCCCCGTTATGATGAAATGGTTTGCTTTCCTGTCAACAACTTTCAATTTTTTGACAGCTCTCGAATACCCCACCCTCATAAGTGATGTGCGGGAATACCCACAATTCAACAGTGGGAAACAAAGACGTCGCGAAAATGGGCCCTTTGGCTCGAATTCCCCTACAAAAACCATAAAAGTGACCTCACCACTACATTTTAAAGCCACGTGCTGTTTTGTAAACAAGGCAAAAAAAAGAGTTAATGTGACCTCAGTTGTTGTATAAATGTATTGAAATGAGAGTAATACGCTCAAAAGGCTTTTTTGCCCTGGGGGTCTTTCTCGGCCGAGTGGCACACATGCCATCGTCCCCTTCCTCTCGTTCCACCTCACTCGCTATTTTCCCCCCATGCCGGGCCTCCATACATCCTCCAATTTGGGCATGAGTCAAGACACAAGCTTGAGTCACAGAAAGGAGGTTGTGACTCTCTAGCAAAAGCAGACCCTCCTCATTTGGAGCTCTCGGGCAAAAATGTAAACAATTATTGATTTACGAGCGCTTAAAAAAAGTCACCTGAAGGTCACGTGATTTACAAACGGGGTGGTGCTTTGCTAACACGTTTCTAAATTGCTTAAATTATTGAATTATTCACATTATTTTGTTTTTACGCATCTTTTGTAATGAGTTAAAATAATTATTAATAAATACTTGTTTTTGTAGTAAAGTGAGCCCTTCCAGCACCTCCCAATTGAAAGAATTGGACATCTATTTCTGTCCATAGGTGTTATCAATATCAAATTTCCTTTTTGTTTGTACACAATGACCTGGCGTCAATAAGTTAAGCTAACGCTAACTTTTCAACCATATTAGCACTAACAAATTTCATGTTATTGGAGGCTGTAACCAGAAATCATCCATTTTGTTTACATAATTAACATAAAAGCTCATCTAAAAAGGACGATAAAGTAAATGCAGTTTTAAATAATAATAAAAAACTATAATGAAATCATAATAAATGATCATGTATGTCTAGTTTTACCAAAAATCCTCTTGTGACTATTAGACGATGTTTTCAATTACATGACACGTCCTATGATTTAATGTGTCATTCATAACCTTTGCTATTGATAATTAACGTAGCTGGAGAATGACATCAAATACAACAACAAATGAAATCATAAACCACAAGAAAAACCAACTTTCATAATCTGTTCCGCTGATCAACACCATGGACGCAAGGGTGCTGGAGCCTATCCCAGCCAAGTATGGGCAGTAAGACAGGGGACACCTTGCCTCGGTGGGCAGCCAATCAAATAAAAGAATCAAATCTAAACAGTTCTTCTTAAAATCAAGATTCAATCGTAAGGAAAAGAAGAAGTCCGTTGGCTTACCTCGCAAGGAGAAGACGTTGTTTGGGACGCAGACGACCAGCAGCAGCAGCAAAAGCAGGCGCAACGGTGGTGGCGGCGTTGGGACCACCGGCGGCGGCTGCTGTGGCGCTTCTCCTCGGAAAGTGGACTCCTTTCTCAAGAGGCTCATCGCGCGTGGTGGCGCCATCACCTCCTCGTCATCTTTTGATCAAACTAGCGCGACAAAGTCCGAGTCAAACTTTTTAGAGCCAGTGCGTGTAGATTCCTTCACTTTGCTTTCCTTCTCCTTCAAGCAGGACTCAAATTCCACAAGTCAGCTTCTTTGCACCCTCCTTTTTTCCCCCTCCTCCTTCTCTTTCTCCTCCTCCTCCTCCCACTTTTCCTCCTCCTCCTCCTACTCGCCGAGGACGCCCGAGCCGGGCCCCTGCAGGCCGCCGATTGTCCGTGCATACAATCAGCTTTTTAATTGCTCCATGCCTGAAGTGAAGCGAGCCGAGTGGGTCACTTTGGACGCAACCTAAAATCAACAAATGGAAAGATAGTTCAAATGTTAAAAATCAACACAAGTGAAATTTGTATTGTTTTTATCATTATGTGGGGATTTTGAATCAACAAGGATAGGATTTATTTATTGATATGTTTTCTAAAATAATTCAACCACTTTTGTATGATTGCGTATTTCGTACGTTGCGTTTAATGTCATGCGGGAATTTGGAGTACTTTGAGAAATTTTTGAATGTAGTTATTTATTGAAATGTTTTTCTTCTATAAAGACAAAATCATCCAAGTAGTTTATTATGTTTTTTAATACGTTGCATTTAATGACATGCTGGAATTTGGAAATCTACTTTAAGATATTTTTGAATTTAGTTATTTATTGAAATGTTTTTCTTCTATAAAGACAAAATCATCCAAGCAGTTTATTCTATTTTTTAATAGGTTGCATTTAGTGTCATAGTGAGAATTTTGAAATTCACCTTGAAAATAAATAAATTAAAATAGAATATTTAAAGTTTTTCCTATTTTTTAAATAATAACATTTTGAATTAGTATAAATCCACAATGATTCAGATAAGTAACGTGTTTTTGGCTGAAGTAATTCTTTTTAAAAATCTTCTAATTTCTTATATTAATCCAAAATATTTCATGACAATTTAAACACAGACTAAAAAACATATCAATGATATTCAAGTCCCATTTTTACCACTCCTAAAATGTACTTTAAACTATTACTTACACTACACTTACTATACTATTTATACTGGTGCTACTGGAATACCCACACCACATTTTTGTAACACTTGCCAATGCGCAGTTCACGTCATGGTCATCGATAAGTCCTACGTTGTCTTTTCGTGTGTTGGGGGCCCCTCCCCTTCTTTCCCACGCTGGGGGCCCACAGGTTGGGCCCTTTAAGAATGGCCGCGGGACCCTTTAAAAGAGCCTCATTGTGTGCAAGCCTGCTTTTTCATTGAAAAGTAGTCAGGGGGAGTGGTGGGGGGTCCTGGCCAGGGAAGGGGGTGTTTGGAGGGGTGTGTGTGTGTGTGTGTGTGTGCATTCCTCGTGGCAAGATTTACTCGGATTTGGCGGTAAAATTAAAGTGGATTAAAAGTGGAAGTTTAAAAAGCACCTGGTCAGCAGGCAGGTTTGAGAAAAATTCACGTGATACGAAGTTATGGGGATGGTGGCTGGGACTTATGCGCCCTCTAGTGGCGATTGCTGTTTTGACAGCTAGATTTACGTTTTGCGGGTTTCCAATGACAAAAAGTAAAAGCCGATAACAATAATTGTCATTGTTTGTGTATTTTTCCATGACAAAAAGTTAAAGTCCACAGCAAAAAAATCCTCAGGTTTTTCATTTTGTGTTTTTCAATGACAAAAAAATGAAATCTTGCTTTATATTTGTATTTATTCTATTTTTTGGAGGATAAGTGCAGTTGGCCTGGGAAAGTATATTCATTGCTTCCAATTCATGTTCAATTTGACTGTCTTACACGTGTTGCGTTCATCGCAATGAGTAATGGCTACCGACCGGCTTTATAAAAAAAATACACATCCCTTCTGCTTCTCATTATTTCCATATAAAAACTCAAATTCATTTCCAAATTTGATTTCTACCGCCTGTGCCAAGACGGAGAAAACGACAGGCGAGGATGAAGCGATTCTGTTTACATACCGTCCATTTCTGCCAGCCTCACATTCCAAATGGATTGGACGTTTTTCAAATCTTTTTTTCCCGTCCAGCTGCTTCCTCCATATCTCTCCTCTCATTCGTCTTCCACAATTCTCTGCAAAAAAAACATCTGATGAGAAAAAAAAAAACTTTTGATCGCACTAAATCTTGACGTAAATTGCGAGGATGTACGTGCCTTATTTTGTCCACCATTTTCGAGGTGGGCAGCGATCCAGATCCGGCCTTCACCGTAATCCCTCTCTTTTAATCTGCAGGATGATTGTGGTAAAACGAGTGGGATTACCATGCCCTCTCTCTGTTCTCCCTTTTTTCTCTCTCTCTCTCTTTTGTATCCATTTTTTTTAGAAACCGCCTTCATTTGCGTTTTTTGGAGCAGCCATGAACGCGGTCGGCGGCGTCCACAGAGGCTACCTCAGAAAATACGGTAAGAAACACGCCACGTTTCGATAGTTGTTTCTCTTTCGTTGGCTTTTTGGGTTTTCTGCGGGTACCCCGGTTTCCTCCCACATCCCCCAAAAAATGCACACTAGGCTAAAGTGATTGGTTGTGCCCTGCAATTGGCTGGCCACCCATTCAGGGTGTCGCCCACCTACTACCCCAAGTTTGCTCCAGCACCCCCATGAGGATAAGCGCGCCGGGAAAATTTATTATATTATTTTTTGGGGAAATTGTCTCCTGTAGATTAGGATTTTTTTTGTAGTCTTCAGCCTGTTATTAAAAATATCCAGTATAACAACTACCACTTGAAGTTGTGAGTTTCTATACAGTGTACAAAACGTGCATTTTTTTTAAAAAGAGTTAAATATCCATGTTTTTTTCCCTTTTAGAATATTTACAGCAAAAGTAAATTCTCTGGATATGAACAGATGAACAGTTCATTTTTTATACTTTTTGGACTCTTCAAGTAAAAAATGTATTGGACGTGAGTGACCGTCAAAAAAAGTTAAGAGTTTCAAAAAAAGAGGATTTGGTCAAATGTGAGGTGAATAACGTCATCCAATAAATAATCGACTGTAAAAAAAAATAGCTGTTGATTCAATACAATTGATTGTCAATTGGTGGATTGGTCGCAGCAGGCCTAGTTGGCGGACATTATTTGTAGAAAGTAGCACAGTTAAAAAAAGAACGGGCCAAAATCGGGAAGCGAGTCCTAATACTTTAAATCAAAGCTCTCTTTTCTCTCTACGTTTTTTTTTTGTGGGTCAAATCCCGTCCACGCTTAATCCGCCGTGCGGAGAAGTGGAGCAGATTTTCGTCATCGTGGCTATTAGCGAATGGCCGGCTGTCGGGAACGCCGTCGCGTGTTACCTGTCCTGGAAACGGATAGCGTGCCGTTAGCGTGCAGTTAGCGTACCGTTAGCGTGGCGGTCATTTTTGTCCAGCGGCAGGGTTGAAAGATGAATCCATTTCAAATCCAAATGGTCCATTTTGAAATGTCCCCTGAAAGTTAAAAAAAAACATTTGGAAAGAATAAAGTTTTTTATTGGCGCATAAAATAAGAAAAACTAAAGAAAAATAAATAGAAAACAAAAAAAAAAGAGTAGTTGTGTTTCACCAACTGAATTTTGAAAAAAAAAAACTAAAAATGGAAGCTTTCTAGTAAGAAAATGAAGATGGTGAGATATTTTAAAAAAAAAACCTTGTGACAACCAACCCTGTTTCCCCCAAAATCGTTCCCCTAAAAAATACCCATCTTTTTTAGCTTCTTTTTATAGCAAAAAAAGTAGGAATGAAAAACTCATAAGGAAATATTTGCTATTAAAAAGCTATGCTTGATGGAATAATGGTAAAGCTTCCCAAATGAAGGTTAGGGTCTATTCCTACCGTAGGGGGCTTCATGTTCAAGCAGTGGAAGGACAAGTTCGTGGTCCTCAGCGTGGAGGGCAGCCTGCTAGTGTGCCGCGACGGCGAGTCCCCGCCCGACCAGGTGGTGGAGCTGCACAGCCACTGCGAGCTGATCGTGGAGGGCCGCGAGATCCTGGACCTCCCCAGGCTGCCGGCGGGGGGCCGCAGGGACTGCTGCTTCGCCCTCATCCTGCAGCAGAGCAAGTTCCTGCTCATGCTGGCGGACAACCCAGACGACTGCACGTGGGTGCCATCGTCCTCCTCGCCGTCTTTGTCCAAAATTCTCCAATGACTTTTGTCCTTTTTTGCCTTTTAGTCTGTGGCTCCAGCTGATAAGGAAAGTCAGAGAGGTCAGTCGCTATGTTTCCCCGTTAGTATGACAATATTAGACAACATATATTACACGTCCAATACCTTGGGACAAAATGGATTGGACGTGTCACATATAAAAAAAATCATTTTTCATATTTCCAACAATAGTCACTTGCCCCTTAAAGGTTAATAAAGTACTGTTCAATTGTATTTAACTTGAAGAGAATATCACATTATATATAAATGTGATTTTTTTTAAATCCAAGTGAAATACAACTGAACAGTACTTTAATAGAGTACTGTTCAGTTGTATTTAACTTGAAGAGAAAATTACATTATATATAAATGTGGTTTTTTTAGTCCAAGTTAAATACAACTGAACAGTACTTTAATAGAGTACTGTTCAGTTGTATTTAACTTGAAGAGAAAATCACATTATATATAAATGTGATTTTTTTAATCCAAGTTCAATACAACTGAACAGTACTCTATTAACCTTTAAGGAGCAAGTTGACATTTTAATACTCTTGTTTACGATGATAAATTATTATATTTTGAAGTCAACAATGATTTTTTGACTGACTTTTCCAGGGTGTCATGTCGCCCGCGACCCTGCAGAGGCAGCGGAGCATCATCCGTCGTATTAGCGACAGGGAGCCGCTGCCCGACGACTCCAGCGACCAGGACCCCGGGTCACCCCAGACCGGCGAGGGCACCCCGCCGCCGTCGGGCCACGTGGCGGTCAGGGGCGGATCGCTGAGGGAGCGAAATCAGACTCAAGGTCAGAATTGGGACCGCATTTTCACGCCCAAAAAACGCTCAGTGTAAAGTGTTCATTAAAGTGGCGTTTCTCGTTCCGAATTAGACTTCAATAAAATGAAAAAAATAGGAAGTCAGCCACCTTACGAAAAAGTTCAGTTCTAAATTCTAGTTCTGAAAAATACCGCTAAATGATGGTAGGATTGCACCTCGAGAATAATGTTTTAAAACTTGCTTTCTGGCTCTCTCACCTCTCAGCGGTCGGACCCCGTCGGACCCTGCGCAGCGCGTCGGTGGCGCCCCTCCACCGGGTGTCGGATTGTCTCCGCCACGGCAACAGCAGCGACGCCCGGGCGGTGCGAGCCGTCTGCTTGCTGATGGGCGGGGCGGCGGCCTCCTCGGCCCTGGGCTACATCGCCTCCTGCTCGCCGTCGGCGGGCGGGACGGCCGAGACGGGCCGCGTCCTCGGGAGCCCGGGGGTCTTCTCGGATACGACGGCCGGCGGCTCATTTCGGGACGGCGATCCCGACCCGCACTTCAACAGCTTCGACTTTGAAGGCGACCCCGACTTCGACGCCTTCGATTGCGCAGGATTTACCTTTTGAAAGCTCGACGCAAAATTGCCGTCCTCTGACCTCCTCTGCTGTAAAAAAATGTCCGCGATGGCGTTCTCCTTCGCTCACGTGGCCGACACTCCTCGGGTCGATCATTCGTGAGCCGTCCATTCTTTGAAACGGTCGCCTGTCGGTCATTCTGGACACACAAATAACAGTCAAGAATCAATGTGTTTATGATGTGCCGTATTTTCTGGACTATATGCATCAGCCAAAAAAATGCATCATTAAGAAGGGAAAAAAACATATATAAGTCGCACTGGAGTATAAGTGGCATATATTTGATAAAATCCAACACCAAAAACATACATGTCATCTTGAAAGACAATTTAAAATTAAAATAAAATAGAGAACAACAGGCTGAATAAGATACGGTATGCTAACGTTGCAAGACTGACATGCCGGGTAATGTCAGTAAGGACATTATTCAGATAACTCTAGCATAAAGAACATCATAAATTCATTAATAATTCCACGCATAAATCGCACCCCCGGCCAAACTATGAAAAAAAACTGCAATTTATAATCCGAAAAATACGGTATTCTTTCCAAGTTGTGAACTCCAAACCACTGTAAACCCAATTACTATAAAATGTCCACTTTATCTTCGCTTTTTTTTATTGATTAAACACTGTCCAATGCTCAAGCCTTGTTTTTTCTAAACTCATTTTCAGATGAAAAGCAGAATCATAAAGAGGTGTATCGCCATTTAAATCTCTCCGTCTTCATATTTTTATGTGTTACATAACTCGGGATCACACCATGTGATATGATAATGGCAACATATGAAATGAAACTATACTACAATCACGTTAAAAAGGCAGAAACGCCTCTTTTTTTCTCTAATATAGTCATTAAAAAAATTCTGTCTAAAAATGACAACGATTCCAGCGCATTTTGGGCATAAAAATTTAAGATTTAACCCAAAATTAATTTTCTCCTAATCCTGCTTGTTAAGAATTTAAAAAAACAACAACAAAGTAAAATCAGGGAACGTCAACAACTTATGTGACTTGATAGAATGAGGTCAAACTTGACGTTTGTTTGCTTTTGGCCGACAGCGGCTGGGTGAAGGTGCAATGTGGGGTCACATGACTGACCTGCGTGCCTCCCTCTTGCAATTTATCCGCCACAATTGGAGGTGAAAGCCGACGGTCATGGAGCTCTGCGGGTCCACCTTGCTGCTGGGGTTCCTCCTGCTTCTCCTCTGGTCACTTTTCGTCAAAAAGAGGGCCGGTCTTCCCCCGGGCCCGCTCGGTTTTCCTCTGCTGGGAAACCTGCCGCAAGTGGACAAACATGTTCCTTTTAAGAGTCTGCTTCAGGTCAGTGTTATGGATTCACACTTTAAGTCATTTTTTACAGTGTATTTCTTTCTATTTTAGAGTTGGAGGAAAAAAAAAAGGCATTTTCCAGTCGCAATGATCATTTTGAATTTTAAATGATATTTATTTGGCCAAAAGATCAAATGCATTTGATTGGCCAGCTCGCTGCCATCGACGGTGATTAAAAAAATTAACAATTCATTAAGAAAGTAGTACAGAAAGATAATCCTGTAAAACATGTGTCAAAGTGCCGGCCCGGGGGCCAAATCTGTCCCGCCGCATCATTTGTGTGGCCCGGGAAAGTAAATCATGATCCGACTTTCTGTTTTAGGATCAAATTAAAATGAAGAGTATAGATGTACATTACATTTCCTGATTTTCCCCCTTTTAAATCAATAATTGTCATTTTTAATCATTTTTTTCTGTGTTTTTAGTTCAAAAATCATTTTGTAAAATCTAAAAATATATTTTAAAAAAAGCTAAAATAAACATTGTTTTAGATCTTTAAAAAACTGAATATTTAGGGCTTTTAATCCAGTTCTTTTAATCCATTTATATAAAAAAAAATCTAAATATTATAGTATCTAAAATGGTCTGGCCCTCGTGAAATCAAGTTGACGTTAAAGCGGCCCGCGAACCAACCCGAGTCTGACACCCCTGCTGTAAAAGGTTATACTTGTTTTTAGCTATGAAAAAAAAGAAGTAAAAATAATCAAATTAATGCAAGACTGCAACCTCATTCTTGATCTTATTCACCCCAAATTCACACACAATTAATGCTTGATTGATGAGTAGAACATCGGACTTTTGAACCCTGGCCAGGCCTCCCAGTCAAAATGGGTTGGACGTCACCCACCGTCAATAGTTGACTTCTGGCACGGCATCCGCTATTTATTTGTGTATGTTTGATTTTAGCTGAGTAAAAAGTACGGCCCAGTGATGACGTTGCATCTGGGCTGGCAACGCACGGTGGTCTTGGTTGGCTACGAGACGGTTAAAGAGGCTCTGGTGGACCAAGGTGACGATTTTACCGGTAGAATGCAGCTGCCCTTCCTTGTCAAAGCCACCCGAGGATATGGTGAGTCCTCCAAAAAGACCCTGATACTTTGGGGATTACTAATAATGATTTGCGAATGCACTCAAGTTGAAAAAAAAAAATCGATATTTTGGTCTCCTATCCTTATAAAGCATTTGGACTGGGACGTCTACGAGTCTTTGCCGTTTGTTTCGCTCAGGCATAGGCCTCAGCAACGGCGAGCGCTGGCGCCAGCTCCGCCGTTTCACGCTGACGACGCTGCGAGATTTCGGGATGGGTCGCAAAGGCATGGAGGCCTGGATCCAGGAGGAGAGCAAACATTTGCTGGCACGGTTACACGCGCAAAATGGTGCGATTTTAAAGAGAGTGAAGAAGTTAAGATATTTAGGACCTCCTGGACGTCTTCTGTAAGCGGACGCAGTCCTCTCGTTCTTCCAGGAGCCCCCTTGGATCCGTCGTTCCTGCTGAGCTGCTCCGTGTCCAACGTGATCTGCTGCCTGGTGTTCGGCCGACGTTACGACTACGAGGACGCCGACTTCCTGGATCTGCTGGCCATCATTTCCCAAATGATCCAGTTGATGGCCAGTCCTCTCGGGCAGGCGAGTCGGGCTACGGCCTATCACAGAGGAGCCGATCTTTAACGTCCTTTAACGAGTGGATTGTTCTACAGATGTACAACATTTTTCCGTGGCTGACCGAGCGACTTCCTGGCCGCCACCACAAGGTCTTCGCCCAAATAGAGGTGGTGAGAGCTTTCATCCAGGACAAGATCCAGCAGCACAGGAACTCGTTTGACCCCGAAGTGCCCCGAGACTACATCGACTGCTTTCTCAAACGTATCCAAGAGGTAACTAACTCCCTTTGTGGGGGGCTCTGACACTCATTGCCCCCGGGCCCCATTCACATTTGTTGCGCCACTGGTTTTGACCGCATTTGCGTTCCCAGGAGAAGCACCTCGAATCCACGGAGTTCTTCAACGAGAACTTGGAAGCCACGGTCATGAATCTCTTCATAGCGGGAACGGAAACCAGTAGCTCCACCATCCGATACGCGCTCAGTGTCTTCATCAAACATCCTGAAGTACAAGGTAATAACCAAAGAAATCGTAAAACATTTGACAACATACGAAGTAGACACTGTCGCCGAAAAAAAAACGGTCAAAATTTCCTTTCTGGAGAATCTAGATCACATGTGTCTAAGTGGCGGCCCGGGGGCCAAATCTGGCCCGCCACATCATTTTCTGTGGCCCGGGAAAGTAAATCATGAGTGCCGACTTTCTCTTTTAGGATCAAATTAAAATGAAGAGTATAGATTTATATTAAATTTCCTGATTTCCCCCCTTTTAAATCAATAATTGTAATTTTTTAATCCATTTTTTCTGTGATTTTAGTTCAAAAATCATTTTGTAAAATCTAAAAATATATTTAAAAAAAGCTAAAATAAACCTTGTTTTAGATCTATACAAAACTGAATATTCAGGGCTTTTAATCCAGTTCTTTAAATAAATTTATTTAAAAAAAAAAAACTAAATATTATATCTAAAATGGTCCGGCCCACTTGAAATCAAGTTGACGTTAAAGCGGCCCGCCAACCAACCCGAATCTGACACCCTTGATCTAGATGGGAAATATTTTTCAACCAGTAAAGAATTATTCTTGGGTTGTTTTGTCCAGAGAAAATGCAACAGGAGATAGATGCGGTCATCGGACGAGAGCGCAGCGTCAACATGGAGGACAGGAAGTCCATGCCCTACACGGACGCCGTCATTCATGAGGTCCAGCGATTCCTGGACATCGTCCCTTTTAGCCTGCCGCACTACACGCTCCGTGACATCACTTTTCGTGGTTACGCCATTCCCAAGGTAGGGTCAATCCCGAAACCACGTTTGGCGGTGTCAACGTTTCCACTCTGGAAGGGTTTTTCCAAAAGTGTTTTTGCATTTTCACCCCAGTTACTGTTGTCATGCAAACGAGTCCTTAGTTTTTGGATCTTGACAAGACTTGATCTGTCCGTGTCGCATTCCCAAACAGGACACCATCATCATTCCCCTGTTGCACTCGGTGCTAAAAGACGAAACCCAGTGGGCAAATCCCGGATCCTTCGATCCGCAGCATTTCTTGGACCACAACGGGAACTTTAAGAAGAATGCCGCATTTGTGCCATTTTCAGCAGGTAAAGCCGGAATCCCAAATTCCAGACCGGAACGTATCGCCAATGCATGGCCGAAACATTAGAGCGTAGAGTCTGGGCTATTTTCTGGGGATGCTTTCCTCCACAAGCATTGGACCATAATCTCTAAAAGATTTGGGGTGTCTGTTTTCCTAGGAAAACGGGCTTGCGTCGGGGAGTCTTTGGCCCGAATGGAACTGTTCGTCTTCTTGGTATCGCTGTTGCAACATTTTAGCTTCTCCAGCCCGGGTGGGCCGGACAGCGTGGACCTTACCCCAGAATACAGCAGCTTCGCCAACATGCCGCGAAGACACCTGCTTGTTGCCACGCCACGCCAATGAACGCAAAACTGAGGACCAGTATTTGATGAGTGGGTTAGCAAACTTTGTCGGAACAGGTCGAACGTTCAAATAAAAGAATTGCTGGCGCGACTTATAGTCTGAAAAATAGAATGTGATATTAATTCAACCATAGGGTTTAATTGCAGTATACATACATTGTGTTTCTACATAAATGGACACTGAACGTCAGTGGTTTCTGAATGCATCACTAGAAAATGCAGCCATATTTTGACTTAGGAGTATACTGTAATTCCTTTTGTGACCAAGTTTGTAAAGCATATCAATATTAGAAGAAAAAAACAACAAGCAAGTGACTGTTCAAAAACTCAAACCCAAGTTGGGGCGTCATTGGTCAAGATAGCATTCCTAGGCCTACACGGGCTAAATATTAGGCAGGTGATACTTGTGTTTCAGCGGCTTCTTGACATCGGCTGCGGGCGACATATTGCTGTTTGTTAACTGCGGCAGGTATTGAACCTGGACACACAAAGAGAAAGTGCATCAGCGGCTGGGCCTTTTACACCAGCGTTCGATTTGGCTGGCCTGGCACACCCCGGTCTGCCTGCGACGGAGGCCTCTATCGTGGCGTCTCGCCAGACGTTGTTCCCCCTCGCGGGCCCAACCGGAGCCGGCGTCCCCGTGGATGTAGGGCAGCGCCAGAATCTCCTCGCACGACAGCCTGAGCGACGGATCCATCACTAGGCACGACTACGCGTTCCAAAAATAGGAACGTTAGCTTCTCAAGCTCGCAACTTGAGGGCCACACCACACTTTTCTATTTAATCCCGGCAACACCGAAGAAAAATAACCCCCATTTGGCCTGTGTCAAAGATGAATTTAACAGCAAAATTGAACGCACCTTCATGACCAGGAGAGCCGGTGGTGACGCTCCAGAGAATCGCTTTTCCAGAGTTTCCTGGAGAGACAACATCCAATCAGAACCTTTGTGGAAAACAAATGTTTGCGGAGGTCATACCGTGGTGTCGGGTTCCGGAATACTGACGCCGCTGAAGAAGACGTTGGAGCGGAACGCCTGCTGGTGCCGAGGGATGAGGTCCCCTGGGATTTAGAAATGATCAGAAAGCGGTTTCTGGCCCCTTTAGCACCCTCCATTTCAAGGCGTACCGAGAGTTTTGCGGATGAGGTAGAGCTGGTCCACGTCGGACTTGCCCGGCCAGAGGGGACTCCCGCAGAGCAGCTCGGCAAAGACGCACCCCAGCGCCCACACGTCCACCGGGGGGCCGTACTGAGTGTCCCCGACCAGCAGTTCCGGAGCGCGGTACCAGCGGGTCGCCACGTAGTCCGTGTAGTCGTCTTCTGGTCCCGCTGAGGACACACACATGACACGTCGGTTGTCAAAGGGGATTACTGTACATTGACAGTGAACGCTAAATAAGGCAACATCGCGGAGGGATTACAAGACCTCCCGAAGGTACGCCACGGCTAATGCGGTAACACGAGCGGGGAAACCCGTCACGGGGTCGCGCTAATTGACTTGAGGTGAAGCATTGAAAGTGAGCAGCCGGCCCTGAATAAGTCATCACGGTGGGGTAAATGCACGTAAAAGGCCACACACGCACACAATGGACCCAACTGAGAATGCGAGCGAAGCCAAAGTCGCACAACTTGACGACGCCGGTCTTGGTGAGGAGGATGTTCTCGGGCTTGACGTCACGGTGGATGCACTGGAACACAAACAAAGTCTCACTTTATTGTTGACACCTAGCGACGTATGCTATGAGCACCAGAAATGGTGGATTCGATACAAACTTTAAACTAACATAATAAATATTTGGCTCAAGCGTAAGCTGCTTGCAGCTGCCAAATTAACAGCGCGTTGTCATTTTCCTCCTTTTGCTCCATTGATAAAACAAGTGTGACATTTGTGGACCGAGGGCCAGATCTTGAGAGAAATCAGATGTTTACTTTTTGACGTTATGATTGATTGATTTCAATTGTTCATGGAATCCATTTGACATTTCTGTAGTCCTTAATGACAGAAATCCAACATTTGACTTCATGTTTCTTGCTAAAATGAACATGAATCACATTTTCTGTAGCCCTTAGACTAGTAGTAGTAGTTCAAGACCAGGAGAAGGGGACCTATGGCTCGGGAGCCACATGTGGCTCTTGTGATGGGTGCATATGGCTCTGATCTAAAATGTGGAAACCGGTAGTGAGAGAGCGGAGTCCCGAACGAACCAATAGGAACGTCAGGACTGTGGCATTGAATTCTGCATCCATTCTCTCATTGATACTCATTGATCTCATTGATATTCATTGATTAGCAACAGCCTAACAACGTTGTCAGAGGAATTCTGAGACTTTTTTCATACTTTAAAAGTGATAAAATGACTACAAAATTACATTTTCATGTATTTTGACTTTTAAATTGAGTCTGGCTCTCAAGGAATAACATTTGAAAATATGAATTGTTTATGTCTCTCTCTTTCAAAAAGGTTCCCGACCCCTGTTCTAGACTAAAGAAATCAGATACTCACACACATGCACACATTCAAACACTTTTTAAAAACCCAGAAACTATGAAAATATTTACTATTTGTCCGTTTTGTTATTAAATAGCAGTTTTTTTGTTTGTTTCAAATGATTTCCAAGAAGTATGTTTACTTACATTGTGCTTGTGACAAAAATTGACGGCCTGCAGCGTCTGCCACACGATGCTTTTCAGTTGCGCCTCGGGAACCCTGCAGAAAGATAAACACAAGATATAACACGGTAACCTTATGACCTTATACCAGATGATCATCAATGTGGTTAAACTTGGGACTATATATAAAATGGAATGGGTGATTCCCTTAAAATACCAGAATCAAATGCTTAAAAGCAAACGTTCAGGAATTTTTCAGCGCAAACTGCAGAATTTCCAGGTGAGAACAGGAAGGGGAACCACCAGGTAACAAGCACCTTTGTAATCTAGCCACGGTTTCTGCAACGTGGCTCCGTCGGGGGATAAAAAGGTCAGCTGGCCTTAGACAGTCGACTTTTGTGTGACCTGAGTTTACATAAGCAAGTTTCCACACAAGCTCAAGTAGTATAAACATCAAACGCTGACTTTACTTTACCACCAGGCAGCTGTACTTTCTAACAAAATGATGGCATGCTAGTATCACAAATAAAAATGGATGGCCCTGAGTTGAAAGCTGAAATGAAGTTCATTTTTTTTCATCTTGCTTGATCATGTCATGGAAGCGGCTAGTTTGAAAGCAGTCTAAAGTGAGATGAATGTATGCTCACCCTCGAGGGTGTTTTTCCAGCTCGTTGAGGACGGTCTGCTCGCAGAACTCAAAGACCAGATGGAGGCGCCGTTTCTTGCGGAACACCTCCAATAAATTGACCAGGTTGACGTGCTTTAACTGCTGTGGGACGAGCACAAAAGGACGATTCAGCTTTTATGGGCAACAAGGGTTACAAAGATGCTCTGGAGATATGACATTGTCCTTCTATGGCTTTAAAGTTAGATAGCTTTGTTCAAATCGGGTTAAAAAATACATTATACTATAAATGTGGTGACTACGAAGTACTCAAATTGCATGCAAAAATGTACCATTGACATTTCTAGCTAGGTCTACTGCATTTGACCATTGTGGCACATATAAACAGCGCCACCTGCGGTAGTCCATGGTCTGCTCACCTTCAACATGCGTATTTCCCTCAGCGCAATCTTCTTGATCATGGGATCGTCTTCGGATTCCACAAACTTTTTGATGGCCACAATTTGGTCCGTATCTCGATTTCTGCACTTAAAAACGACCCCATAGGAGCCTTCTCCAATTTTGGCCAGTTTCTCGTATTTTTCCATCGGACGCTGAGTCGCCGACACCTGGAAGAAGCAAAGTGGGCTAAACATTAGGAAACTACCATTTATTTATTTATTTTTAATATAGACTAATGGCGATTGTTACATCACACTTTTTTTAAAACTTATTTTTTCTATTGTTTTTTTGAAGGCACCACAAAATAGATTTTGTATATTAGTTCACAATTTATGTCATTTTCTGTGTGTTTATCTTTACAGATTATTCCTTTATAAGGCAAGTGCCTATTTTTGGGCTAATTCTAAAAAAAACATAACCTCAACATTATCAATTATGATTATATTTACAATTATTTAGCATTAGTTACTTTTTATTTTTTAGATAAATGTATTAAACGTGAAGAAAACAATATTACTAAATGAAAATGAATAAAAACACTTGATTACAGAATAACTTTCATAACTACAAAAATGAATAAAGCAATTGTAAAAACTAATAAAATAAAATGACTAAAAACGAAAACAAACGTTTGTTACAGCCACTAACGACACTTTAAAGTTGTTATTTTTTTGTGTCAACTTTGGTGAGTGCGGGAATGTTTCCGCACAAAAAAATGAATACCAAATCAACTTTATCATTTGTAGAAATGCATCTCATTTTACTTGTCAGTTCTATTATTTTTAGGGTGAATTCCTGAACATTTGATTTGGAGATCAACATTCTACAATAAAGGCAATGTCGTTTCATGGATAACAAAGTGCCTTCAGTATTCACTAAAGTGAAATATAAGTTGAAGTTGGATTAAAAAGTGACATTCTTACATCATGACACATTAAAAAGTTCGAAAAGCAAAAGTGTACTCACAGCATGCGAATCCGACGCGATGGCGTCAATAACTTTTCACCTCTGGAAAGGTGACAGACAAACACAGTGACGACGTTTAGCCGGCTCCTGGAAACAACGGAAGGGGGCGTAAAAGGGCCATTCTCTATGCAAGTAGTGCGGTAGCCATGGAGACATGCGGAAGACTATCAACTAGCGCTAACAGCAAACTGCTGTTTGACATTTCCCCACCGCTAGAGGACACTAGATGACCACACAGGGCAACCTGAAAGCCATGTAAAATTGAACATCGCTGTTATTGATAATTGCATTGTCTTTACGGGCAACCCGGCGGATGAGTGGTTACCGCCTCGGCCTCACAGTGGAGGACCTGGGTTCCAATCCAAGTCGGTCAACCTGTGTGGTTGCTTGGTTGGAACTTTATTTCATCCCGTATTCGGGAAATTTCTTGGTTACAGTAGCAAGACAGGCACAAGACACAGAAGACATTGTAGACCTAGTTAAAAAAAACTGGAGCCACACACAGGAACTCCACAAGGTGGGGACCTTCTGTAGACTGAGACTGAGGAATTGAGTTTGATTTTTTTTTCTTTCTGAAACTGAGTTTGCATGTTCTCCCCGGGCCGTGTGGTTTTTCTCCGGGTACTCCAGTTTCTTCCCACATTCCAAAAACATGTATGGTAGGCTGATTAGACACTCTAAATTGACCTTAGCTATGAGTGATTGGTTGTTTGTCTCATTGTGCTCTGCGATTGGCTGGCCACTAATTCAGGGTGTCCCCTGCCTCTGGCCTGAAGTCAGCTGGGATAGGCTCCAGCACCCCCACAATTCTAGTGAGGATAAAGTGGTTCAGAAAATGAGATGAGATGATGTCTTTACTTTTTGAAATATGTTCTTACATAGCCACGTGAAACTGAGTGTTATTTATAAATGATATCCTCACTCCTGCTTTCTATGGGAACTACAATGACTTGTTCACCCTCACGCGTCACCCGTGGAAATGTTTGTGTATCATCTTTGTCTTTCTGTTTGTGCGGGAGTGGATGTTTTAGGGGATTTTGTCACGTCTCTCCTGCTCTTAAAGACAGCCATTCAGAGTAGGCCATTGATGAATGGCTCATTCTTTGCAGCGAGCAGGGAGACGACAAGTGACGCTCATGGGAAAAGGCAAAATGTGTCTCATCAAACAACAGTGGAGAGCATTGGACTGACTTTATTTCCGTCAAATTCAATTGAGTTGCTTGGCTTCCTTGATGAATCACTGTATTAAATGTTCATTTGGGTACTTTTATGGGACATTTACAACTCAGAAGGAATAAAAGTGCTTTGTAGGGCTTAACCATATTGGAAAAAACTGGTTAGTATACGACTTTTGGGGGGGTTGCCATATTAAAAACGAAAGGTTTTCACCAGATGACTTGAAAATCTGTTTAGGAAGACTTTGGTTGACTCATCATGACCACATTTTGTCTTCATATGATACTGTTTAATCCAGATTAGGGTTGCTTTTTGCAATGGGCAATGTGGGCCACCGCCCAGGGCGCAATTTATTTTTGGGGAGCACGACAGGCCTAAAAAATGTTTTTTTTTCTTTCTCAATTATAAGCAAGTTGTCTGGATCAGAAGCAAGGAGACTTTTTCATAATTAGAATTAGTTTTAGTTTAAATAGCGAGTGCTTAGGAGGTACAAAGCGTATTTATTTATTGGATTGGATTGGATAACTTTATTCATCCCGTATTCGGGAAATTTCATTGTGACAGTAGCAAGAGGGTGATTAGACAGAACAACAAAGCAAAAGCACAAAGTACAAAGCAAATCAAAGTAAATGGGATCATTAAGAATCACCAACACAAATCATTAAGACCGAAAAGCAGCAAAAACACAAAAACGAGCAAGAGTGGACGGAGCTACCGCCACCGGCTGCCACTTGAACGGCGCCATCTTGGTTGCGGTAGCAAAGACGGATACAGACTCAAAAAGAAGTTGTAAAGTGTTTGTTCTTGGTTTCTGACAAATAAAAAATACAAAAATCTACCCCCGAAAATATAAGTACATATATACACCAGTGCAAAAAAACAGTTAAAATGGAATTTCTTATAATAGAATAAAAATTGTCAATTTGACCGTAATCTACTTGGCATTTTTGTTGTTGTTATTGTGTCAACAGTAAAATTCTAGCAACCACCACAGCTGCCAGTATTACTAGGCTCTTTTTTTTGTTTTTTTAACGGCACACCTATATTTCCATTGCGCAATGAAATTTACAATCAAGAAAATATCAATGTTTCGAGCCAAACCTATTGTAAATACTGACACTGAAATGTGATCATTCACTGCCAGTCCTCCGCGTTCAAATGGATTTGGCTTTCATTCCTAGCCTACCTAAACTATCAGCAACTTGGCCGTGACCAGCCTTGTTCTGCTTTCAAAAACTTCCGCGTTTAGATTTGGCGATTTCGACACTCGGGCCTGGCAGAAGATGGACTTAAAGCTGTCCTGTAAAAGTAGCGGTCAGTCAAGATGACATGTTTGTTGACATGTCAGTCGTGTGACGCCAGGCCTAAAAGACGGACAGCCATTCACGCGCTTGACGTGTGAAAGAAGGCAGCGAAGTAGACGTTTTACACTGCAACCGTTAGTCTCATTTCCTGGGCGTAGAGCGCCGCGCTCGATTAGGAACGTAACAGGAAAAAGAAAAAAGCTCGAAAGCGAGAGGAGGCGAGGAGGAGTAAGAGGAGGAGGAGGAGGAGGAGGAGGAGGGTGGGGTGAAAAGTGAGCTGAGCTCACGAGAAGCCACAAATCACTTTGTCACCGGCAAGCTGTGACAAGCAGAGGCCAAAAAAGCAAAAAAAACAAAAGTTAAAAGAAGAAAAAGAGGCGTGCGAAAGGCAGCCGTGTCACGGGGAGGAGGAGATGCAACAAAACTGAGGTGGGAGTCAAACTGGCGGATAGACGTGGATGGACGCCCCCCTACCCCTCGACCGCCGGAGCCGTTGCCGAGTCCGGAGGAGAAGGTGCGGCGACCAAGTTCTGAGAAGAGCATTTTTTTTATTTTTTAGCCTTTAGGATGGACACCAAAAGCTCCCTCGGGTCACGTGCTATCGTTTGTCAAAAAGTGAGAAGATCGTTTTCCCGCTGGTGGCCTCCGCGTGGGTTTGCCGGCAACTTTTAAGACAAACAGACTTCGCATCGCGCCGTCCGTCTCGGAGCTCGGAGACGGACGCGTGCGGAACGGAACGGAACGGCGACGAGAGGAAGTGGGGTCTTCGTGCGTCGGCAAAACATGTAAAGGGAAACTCTCCTTGCCGAGTCAGGGTCTTCCAGCGACCCAAATGTTAGGAGCTATTCAGTCCTGAACTTCCACACTGCTTTAATTGTCCCCCCTCCCCTGCCGACGTAAACACTCGGACATGAAGCTGGCCCTCCTGATCGCCGTGGCCGTCTACGCGGTGGCCCGGGGGAGCAGCATGTCCACGTGCAAGACCCTGGACCTGGAGATGGTGAAGAAAAAGCGCATCGAGGCCATCAGGAGTCAGATCCTCAGCAAGCTACGTCTGCCCAAGGAGCCCGAAAAGGACCAAGAGGGAGGCGAGGAGGAGATCCCATCCACGCTCATGTCGCTTTACAAC
Source organism: Stigmatopora argus (assembly GCF_051989625.1). Taxonomy (NCBI): domain Eukaryota; kingdom Metazoa; phylum Chordata; class Actinopteri; order Syngnathiformes; family Syngnathidae; genus Stigmatopora; species Stigmatopora argus. The sequence continues at coordinate 4,179,303 of NC_135396.1, read as the reverse complement.
AGCACAACGGAGATGCTGAGGGAGCAGCAGGCTCAGGACGAGACGTTCACGTACACCGAGCAAGAAGAGGAAGAGTACTTCGCTAAGGTGCTGCACAAGTTTAACATGACCGGTGAGTACCGTGCATCTCTTCCACACGCCCATTCGAGACTCACCGAATAAACGAGAGTCTGGAGATGGACGTCCAATCGATTTGAAGCGGAATGTTCGGACGATGCCGACTTCCAATGGATAAAAGTCATTTAAATAAGAAAATTGGGATAAAAATACTGGTTACAGTCCTTGATAACACTCAAGTCGATTAATTGTATTTTTTCAATGATATAAATGCTGGTCCTCAATGACCCTTGAAAATAAGTTTAGCAATGTTTATAAAATAATAATAGAATGAATAGAGAAAAAATACAATGTAGTTATGGCCCCCAAGAACACTCTAAATGTTGATTATTTTGAAATTCTATAACTATCCATTGACAACAATTGATGGCCAATCAAACAGGGAATGTAAAGGGTTAATAAACCCCTTGAAAACATTGGAATTGTATTGAGCTACTATTAAACCGATTGGGTGCCGTTGATGGCGATAGAAGTCCAATCTATTGGGTTGAAAGCTGAAGAACGGCCATTCATTCTAACGGCTATCGATGAACAAGAAGTAATTCACAGAAGAAGGCTTAAAAATGACAACATGACAAGTTATTTATTTGTTCAATTTGGGGGTCACACAAAACGACCAGGCTGGGTTGGGTTTGACACCTGTGCGTCATACATTTAACTGAATAGTGGGAAAACTGATAGAGCATTAAATTTAGTTCTTGCTCTTGATCTTGATCCAACGGGATAAAAAAAAATGGAAGTCAGACTTCATTGATAAACCTGACAAATCCAAGTCCGCTCACCAGATGCCGATCAAATGATGATTTTTTTTTTTCACCCCCACATCATATTTCTGGACCGCTCCACCAAGTTTCATGAAAAGCAGGTGTTTCTTGTTGTCGTCCTTGTTCAAAGATCATTTCCACAATCGTGCCTTGGCAAGGTGGAAAACATTTGTTTCATAGCGGTGTTCAAAAGCCCAATAAAAATGTAAACGACTGCCAGCCGCGTGTCTTCATGTGGTCGAACATTGGCATTTCAAGGCGGCGTCTCATGTCAGCTGGCTCCCATTCAAAGGCAATCGAGCCCACGGACGATCTTCTGATCTCCACCCAAGCGTCTCCAGGCAACCAGAAGCCCTCCAAGATCACACGTTGAGCACGTTAGCACCAGCGAGCATCTGGCCACAAAATCTCTCACCATAAACACATCTTCATTTGTTTGTATGCGTCATGGCGCGTCCGAGTTGGCCTCCCTTCTCCGCCGCCGCTTCAAAAGGCGGACTCCATCCCATCCAGAAAGGAGAACAAAGGGGCTTTTAAACAGATTTTTTTTTCCCACCGGCCGGGGCCGGTACGGAAAATGAAGACGTGATGTGCACTTTTTCACTCCCGTGCTCTCTTTCAGTTGATTTTCTCCTGAGAGATGGAGGGGGTTTCCTGTAACTGGAGCGTTGGTTGGGTTCTCCCTTTCATAGCCTATCACTTGTTCTCCATCTTGGCTTTTAGTGGACACTTTCCATTAGAGGTGTGTATTGCCTTATAGTTTGTGGTGTGATACGAGTCGCATCACAATTCACAGGTCACGATGAGGTTCGATCCTGATACTAAATTTTAAGGTGATTTTGTTATCACTTTGGAAAAAACTAATCAAAATGGACAGGAGATAAAAGTACAATTAGGAAGAGAGCACATACTTGAATGTTCTGACAAGGTGCTAAATGCAAAACTCACTTAAAACACAATGTTGTGTTTTGAAAATAATCGTCATAGTAAGTTATTTTCCTAATTTTGATACAAAAATGCATGTTTGGTAAAGACTTGGCGTAGTAAACTACAAATTATTCGTAGTATTTGTTAGCTCTAAACATGTTTTATGTTTGAACAACCTATGGTCTTCATTATATAATTTTCTCAGTTTTAGGTGATTTTGGCAAATCTTTCGTGCAAACCAGTTTTAGTTCAAACTGTCTTAAATCCAGGATTCCAAATTGGGGAAATATCATCTCAAAGGATGTATAGCATTCAATAAAGAACTTTTTTTAAAATTAATGGCAGGTCAAAACATTAGCTTGCGCATTCCAGGTATACTAACTATCACAGGGCCAAAAGACAAAAATAAATTGCTATTCAAGCGAGGCAGTTTGGGAATTACTGTTTCAAATTGTCAGCAAGCCATTAGACTGAATTACCCACAAGAGAACGGGTACGCGTTGTTATTCCGACCGCAATTTGGCCCTCGACCTCAGAGTTCTTCCTTCCCGAGCGAGCTATCGGCAGGCTCGCACGTTGGCGAGCGTGACGGGCCAGTTGGGCAGGAAGGAAGGCGGGCGGGCGGGAGGGCGGGCGGACAACCGGCGAGATCCCCAGGGTGACTCAGGTCCGGTGCCCGTGGGGATCGCGCCTTTCCGACCTCCGCGGAATGCCAGAGAGCGGCCCCGCTTCCTTTCCAAACAAGCCTTCTTGGTGCTGCCGTTGGTCTCCAGCCAACCAGAGTGGAGGAATATTTTGCAATTGTTAGAAAAACATCGGCGGAGGAGGCAGAGGGCGTGGGACACCAACCAACTGCTCTGTTCTTTTCATTAACTCAGCCTAGTTTCAATTTGGCCCATTTGCCTACACTCAATGACTAACACTTTCCACACACTCCAGTCTTTAGGGATGCGTATTTCAGGATGCAATTGTTTTGGGGGTCTCGGGCGGGTCATGTGACTCCCCTGGAGTCGCTTGCCAGTTTTAGGACTCGGAACTTGCTTAGCTAAAATTACTAAAGACTTGTTTCGACTGAGTGATTTCACGAGGCGTCCTGATTCACATCCCAAAGTCTCTTGAATATCATCTCTGGAGGCCGCACGGTGGATGAGTGGTTAGCATGTCCACCTAACAGTACCGAGATTGAGGTTCAATCCTCGATGGTTCAGGACCGATGTGGAGTTTGTATGTTCTCTCCGTTCCAGCTTGGTCTTTCTCCGGGTATTCCGACCTTCTTGTGTGGAGTTTGTATGTTCTCCCCATGCCATCTTGGGTTTTCTCCGGGTACTCCGACCAGTGTGGAGTTTATATGTTCTCCCCGTGCCATCTTGGGGTTTCTCCGGATCCTCAGGTTTCCTCCCGCATCCCATAGCCATGCATGCTAGCCTGGTTGAGCGCTCTAAATTCTCCTTAGATATGATTGGGATTAGTTGTTTGGCCCATTGCTAATGTTTGGGGTCAACAATTATTTGTTTAGCTAGCATACATATTTTGTTGTCAGTCTCCATTTCATAATGCGTAAGTAGGGGTAGATGGAAGTCTAGAATCGGAGGTCCTGGCGAGGGTGGAGCTGCTTCCTGGAATCTATTTCCTCGCAGCGTTAATTACAGAGTTGCTTCCCTGCCTGTCACAACAGCTGTCCCCTTCTTACCTGCGGATCAGCACCTGCGTACGTGTTTTTTTTTAGTTTTGGTAGAAAGTCGTCGCAAAGTTAACTGTGTGGAATCGGCCATTCGACAACCCGATCGACTTGAGAAGTTCAATCAAAGATCTGGTTTGTTCTTTCAAAAGTAGAAGTGAGTACTGGCACTGAAGTCAATCTGACTCGCAGCGGATGTGACCTCACTTCCGCTTTCACTTCGCTTCGCTGACCCTTCGCACATTCTTCTCACTTCACCCCATTGGCGCTCGCTTGCTCGCTTTCCATTCGCTTCAGCGCCGCTAATCCGACATGGGCGGCGGCACCGGCCCAAATGTCTCTCTTGTGGACTGGCTCGTACGTTCGTGCGAGGGCGCCAGCTCAAATTCTGGTAAAAAGTCTTACACAAGAGGCGGGCGGACCCGCCGTCCCGGTACCGGCCGGTCCCGAGTCCGGGAAGTATGCGAGAAACGAGGAGAGGAGAGAATCATGGCTTTGGCATTCCCAAGCAAAATACAAGATGTTGGGAGCGGGCCAGGCCAGAGCAGCATCGATAAACATTTCACCGCAAGCCAAACACCCCCCTCCCCACCACTTCACTCCTTTACTTGAATACTAATCCCACATACATTTTTCTTCATGACATTTTTCCATCTTACCTTTAAGCCGTTCCTGGTCAGTTTCATCTTCTCAATATATAGATTTATGGCAGCCATCCAAAACGTTTCCGTAGAGGGTCACCTATAGAAAAATGGGAAGAAGTGGTTAGGCACTTTAATCATGCGAGTCAAACATTGTTCATTTATTGCCCATTTCAAATAATATTTTCAATTTAATTCTGACTTTGGAAAGTGGAAATAAAATGTTATGTAAAGCCGATATTTTTTTTTAAAATTCAGTATTTAAGGAAAAAAAAATACGTTGGCAAATCAAGGTAAAAAAAATACTACTTTTTTACAGGAAACTATTTACATATTGACCTTTTTTTTTAGTTTCATATCTAATGGATTTTACACCTATTTTTTTCTATTTTTCAATATTTTCAAGCATTATCAGCGTTCGACACAGTCTAAAGTTGACTAACATGGAAAAGTGGGGATATGGGTTGTTCCCCCTCCCGTAAAAAAATAAAATAAAAAAAAAAGGTAAGGAAACAAAACCCTCTTTCTTTACGCTTGGGCCGTTGCCGCAGGTGGAATCGATTCCTATTTGGCGGCCGTCACGCTCCGTGTGCGTGCACTTATTCAATTTAGTTAATGTGTGTGTGCAGCTGGGAAAGACATTGGGGGATGAAAAACAGTTATGTTATGTCATGCGTACATTTCAACCTTCCAGTGTGTTACCATTCTGGGAAGATCATAAGATAAACACACAAATTTTAAGTACAGGGTCGATCGTTACGACGTACTGACAGAAATAACGGTGATACCAGATGAAAAAGCACTGTACATGCAAACTTTGATTGATGGATTGGGCTTGAAGAATAAGATATCAGCTGAACTCCATGGACAACATTTAATGTGATGCAAATATGATACATTCAAGGCACATGGGTATTCAATTACTGTAAATACGGTACATAGCTAGGAATATAAAACATTAAATGTAGCACATGAAGTAAAAATATTAGCAGATCATTGAAATAAATGAAAATACTATACCCCATGCAAGTACTGTCATATGTTAGATGAATATGTTACTGAATAAGATAGTTGATGAACGATTGGTAGCTCAGTAAACATTCTGTAAACATTCTGTAAACGACCAATTAGATGTACACCAGTCCAGCTCAGACTAATTGATATGCTCGTTACAAGTTAGGCGGCATTTCTTGACAGAATATTCAGTTTTGAAAAGTGGAATTCCTGCACAACTAACCCCTTTTTTATTCATCATCCGACAGAAAAAAACTACTCAGAGACCACCAAGAACTCCAAAAACATCTCGCTATCCTTCAACATGTCCGAGATCCGGGGCAACGTGGGCGAATCTCGCTTGTTGACCACCGCCGAGCTGCGGATGCTCATCAAGAATCCCTCCATACCCTCCGAACAGAGGGTGGAGCTATACCGCGGCGTGGGCCCGTCGGCCCGATACTTGGGGTCCCGCTTTGTCACCAACCAGTTGAAGGACAAGTGGCTGTCCTTTGACGTGACCGAGACCTTACAGGACTGGATCCAAGGAAACGGTGGGTTTAAGACCTGGCGCCCTAATCTCTCAACCAGAGTCGGGGGAGTCCCTTTGCCGAATCGAGGCCTTGGGACTTGCTCGGTCAAAAACTTGTTATCAACTATGTTCAAGTCTTTCCATTTGAAATGTCAATCCCGGCAGAGGACGAGCAAGGATTCGAACTCCGGCTTTTCTGCGAGTGCAGCCAGAGGAGCGCCGATGCTACTTTTAGCTTCTCGATCTCCGGGATTGAAAGCGACCGGAGCGACCTCGGGGCATTAAAGCAGATGACCCAGCAGCCGCCCTTCATCTTGACCAAGTCCATCCCAGTCAGTGCCAGCGGGCAGCTCAGCACACGGAAAAGACGGGCCACGGACACGCGAGACACCTGCAATGCGTGAGTCTCGCGACACACCGCCAGGCAACAACGCCCCAAAAATGATGGGAGCGCATCCCTAACTGACAAAGTTCCCTCTGCAGGCAGACCGAGACCTGCTGTGTGAGGAGCTTGTACATCGACTTCAGGAAAGACCTGGGCTGGAAGTGGATTCACCGGCCAACCGGCTACCATGCCAACTACTGCATGGGTTCCTGCACATACATCTGGAATGCCGAGAACAAATACTCTCAGGTAGGGCGGTATCTTATAGCTTGTTGACGTTTTCTTCTTCGTGAATCCAAGACATGTCCTCGTCCAAGACCAAAAATACATTAAGCTGATTAGAATTCCAGATTTGTTCTTGGCTGTTGACCCCTTCCCACCAAGTTTAAGAACCATCAGTAATAACTTCCCCCGGGGACTGACTGTCAAGTGCGGAGCTAATTTTGTTATTTATCATGGCCGAGAGGAAACCATTGGGAAGAGTTTCCTGTCCAGAAATCCAGGAAATCTTGACATGAAGGACATGGAACTTTTTGAGTCCAGGAGAACCCACAAGAAGATTGTGTATTACCCCATAAAAAAAATCTGATTTGTGCGATCTAAAAGGAGCCATAATCTATTTTTGTAGAGATAATGGTTCTGTTTGTCTGGAGTATCAAATAATCTTGCCTTGCTGGGATCCCTTTAGATTCTGGCGCTGTACAAGCACCACAACCCCGGGGCGTCAGCCCAACCGTGCTGCGTCCCCCAGGCACTGGAACCCCTTCCGATTCTCTACTACGTGGGCAGACAACACAGGGTCAGTCTCGGTCCGTCACTTCCATTGTGAGGGTGAACTGTTCAATATTGACATCTTTCCTTTCACTTTTAGGTGGAGCAGCTGTCTAACATGATCGTGAAGTCATGTAAGTGTAGCTAAACGATAGCAAGACGTGGAAAGTGCATGAAAGAATCCCGTTTGGGGAGAACACTGCTGGCAAAGGTGAAACGTGAGGAGGAATTCTTGGAAGTCAGCCATCATTGACTTGAAATCGAACCTTGAGTCTACTTCCATTGGTTATATTGTACCTGTATATACTCAAAGGTATTGACTTTTAAAAAGGATTAATTTATTTTGGGGCCGACTCAATTGGACGATGGACGTCTGTCTATACCATGAGTTTGTGTTGCTGAAAGCCTGGAAAACAGCTGTTGTTGGGGTTTTCCCATGGGACATAGCAACAGGTGTGTTTACAAAGGACAGCAGGGACGCTTCGCTCCACGGAAAATCCCGCCGACCGAGATTTTTGCTTAGCTTTTCCAAACCGTGTCAAGTGTTTTAAAGTGTTTTCATGTTGATCTTTGAATGAATGTCAGTTTATCAAAATGAAGCTTTTTCATCTTCTCAAAAAAGGACATTTTGGACACCATAGTCAGTTTTGTCTTCTTATCTGAAGACTTTTTGCACTATAGTAAACCCCCATTTCGGAGTAAATATGCGAGTAATTGCTGCCTCACCTTTAAGAATGTTTACCCTTTAATAATGGTTTAAACAGTAAATACACTGCAAGCTAGGACAAAACACTTTGATATAATCCCAAACCTGTTATATTGCATTACTCTTTAAAATGAATGGGTAGATGACTTGTTTGCTTCAACTTTTTTATCAGCAAACACCAAAATATACACAAAATACAAACGATTCTCCGATACTAAACACCAAGCTGAAATCTCACTCCTCCCTTTTACAAAAATACATTGAATAAATTCAAATCTATCAATTTCAAATGCCTAGACAATAATGACTTCTTTCCTATAAGTCACTAATTATGCATCTTAGGGCATTACAAAGCAAAAGAGCATTTAAAAAGAGGAATAGAACAAACTATGAATAGGTGGGGTTCACTGTAATCATTTCCTGTGTTTTAGTTATGACGCAAAAAATATGTTTTATAGTGTACTTCATTTTCAGATTTTGTAGATATAACAACAACAATAAAATAAATAATAACATGTTTAATGTGTACGTGTGTTGAACTGGAGGCTTTTTGTTTTGACTGTATGTACATCAAATGCTCAGACATGGTTTGTTCTGAGCAACCAATCAGAAGACAGAGTCATGCGAATCAGATACCCGAGCCACCTCATCTGGCTCCTCCTACTCCAAGCCTTTCCCAGTGAATAAAACTCATTTGGGAACTTGTATCTGGGATATTTAGAATTACTTAGAACATGCAATTTTGAACACCTTTGGCAGATTTGATAGGCATGGCTATAGTTTGATTTGGCGAACAAAAACTTCCCAATCAGATGCCCGAGCCACCTCATCTGGCTCCTCCCACTCCGAGCCTTTCCCAGTGAATAAAACTCATTTGGGCACTTGTATCTAGGATATTTAGAATTATTTAGAATATGCCGTTTTGAACACCTCTGGCAGATTTGACAGGTGTGGCTATAATTTGATTTGGCAAACAAAAACTTCCTATATTACATACATGGATGGGGTATATTGTTGGAAAAAGTAAAGGGGCCTTATTTATACCCAAAGGTAGATTTGATTGCTGGTAAAAGTAGTAAAAATGTACAAGAACATCAAATTATATTTTGACTTACTTACAATGTGATTTACCATGTTTTTGTTTTCGTAGAGGTAGGCTGCTTAGCCACGAAAAATATAGGCTCAATAAAACAGTGAGCAGCTTTCTGCCAAAATGGAAGGATACCAGAAAACATGGAAATTCAATTTCATGGAGCAAACATTATAATTATGTTTTAAATGTAGGTCAGTGTTTCTGTTGAAGCTTGAATCTCGCTAACGCTAGCATTCCCAGATGCACAACGCTAGCATTCCCAGATGCACAACGCTAGCATTCCTGGCACCGAGTCTTTGGACGCCAGCCACATTTTTTATCGGCGCGCACCTCGTTCCTAAGGGGGCCCCACCTCTCTTCCTCAAAACACCGGGGATTACTGGAAGCTTGCAAATCTGGATTGGGAATGAGGCACGCAGGTCCAGACCCGTTGGTACGGCCCAGACTTTAGGGGCCGTGACTACATGGAAAATGAAGCGCAGGTGAAAACAGTGAACCCGGTGACACGCAATCCCGCTTACGTAAGTCCACGCCATTAACCGAGTGACGGCGATCTGCGGCGTCTTGTTCCAGAATTGATTGAGTTACGCCAAGACGGGGTTGGGTTGCCAGCTCTTAAATTTGACCGCCCTGGAGGTACACGATGTTCTGCGGCGCAACGGCAAAGTAATTGGAATGTTACAAGGAGAGAGGGGCATCATTAACAAACCACGACAAGCAAAACAAGTCGTTTTTTGGAGAAGGTGGTGGTGGTGGGCGGGTTTAACAACATTGAAATCTACTGCAACGACTAAGCATGGCAATGTCAGGGGGCTAATAAATCTGTCACTGTGGAAATGGAGCGTTCCCAAAGGGGAGTCCCACTCAAGTGGTCTCATCCTTGAAGGCATCGCTCGTCCCTCGACAGCTGTTTCCTGACGGGCTCTCCGGCTTTTGATCGGGGGGCCCCGCGAAAACCTGCTGACACCATCCAGAGCATGCGGAGAACAGTAGGGGGGGCACTTAAATCTGGAGTGTTTCTACCTACTTTGTCAAGCAGGTGTCGTGTCACCACTGGTGACGCTTGGTGATGAATGGGCCAGTGGAGCTGCATTTCATCTTAAGCAAAGACATACGGGAGGACTTTAAGGTCATGCGCCTTCCGTTTCAGTACGGCTGGGTTTTCTTTTTAGGAAATAACGGAAGTGGTTATTCTGATGGATGACAGTGCAGTGAGTCAAGAACTTCTTGTGAACTGCAAACTTTGGACTAAAACATGAAGGGCGTACTGTTCAAAACAGGAAAGTCCAAAGTTGGGTTTCTTTGATCTGGATCAAGAGCGCTTTTTTACCTGTTGAGCGTGCAGAGCTAATCACGTTTATTTGACGCACCGCAGGCCTCACAGGTTTCTATTCTTGAACGTCTGACTCACAGCGGGGTCTTTAACATTAGCATTTGTACTACAACAGGTCCTTCATTAAGCGGTCCGGACGGCGTAACTCCTGCGTGCGACGTTAATAATGCGCTTTGATGTCCTGCCGCATACAGCTGCTCGCCTCGAGCCATTGATGCTACAGGTGGCCAGTGTGTGTGTTTAAAAATAAATAATAAAAAGATCTAACAATGGGTGTGGATAAGTTAAACTTGACTCCATTTTTTAAAATGATTTTGATTTTTCTCTTAGAGTAACTGGCCAAAAAACAATATAAAACTAGGAGGAGTTTGTTGAATTAAACATATTTCTTTTGATTACCTTTCAACAGGACCAAATAAGTAAATTTAGCATTGTGTAGAGCAAGGGTGTCAAACTCGGGTTGGTTTGCGGTCCGCATTAACGTCAACTCCATTTCACGTGGGCCGGACCATTTTAGATATAAAATTGAGATATAGTATAGATATATTTAATATCAGATTAAAATACATGGATCAAAAGCCCTAAATATTCTCTTTTTGTAATAGATATAAAACTATGTTTATTTGAGCTTTTTTTTTCTTAGTAAGGGAAAACGTCTATTAATCATTTGTTTTTCATTTCAAAAGGAAACTAAATATGTTTATCATGTTCAATATTAAAATGGAAAACAGAAAATATTTGTATACATTTATTTTTTAGATTTTACAAAATGCTATTTGAACTAAAAACACAAAATTGGATTACAAAATTGCAATTATTGATTTAAAAAGGGGGAAATTAGGAAATATAATATACACCTATAATCATTGGAATTTGATCCTAAAACAGAAAGTCGGCATTCATGATATACTTTCTCGGGCCACATAAAATGATGCAGCGGGCCAGATTTGGCCCCCGGGCCGCCACTTTGACACCTGTCAAACACCAGATTTGGCACAGATTAGGTACAGATTAGCAATGACTAGCTATCTGACGCCATCCTAGTCCAAATAGATTGGATGTCTACCACCCTCAATGACGACCAATGAGTTAATACTAAAAAAAAATACATTTGGAAAACCAGATTCCTCAATTTAACAAAGAACAGATGAACTAACATAGGTGTCTTTTTGATTATTTTCATAGCTAACCTAGATGTTCCTGCTACCCACGTCTCCCATTCATCCACCTGTCTTTTCTTCTCTTATCACGGTCTTTTTGATGGCCTTGTTTCATTACGACCCCCCCATCCAAAAACCTGGCAAGCACTTTGAAGACACGCAACCAAGACATTGCGAGTGATCGCCGCAGAAAAAAAACTCGCTAGACGAGAACACCAATGAGGGTGAGATAGAAGTGAAAGACCACACACGGATGCGCTTTTGAGTCACTTCAAATGCGGGTTTTAGCGTTCTCAGCCAAGCTTTTTGTTCATCTTCATCATCACTGTCAGCTAACATCAGGGTGTAAAAACGCAGAGGAGAAACTCTTCAAAGAGAAACCCACAGAGGGAAAGTATGCCTGAGTGCTTATAAAACAAAACGCTCTGACTCACTTTGGCTGAGTGAGACATGTTTGCTAAAAAAAAGGGAAGGTACCAATTACATCTCCGGACTGCCCGCCCCTTGATTCCGTTCCACTTCGGACCGTGGCCTTCTAAAAGCATTGTATACTGATCGATGATGATGTATGCACGAGTTTGAACTTGGTAGCTTATTGGTAACTGTGACAACACACAATACAATAGGCAGGCTGAAACATCCCCTGGATTTTTGAAAGGACCGCATATCTGGAACACATTTTAGAGACTGACAGGTCCACTCAAGATCTTCTGCTGGATATCATTTACTTTTTTTTTTCTTTCAAGTTATGATCGGTATGTGTATACAGAGATGTTGGAACAGTCTAAGTGTGTCACTCGAACATATTTGTTTGGCAGCAAGTACTACATTCCTCCTCTCTCACCTATGCCCTTCAATAACAATCGAATATGTTTTTGCAAGTGTTTGTTATTCAGTTCAATGGCTTAACAAATCATTTTCTCGGGTTTGTACACTTTGGGCATTTTTAAAGCTCCTATAGGGGACCTTGGAACGGTTTTTACATGTAAAGTACACTTCTACTTACGAAAAGTTACTACTTCTGAACCGGTTCATTACGTCTGTAGAGGTAGGTACCCCCTGGTTTTGGGAATTCAAAGGGTTCCAAAAAGTTTGCAAACCCTTGTCCTACATCCTGCCAGAGAAAATGGACGAGAAGGCGGAGTGGGATGCCGCTACGAAGCGTAGACAGGGTGAGAAACACAAACAAGTTGTCTAATTAGAGAGGGTGGGAGTGCTAGGGAGTTGTCGTGGGCTATGGAGGTCAACCTACGCTGAGTCATCGCTCCACGCCTACTTCCTGTGATCGGGGTGCAGTGAGGGAAAATTAAGTGTTTAGCTTGTTCTTCCTCTTTGGACCATTTCCATAGCAAGGGTGTCCAAAAAATGCACAAAAATGAAAAGGACGTTTTAAATTCTGTCACTTTCGTTTGTAAAATGTTTAAAGGTAGCATTTTTTCAGTGGTAATTCAGGCTATATTTTGGACAGCCCTGGCATCTCCATCACAAGACTATCAATGTTGTTGATGGTGCAAGATGTCGAAACAATTTTGATTGCGAGAGGCCCGCGGCAAATGATTCCAGCCATTCTTGCCAATAAAAATGGATCTAACATGCAATGATTTTTTTCAATAAACTATTTTGCTTTTGTAAAGCAGCTGGAGTATACATTTCACATTTGGTTGGTGTTTGAACACATTTATTTATTTTTAAATGTATTTACAGTAATCCCTCGAATATCGCGGTTATTGTAGACCAGACATGGCCGGGTTAATCGAAAAATGTAACTTATTTTTTCTTCAGTGCTGAGTCCTAGTAGGAAAAGTGGCTTCCGCTTACGATTTTTACATTTTTTATGTGTGAATTTGACAATCCGAATGTGGCCCCTCCGGACCAAACCCTGGCCCATCCCAGCATTAAATCAGAAATCAACCATAATCTCTCTAACGACGTGGTTAAGTTAATTCCAGTGGATGTTTGGCATTTAGTACAAGTGCAACCACACCATTTGGGAGCCATCTTAATGCCAACGGGCAGCACTTTGGCAATGTTGTTTACAGTAAATGAATGTGTGTGCAAGTTATGGGGTTGTGGCTACATTTTAGTTTACACAGTCAGTAGCAGTATCTGATGAAAACTAGAAAACCTGATCCCTGAGATTGTTCTTGAGAGTCATGAAAGACTTGCACTAACTTGGGGAATTTTAAAAAAAAAATACACAAGCTTTTAGGGAATTGCATTTTGTTTTTACCATGAAATAAAATATTACAGAACCTTTAGAAAAGTATTTTTTCCAACATATTTGTATTACTATTCCTTTCAAACCAAATTTTTGTCATTAAAAAATGTAGTCTCAATAAAATGTACCAGTTTTATCAATGTATTTTATAATTTTGATATGACTGGAATATTTATGTACTAAGTGGCTTGGTATTTAATTTTGTTGTGCGTGTTACAATGACACAAAGATTGTAATCTATTGTATTTCCCCTTTTAAAAAATGTGAAAAATCCCAACCAGCCCAAAAAACGATTGAATCAATGTGACATGAATAATGATTACATTTCACATTTCAGTTACAATTGGGGTAGCTAAATTATTTTGAGGTTTTTTTGTTGGATTAATGTTAACTTTGCATCAAGATCAATGTATATTTCATGTATTTGATAATTCCATAATAAACGCTCTTTTGAGTCCTGCATCTCAAAAGAGGAATTTCAGTCCACCAGAGTTTGATCAAGTAAACGTTGAGTCAAATGGCTGAAAGACCGGCAACCCTTTGTTTTAGGAGATAATGCTTAGCAGACATTTATCCAAGACAACCACACACAACAACAAACATCTCCTCTTGCCCACTTGCATCTCCATTTAAGATGACAAAGAGGACAATCACGTTGCCTGTGATCAACAACACGTGTCCCACTCGAAATGTACCTGCTCTCTCAGCCCCATGTTGACCACCCAAGTACACAAGATGTGATCTATAAAGCACACGAACGAATGAAACTCACTGAAGATTTAAAAAAAAAAGAAGAAGAGTCTTTAAGGGAGTCTGGAAGTCACCCAAAGCTGTATTAGTAGTTAATACTATCTGACAGGAAAGTCCAACAGTAACAGCAACAGGAAAAGGAAACACCCCCCCACTACCTCCACCACAACATCCTGGATGGTTTGTCAGTGTGATATGACTGGATATTTTCAGAAACTGCAATTTGCCTCATGGGTGGTATGAACATGGCATGCAAATATGGCTATTATAAAATACAAGAGATCAAGTTTTACCGGAAGTATTTGTGTGTTTCTTTCTCTGAACCACAAAATAACCTCATTTCTGGTTGTTGATGACAGACATCTGGTAGACTATGACAAGGACTATGAGTACATCTCTAGCACGCTATATTGAAAGGTTACCTAAGGGGGTGCTTTACTGAATTAGATGGATTGGAACTCAATGAGCCAATGTAAAAACGCAAAAAAGCACAAAACACACTCAATAATCCTGTTTTACAGTTGGCCAAGTATCTACAGTCACTTACCAGAATCAACATAAACGTAGGCAGGGTTTTTCCGAAGCGCTTCTAATGGCAAATTGGCAGCAGGCGGCTTGTCCTCTTTGGTCGAACCGTACCTGGAACACAATTTGGTTGTATTGTTATTCGTTCCTTTCTATCGCCATGCTTGCTTGTAGCATCAATGGTGTAAATGTAAGATATTTACAATTCAAATTTAAGGTAAAATCTCCCCAGAATCATGACTTACCGTATTTTGCTGTTTAATATACCCCCCTCATTTAATATACCCGGGTATATTAAACGGCAGGGGTATATTAAATGGCGCACAAACGGGAAGGTACATCCACTACGCACTCTTTATGCCGTGACGGGGTGCATCAACGTTTTGCAGACTACTTGCTGCTGAATAAAGTCTGACTTGGAATATTAATGAACTTAAGCATCTATAATTATGCCCCCATGAACACCATACAAATCTTGCCAAAAAAGCTGAGTTGCCGTTTAATATACCCGAGTATTTTGAACGGCCGGGGTATATTAAATGGCGCACAAACGGGAGGCTCAAAAAAGCAAAAATCATTTAATATACCAGGGTATATTAAACGGCAAAATACAGTACTTCCTCCTCTAACTCACTTTCAATTTCGTCTTCCGACTCGTCACACGATAAACACAATGAGTCTCGATTATTGTTTTCTATTGAGTCATAAGCCCTCTCCTATGCAGAAGCAAACCGTTACAAAACTAATTTCACTGCACAATTTCAATAGTTACGGATCTTTGGTTAGACAATTCGCAGGTAATAACTCATGAGGGTGGGACATTAAATAACCTCAATGGGTATTTAGCTATGCGAAACACTGGGTTTCCCCTGGACCCCCAAAATTAAAGAACAACTGATGCAACTTTAGTGTTACTTTGCACCCACACCCCGGTGACTCAGTCCTGATAACGGGGATCTTCTGTGGGAAAGCTTGACCACGTGGGTGTAAAAACAAACGAGCTACAACAACACGGCGTCGCCCCCGGCGCGAAAACGCCGACCGCACACGGGCGGATGAAAGCCCGGCCAAGGCCCCGCCGGCGCGCCACTGTCGCTTTGAACGGTAATCCCGGGGGAATCTCGCTTGCTTTACGAGCCCTGTTGCTAACTGGTCGCCGTCTGGCACTTTGGTACGAGTATGCGGCGTGGCGGAGAACCGACACACTAGCGCTCTGTCTGATTCCCAGTGAGCCGTTTCAACAACCTCTCGCAAAAAAAAACACGACTCCCCGGTGACGGATGCGAAAAAGTCTTAAATGTGTCACAATGATCACGAGTGAGGCTTTTTAGCATTTCGTTCAAAGTGTTTATGAGTTCACATTAAAGCGATGGTTGTTACACCAGATTTTAACTCATTTTATCACCGTAAATGGCAGAAAATGGAGGGCGCAAAAGTACATAAGTGTCAATTTACTGTCATTTATGGAACAAACGTGACAGGCGGTTGTTGTTCTTCTTGTGGACGCTAACTTTGCAGTACTAAAAAATCGCCCCAGAATCATGACTTACCGTATTTTGCTGTTTAATATACCCCCCTATTTAATATACCCAGGTAATATTAAACGGCAGGGGTATATTAAATGGCGCACAAACGGGAAGGTACGATCCACTACGCACTCTTTATGCCGTGATGGGGTGCATCAACGTTTTGTAGACTAAAACTACTTAGTGCTCAGGTTAAAACTACTTACTGCTGAATAAAGTCTGACTTGGAATTTTAATGAACTTAAGTATCTATAATTATGCCCCCATGAACACCATACAAATCTTGCCAAAAAAGCTGAGTTGCCGTTAAATATACCCGGGTATATTGAACGGCAGGGGTATATTAAATGGCGCACAAACGGGAGGCTCAAAAAAGCAAAAATCATTTAATATACCTGGGTATATTAAACGGCAAAATACGGTACTTCCTCCTCTAACTCACTTTCTCTCCTTTTAACTCATTTTGTCACCATAAATGGCAGAAAATGGAGGGCGCAAAAGTGCATAAGTATCAATTTACTGTCATTTATGGAACAAACGTGACAAATCACAGACTCAAGAAATGTATTCTAAAGATTTTTTCTTCTTGTTCAGTACTCAAATATGTGAATAGGGAAAAATATCAGGTAAAATGTTTCTTTTTAATCAGGCGCTACAACTTTTGTCTTCCTGTGACATCTACTAACTAAAGCTGATTAATAAAGACAAGATCAGATAGATCGACTAATTCACAACAAATCAAATAACAACTATTTTGATAGTCGATTATTCTTTCTTAGACATTGTTAACCTAAAATCCCTTTTTTTTTAAAAGTCAATTTAATGCAGTAGCCCAGAGGCGAATATATAACAATACTACAGAGGTGTGTTTTTCCATTACAGTTCTTACATTCTTTCTTTTTATTTTTTTTAACAGCATGTTTCTACGTTTTGTCGTAACGCGGCCTGCTGCTTCAGTTTCTCATTTCCTGTACGGGGTGTGTATCAGATGATGCGTTCTCGCGCGCCCACGAAAACCTTACGACGAGCGCAAGACGAAGAAAAAAAAAAGAGAAATGACATAGGCACTAAAAAGGCAAGAAAAAAAAATGAAAAAGGTTGGAAACATAAAGTGGTTGATTATGCTAATAACCACAAGGTCAGGCTTGTAGCTGAGCTCATTCGGCCGGCCGGATTGTTTTCCATCCTAATTTAATTTATGAGGAATCTGGGTTGGCTTTGGCTTCCCCCAGCAATTACTTTTTATTTGTTTTAATTATCTGCCATTTTTTACCTTTCTTTTTTAACAAGGCCACTCTGTGAGCTGAGGGGTGCCGGGTGTGACTCATAGAAGCCTTTTACACAGCCTAGAATTGTATGCTTTTTCTTTTTTCCTGGATCTTGTTCTCCGCAAATAGCATTGACACACAAGTGGGGAGTTAGCGTCCACACGCCAATGTGTCGTCTTCCGGGCAAGGACGGTGCGAGAGAAAAGGGTAACCATTATGCAGTTTTTTTAAACATCCAATACCATCATTTTCAGACTACGAGACGTTATTTTGTTTCCCTCTCGTTAGTATCCGTTGTGTGTAATTTAGGGATTTTTTTCAGTTAATGAGCTGAACAAATGTTTTCCGTCGTGTGCGGTCGATTGGTCGCCGGTCATTTGGTCGCGGTCTTTTGGTCGCCCCGACCGCGACAACGGGCGACCAAAAGACCGGCGACCAAAACAAGGTAAAACAACACGGTCTACGCATCAATAAAAGCCAAAAATGGCCATGAGCAGTTTCACTGAACCGACGTGTGAGTGTATAAGAGTTTGTACATGCATTGTCCCTTTAAGAAGCTACGTCAGTCAGGGTCTTAACAAGTTCTCCAACAAAAAACAATACAAGTCCGGGAAACTTGGAGCTTTTCTTTAGCCTAATAATTACTAGGGCATTAAGTATGACTAAATAGTAATTCGCAGTTTGTATTTAGGGAATTTGAGCAACCATTTAAATGGTAATTATCACTTACCTTCCGGGCGACCAAAAGACCGGCGACCAAAAGATCGGCGACCAAAAGACCGGCGACCAATCGACTGTGTACCGTTTTCCGTGTTATATCTACAGTAGGAAAAAAATTAGGTATTAATACAAGGGTTTACATGATGGATTTTCACTGTCACATTAATTACGGATGAAGACAAACTTGTATTGAAACAATTTAGAGCACAGCTATCAAAGTGCCGGCCCGGGGGCCAAATCTGGCCCGCTGCATCATTTTGTGCGGCCCGAGAAAGTAAATCATGAGTGCCGACTTTCTGTTTTAGGATCAAATTCAAATGGTTATAGATGTACATTACATTTCCTGACAAAGAAAATAACCTGGATAACTTGCTTTGTTGTATTTTTGGGGGCTATATTTATCCATTAAACTGTTAATGTTACATTAACACGTGCCTATTTTGACACACACATCACTTGGTGTGGGCTGCAAAATAAAATTTACGTTTTGCTAAAATTCAAATAAAGATATATAGAAAATACGGTGAAAATATGGTTTTGCGCACTCGAGCAAATATTTATTGCCCACTTACTATCAACTTGTTCACACAAAATAGTAGCTCGCGTAAACAAACTAAACAAGCCAAACTTCTGTTTATTCACGTCATGTCTGAGTCTCCATATATTATTTCAAGCGTCCTTGCTATTTTCCAACATACTCCTGCTTTAATTACCCTTCAAATTATTTACAAGATCCCTCCATAAAAACGGAGAGCAAAATAACCTTACTCCATCGTTAACCGTCGTTAATGCGGAAAGGCAACCAAAAAAAAAAACGTCAGACTCCTCGGGCAGGTAATTTTTTTTCCCTCTTACGTGAAATTTCCGAACTCTGGCTCAGCGTGCAATGTGTCACCTCAGGATGTTGATTTACTGATCAACAGGAGGTGGACTGCACGGATTCATTTATGACTCAAAAGGGACCTAAAAACGCAGACTTCTCCAGAAACCCAAAGTCTGGGCTCCCCGAGATAGAGGGGCGCAGAAGACGATAAACTCTTCCTAATTTACGCCATGTTAAATCCAGTTGCTAAAGCCCCGCCCACTGGGGGGAAAAAAACACATGGTTTACATTTAAAGTACGACCCGCTCACACAGGACACATTAAGCTCTCACTGGTGACTTATTTGATCAGAAGGGGAGACAAGGGCGAGGAGAAAAATGATAAGATATGATATAATTCAAATATTAGGTCAGTGTATTGAGTTTTCTAACCAGGGTGGTGAGATGGGATTTCCCCCCCAAAAATGACCGATGAACTGTTCCTGAGTCAATGTGTGTGTCTAGAACGCGACATAGGAAATGACACACTTCCTCAATTGTGAAAATATTAATCATAAACTTCCTTAACTTTCTTGAACAAGACGTTCAAGTTTTCCAAATTAAACAAATTCTCTGAGACGGGCTGTAAAAATGTGGGGGTTTTCAGACTGGGTGGGCTTCGGCTCTGGAAAAGATGTTAGCATGTTAGCACTAGCATTTAAGAGAGGTGAAACGAAAAAAAGTTGTTTTTATGTGCATTTATGTTTAAAAATAATTAAATGCTGGGCCTACCGTCAATTGGTTAACCGCCAGCCAATCGCAGTGCAAACTGCGACAAAAAAATCACACTCATATCAAAGGACAAGTCATAGTCTACTGTGCATGTGGGTTGAAACCGGAGAACCCGGAAAAAAGCCATGTGGGCATGGGGAGAACATGAAAATTCCACATAGGAAGGTCAAAACCCACTGGGGATTCAAGCATCAGAACAGTGAGGCAGATACGCTCACCACTCACCACAAAATATCACATTCCTCAAAATTCAATATATTAAATATGATAACTGCAGGGTTAATAAAGAGTTTGTTTCTTTATGTAGATATTACTTACTATTAGGGGGCTTACAGCACAAATACAGGGGAAAAATACATTTAACAAAAAATGTTTGGCAATTTATTTACGTTTATGTTGCTTTTTTAGCAAAATTTGACTTTCTAACTTGTTTTGAGCTTTTTTTTCTGTCTAAAAAAACAACTTTTTGGTAAAAAAAATATTGGAGAGTTTATTTTTTAGGTCGAGCCTTTAAACTGTCAAATTTTGATAAGTTACATCTGTCTGAATTTTACGTTAACTATGACTTTAAAAACAGTAAGTTAGTAAAATAAACTGTAAACCAGGGGTGTCAGACTCGGGTTGGTTCGCGGGCATTTCACGTGGGCCGGACCATTTTAGATATAATATTTAGATTTTTTTAAAATAAAATGATTAAAAGAACTGGATTAAAAGAACTGGATTAAAAGACCTGGATTAAAAGAACTGGATTAAAAGAACTGGATTAAAAGAACTGGATTAATAGAACTAGATTAAAAGAACTGGATTAAAAACCCTGAATATTCAGTTTTTTATAGATCTAAAACAATGTTTATTTTAGCTTTTTTTTTAATTTTTTTAAATTTGATCCTAAAATAGAAAGTCGGCACTCATGATTTACTTTCCCGGGCCACACAAAATGATGAGGCGGGCCAGATTTGGCCCCCGGGCCGCCACTTTGACACGTGCTCTAAACTGTTAACTTTATCAATAGTAAGTACCACATATTTAGAATATTTCACTCCAAAAGCTGATGCTATTTAAAAAAAAAAAAAAAAAAAAGAGAAACACTTAAGTGTTGATAACCACCGATACATCAAGTATTTACAATTGCGTAAGCAGAGATAAGATAAATTGGGATGGCTAAAGTATGTAAACTTTGGAAAACTCCTTATCTTTCACCTCAGGAGAGGAAGTCTGAAAAAAAGGGCCCCGGTTGGGATTGGACAGAAAATACTTTCATCTGCAGTTTT
Source organism: Stigmatopora argus (assembly GCF_051989625.1). Taxonomy (NCBI): domain Eukaryota; kingdom Metazoa; phylum Chordata; class Actinopteri; order Syngnathiformes; family Syngnathidae; genus Stigmatopora; species Stigmatopora argus. The sequence goes on along the minus strand of NC_135396.1, from coordinate 4,158,332 downwards.
ACTTGCCGCACCATAATAAATAGCCAAGAGGTCCGGATCAAGCCCGTGTAACGTATATATCGAGCGAACTGGCCCGCGGCGCTGGAATGTCACTCAAATTCCCGGAGAGCTTCATCTGTCTCTGTGTTTGCTGGCTTCCTTTGTGTTTGTTTAACTTTCTGGAGACCCCCCAGAGGCTGCGCGCTAGACCATCACGCACCCAAGAGGACTGGGTTCTCCCACTTGGAGCGAGCCGGCTTGCCAGATTCCCTCCCACGCCGTCTCTCCCACTCACTGTCTGCGTTTACTCTCGTGTGAGGCGCTCATGTCAGCCCCGAATCCCACCTCCGTCTCCTTTTTTTAATTTATTTTTTTACCCCTTTTAGCACAGGAGACATTTATGCTACTTTGATGTGAAATTTAAAGCAAGGTGATATGGGCCCAAAATAAACAAAACATTATTTTCACATTGTCCGATCTGGATTGTTTTCCCAATTTTTTTTATAAGCCTTACAGGCCTGTCAACTCAGGCGGTTGTTGTTCTTCTTGTGGACGCTAACTTTGCAGTACCACTCTTTTGTGACGTGTGTTATAGTTAGGCTGCATTTCCACCACGTTTGGCATTTTAATGATTTTTTTTTTTCAATCTACTGCAAGGGTGTCAGACTCGGGTTGGTTCGCGGGCCGCTTTAACGTCAACTTGATTTCACGAGGGCTGGACCATTTTAGATATAATATTTAGATTTTATTTTTTTTATAAATTAATTAAAAGAACTGGATTAAAAAAAACATTAAAAAAACAATGTTTATTTTAGCTTTTTTTAAATATATTTTTAGATTTTACAAAATGATTTTTGAACTAAAAACACAGAAAACATGGATTAAAAAATGACAATGATTGATGTAAAAGGAGGAAAATCAGGAAATTTAATATACATATATACTCTTAATTTTAATTTGATCCTAAAACAGAAAGTCGGCACTTGTGATTTACTTTCCCGGGCTACACAAAATGATGTGGCGGGCCAGATTTGGCCCCCGGGCCGCCACTTTGACACATGATCTACTGCCTCAGTTTTAAAATGGTCCAGGCCTGGCATAGCGTGAAAGTACTTACTCATCGCTCTTCCGTGTAAGGGGAAAGTGAATTCACACTGCGGGGTTACTAAGTGTTCACCGGGAGGTCACCAGTGGTGACTCACCTGACTCCCCAGCAAGGCACACTTGACTCTTGGATGTTCTTTGTGAGTCAGAGCAAGGTGGACGGATTGGGCCATACTCCTCTATGTCGCAGTAATTTATGAAACCCGTTCCAGTCTCCTCGCTAACGAAGAAAGCCACAAACTTCTAAATTAGAAATGTCCTTTTCCTTCTCGGGCGCCACTCTCATTAGCCTGTCCAGCTGAATTTTGGCAGTAAAAAAAGCAAACCTCTCAGCCTAAAGTTGTTATATTTTGGGCAAATGATTTATTTCAAGGCGACAGTGCGTCACTCGCCATGTATGTGCATGTGAATTAAAACATGGAAAGATTGGGATATTGGTCTTCCTGCTGGAATGTGATATTCACTATAACCTCTATAAGAGGACATCAATTTTTAAGTCTAAACTTTTGAATGGAAGTACTTTTTTTTGCTAAATTTGCTATTGCCTACATATTTAGAAAACAGCAAATTTAGCAAGCAGCCTTGTATAGTCCGATACAAAAACTGACAGTTAGGAAAAGGGCTTAAAAGTACGACTCGTACGGTGTTTGTAAGTTTTTGGGGGGGTTTGTAAGGGGAATCATAATCATTTATAAGGGCAGTTATCGGCAGAGGTTGACAGGTATGAATGTGTATTCAGGTTGGTCCTGTCATTTCACCTAAAAGTCAAATATGGCTACATAACTTTTTTTTTAAAAAGACCACATGTGCATGCATTTGTGAGGATGAGCACCTGCGTTTTGTTTGTCCTCTTAAATCTGACATCTGTGGAGGCCGGCAGCCACCCGCTGCGCTCAGATGGCAGGAAATTTCCAGAGCAACATCCTCATGCCTGAAGGCACCTGGAAGAAGACCAAAAAAAATGTGTGAAGATGTACTCTTTTTGTTGTTGTTTGCAAGCATGTTTTTATGTCACTCAAAAGCAACTGTACATTTCCACCATGTTCATGTACACTAATGATATGGTTAGAAGCAATATTTTACCATGATGTCGACTATAAGTATGATTCACATAATCTTCTATTGCATTATTTACATTTGGGGAAAAAAGCCCGGATTTACCACTCATTTATATTTATAAGTAAACGAAAAGGAGATCAAAATTTCATCAATACTGTACAAGTACTGTCTATGACTTTGTGTTTGGTGGTGTGGCATAATAATTATCTAACATAAAATGTGTTAGAAATATTGTAATTGGATACTGTACTTGCAAACAATAGAACATTCTGGTAATAGGCCTGCAAATGAACAAGTGGTTAAAAAGATGTGTTTTGGCGTTTCTCCCTGGAACCGAATTGCCACACAATAGTTGTAAGCACAATTTTTGTCTTTCCTAGCAATTTTAACCTATTATTATTAACTCATTGGCAACTAGATCAGCAATTCCCTTGAATGGGAGGGGGCACATGTTTATTTAAACATTCCTTCATTCGTCTGCTTCTACGTAATAGGAATTGGAAGTCCATCGCCGTCAATGAAACTGATAAATGGGCACTAACAGTTTGTCTTGTTATTTAGTAAATATACTACTAACACCAGGGTGAGTTAATGGCAGAATTCAATGTCATTAGTGCTCTCTACTGGTTGATGACGAGCAATACATTAGTACAAGTTACAAAAGTTACAGTTTAAACTCAGTTCCGCCTCGTGCATGGTAATTAATGCAGTCTATTCTTAAAGTAATTAGACATTTCAATAGTAAATACATACCACAAGCCATCTATTGTTTGCGTATTAACCCTGAGACGCAAGGAAAAAACCACGCGCAACAACTTTGCGACCTTTGCGACAGTCCGTCAATGGCGCACGTGTCGGATTACGGCATCGCGAAGAAGATGGCGGAGGGAGTAAACGATGCCGAGCTACTCAAGGAGAAGGCCAATAAATACTTTAAAGGTGAGCTGGCAACGCTGTCAAGTCGGCGGTCCGCGTCGGCGGTAGAGAGCAGACGACGGCGTTACCGGTTTTCGCACAAGGGGCCAAAACATCCACTTTAAAGGGGCCCCGATCACAGTCACACGTCAATGTGAAGCAAAGCTAACCAGGCAGGCTAACGCGTGAAGCCCATTCATTGGACTCTTGTAAGCGAGTAGCTAACGCTAACGTTGTCTTTTACCGCGTGTGTTATTGTCGCACGAAAATCAAGTTCGCGTCGAAGTAAATTCGGTCAATATGGTGCCTGGTCCTATGTTTAATTATAAAATCATATAGGAGTGATCTTACTCGACGTACTTCGAAGTTGCTGGAATATTCTGTGAATTAACAGTACCATCGTCATGTGAGCAGTTGCGCTCATCGACACACCGTCGTCAATCAAATTAATTTTATCACCTGGTTGTGAATTCGATGTTAACATCAGCTGTTATCGAGTGTTAGAGTCTTTGATAAGGCCTTAGCAAAACATTTTAAAGGACCCCCACCATAATCCAAATAAAACAAAAGTTATCTCGTTTTGACTCGTCATGTTATGTAAATAAGTGTTTGGGCTTTCATGATAAATGTGTTATATTAAATGAGTAATTTAGTAATTGGTTTTCATTTAAAGATGGAGAATAATAATAAAGTCATACTTGTTTTATTACATTTATATCGTATCAAGAATGCTATCAACTTGATAGCATTCTTGATACGATATAAATGTAATAAAACAAGTTCAATATTGATGGTAAAAAATACTTGATAGTATCAGGTATTTTTACTATCAATATTTTGTGATAATACTAGTTTGTGCAGATTTTTATTAAAATTTTGAACAACATTTAGATGCTTGGTAGTAAACTGGAGGCGCACAGCCATAGTAACCAAATTCAAAGAATCTCTATTTTTATGACCTACAACTTTAGACACTTTCTCTTATCATATCACCTCATTTGATAATTCACCAAATTTGACATATGGCCATACAAAGGTCATTAGCAAATGATTAAGGTAGTTCGTCATTGCCAGATATTGCCCACGTCAATGTAAAAATGTCTTCTTTTTTCAGATAAAGACTATGAAAATGCCATCAAGTATTACTCCGAGGCCCTGGAGCTCAACCCATCCAATGCAATCTACTACAGCAACCGCAGCCTGGCGTACCTGCGCACCGAGTGCTACGGGTACGCCTTGGCAGATGCCACCAAGGCCCTGGATATTGACAAGAACTATATCAAAGGGTATTACCGCCGGGCCACTTCCAACATGGCGCTGGGCAAGTTCAAGGCCGCGCTTAAGGACTACGAGACGGTAAGGCAACCTGGCAAAATCTAGTCCACGTACAGCTAATCCCAACACTTTGCAAAAGGGATTATGTGCTAATCATGTCATGATGAGCGTGTGAGTCGTGGTGTCGTGTCTACAGTATGCTTTGCAAAAGTCACCCTGTACATTTTTAGTTTTAGGATCATGTTTTTCAATGATTTTGTTGCGCCATGACAGGTGGTGCGCGTTCGACCGAATGACAAGGACGCCAAGATGAAGTACCAGGAATGTAACAAGATCGTCAAACAGAAGGCCTTCGAGAGAGCCATCGCTAGCGACGAGATCAAAAAGTCGGTGGTTGATTCGCTTGATATTGAAAGCATGAGTAAGTGTTTAAAAAGATAATAATAAAAGAGTCATATAGAAGTCTTTGGTGTCATTATGAAATTATGCCGCCGTTTCGTCGCAGCAATCGAAGACGACTACACCGGCCCCAAACTGGAGGACGGCAAGGTCACCTTAAAGTTCATGAAGGAAATGATGGAATGGTTCAAAGAACAGAAGAAATTGCACAGAAAGTGCGCATATCAGGTAAGACGCCGCCGCTGGTGGTGAAAAGCGAACAGACCGGCGGAGTAAGCGTGGAATAAAATGTTCTGTTTTGCAGATTTTGGTGCAAATCAAAGACCTTTTATCCAAACTACCGAGTCTTGTAGAAGTCACATTACAAGAGGTAAAGCTGTCTTTAATTTTCAGCTATTACATTTTTTTTCAATAGTCTCTGATTCGAATTCATTAGATGGAATCTTTGATCCAAGTCAACAGCAAAAAATGTTTTTTCAACAGGCTGAAAAAATAACAATTTGCGGCGACACGCACGGACAGTACTACGATCTGCTCAATATCTTCGAGTTGAACGGCCTCCCGGCAGAGAGCAATCCTTACGTATCCTTTTCGACTTTTCGTCTCAGGATCCCTCGCATTTGCCAAAAATCTTCTTAACCGGGTTGAATTCAGCTTTTCAACGGTGACTTTGTAGACCGTGGATCTTTTTCAGTGGAGGTCATCCTCACGCTGTTTGGATTCAAGCTTCTCTTCCCTGACAACTTCCATTTGCTGCGAGGTAAGCGGTTAGCAGAAGAACGCGCTTCCTCGAGAATCTAGCGTTAACTAAAGATGGCTGAATGGCAGGTAACCACGAGACGGACAACATGAATCAAATGTACGGCTTTGAGGGGGAGGTGAAGGCCAAGTACACGGCGCAAATGTTCCAGCTATTCAGTGAAGTCTTCCAGTGGCTGCCACTAGCGCAGTGCATCAACAGCAAAATACTGGTGCGTTAAGCACGACTCTCGCATCACTTCTGTTTTTGGTCAGCGCCGGGTTTCGAACATTTGTTTTTTTTTTTACTTAGGTCATGCACGGCGGGCTGTTCAGCGAAGATGGCGTCACGTTGGAGGACCTCAGGAAGATCGAGAGGAACAGACAGCCTCCAGATTCGGGTACTTTGAAGGGCAGAGGGGTGTTTAGGCTTGTGGTTGTGTGTGTTTTTGGGTAGCGGGGTTTATGTATGCGTTCTAAAATCTTCCTTTTGCGTCTGGCTTGCAGGTCCCATGTGTGATCTTCTCTGGTCAGACCCCCAGCCTCAGGTTTAGTGCCACCCTACTCTCTTCCCGCCTCTTTGAACATGCTCCTCAGGTGAACAAAGTTTTGTGTTTTATGCAGAACGGGCGGTCCATCAGCAAGCGGGGCGTCAGCTGCCAGTTCGGGCCCGACGTGACCGAGCGTTTCCTGGATCAGAACAAGCTGGATTTCATCATTCGAAGTCACGAAGTCAAGGCGGAGGGATACGAGGTCACTCACTCAGGGAAGTGCATCACGGTCTTCTCGGCGCCCAACTACTGGTCAGTACCCCTCGGTCTGTTCTGGGCAGCGGTATCCCGGCACCTCGTGACGTTTCCCGTCTTCTTCTTCTCCCCAGTGACCAGATGGGAAACAAAGGAGCTTTTATCCACCTCAGGGGATCTGATCTCAAGCCAGAGTTCCACCAGTTCACTGCCGTGGTAAGTGCGCTGCGTTTGTGTACTCCCAAAGGCTCGGACTTCAAGTTTGTCTCATTTTCTTCCTGCCTTTGCTTTCCAGCCTCATCCGAATGTCAAGCCCATGGCGTACGCCAACACGTTAATGCAGATGGGGATGATGTAGGCGGGCGAGGAAACCTGGAAGCGTCGGACATCATTTCCCTCAGTGTTCCCCGATTCCTCCTTAGGCCTAAGGGAACCCGCTCCTCCTCACTTTTTGAGTGAGATTTCTTAGACCCCCTCCCCTCACCTGGTCCCCAAGGTTACCACTTCCAAACTGGAAAACATTGGCTCGCCTCCTACACGATTCCAACAGTCAGAATCTGTTTTTTTTTTCTTTTTTTTAACGATTGACATGGATCACCTTTCTGGTCCGTACCAAAGATGTATAACTGAAATTGTCCCTCAGCAACAACGCTCAGCGTTGGAAGCACGCGCACGGATGGAATGGTTTCAAGAGCGGCATGTCCATCAGTGTCTCCTAACAAACGGTATATTTGTTTCAGTGTTTTATTACTTTTTCAGGTATATGTTCGATCCCAGCTCGAAAAAAAAGAGACTGTCTCTGGGTTCACATCGAGGTGCTGTTTGCCATTTTTGACGTGTTAGCTAGAACAGACGTACTGAACGTTTAATTTGCACTGCTTCTTCCAGAGGAAGATACTGCTGCTCCCCTCGCTACCATATTTTCACCCCGGCAGCTCATACACCGTCCCCAAACTCTGAACCCAAACACCCAAAATGTCACCCGTAATTGTGGATAAGTCCGGTAGCACAGGCAACATTAAAAAAAAACGTCCATCATGTAACCCTGTCTTGAAAACGCACAGCTTCATTGTAACATGACCCTTGACTTTTTAGGTAAAGAAGTACACTGATGTGTATGTATATATACTGTATCATTTATTGAAATTCCATGTAAGGTTTGGAGAAAAAAATGAATTAAAAAAAGGTCCAGAGATTTTAGAAATGTGTTTTGCATCCTTATTTGTGGGGACAAAAACTTTTATATTTGTGTACAGTAATTTTAAAAAATGGTCCTTGCCTTGGCCTTATTTTCAAGAAATTTACTATTTTTAAGTCAAGTCGGTGGTATATTCGGTTCTGCATTGTTTACAACGTACATTTTTCCATTCATTTTGCGTTTACGATGGGGGTTTAAAAAGTAGAAGTACCGACTAGATAGAAATGTTCTTTTCGTTCGTGACATAATAAAATTAGAGTTAAAATAAAGTAAAATACTTGAGGCAGTTTTGGTTTACTTTCGTTCAAAAACGTGGGGAAAATGTCATAAACGCATCTAGTTGTATAGCGCGCGAAGTCGCTTATATATGACGTCAGGACGCGCAGAAGCAGCTGATCTGGTCGCAACAATATGTCGTCAGTATATGCGCACCGCGTTGTCAACACTGCACGAGTTTCACCTTGTTGCCAACCTGCTAGGACGCGTATTTACGCATATCGGCGACACGACAAACGACGCCGATTAGGCCCAACATGCCGAAATATTGTTCGGTACCAAACTGTAAAAACGATTCGACGAGCGGCACCGATCCAAAAAGCTTTTACAAGTAAGACACCTTGACTTCATGTTTCGTTTTAACCTGAGTCCGTTTACGATCGTCTGAGTGACGGCGCGTTTTTCTATTTGTTGTTTCAATGGCTACTCTGATTTTTTTTAAATCGCACATTTGTCGTAAAACAAAGAACGGACATTCTTATTTGTAACGCTGCGTCTATCACACGTCCTGCTTTTTGACCTTTGAGCTTAGACTTTTAAATCCTCATGCCAGTCATTTTCTTCTATTTTTTGAGATGACGTGTTGATTCCTGAGTTAAATAATATTCTCAACATGTCCAATCAAGATGGGTAACACACACAGTTCCATTCCATATAATATAATTTAGATTAATGTGGGCAACAAAGAACAAAATGTCCAATCTAATCATCTTCTACATGTCTATCAACTCTATATCCAAATATTTACAGAAATCCAAAAATCTTACAATACAGTCAAAAAGCGGAAATTCTGATGATTCTTGCCTTAAATTTCTAAAGCAAATCTTGGCATTTTTCCATCTGTTTTGGGACCCCCCCTTAGATTCCCCCTGCACGATCCGGAGCAGCTGCAGCTGTGGCTGAGAAACATCGGCCGCGACAACTGGACTCCATCTCGACATCAGTACGTCTGCCACGAGCACTTTGTCTCGTCGTGCTTCAAGCTCCGATGGGGGATTCGAAACCTCGAGAGCGACGCCGTGCCCACCCTCTTCCAGAAAATGGAGGTAACGCAAATTGTCCGTGTACATGAGCTCATTAATAAATGTTTGAACCAACCGATTCCATCTTTCTAGAAACGCAAAGCGACGGACGACTACGAAAGGACCGTCAAAGTGCTTCGTAGGGAAGCCGACTCCGCCTACGCCGACGGCGAGCTCCCTTACCTGAGCGTGCTTCCTTTACTGCCACCGGCGGACGGGCGAGACGTCGGGCGGCTGGTCCTGCTGCCCGAAAGCGGCGCCGTGGACGCGGAGGGCGCTGGCGAAACAACGCAGCTGATCGCCTACTTTGAGTCCGTTCCCGACGGCGTCTCGGGCCAATTGCCGGTCTCCTCGGAAACGGTGCTGTCGTCGGCTTTAAGCCCCGAGCCCATCGCCTCCACGCTGCCCATCGTGTCCAAGCACGCCCCGCCGCGGCCGCCGTCCGAGCCCCTCCTGCAGGAGAGAGAAGAACAGCAAGATGATGAAGATGAAGATTCGGAGAGCTGGGACCACCAATTGGAGGAACATTGGTGAGCATTTCCTTTAAAAGGGACATCAATTCAAAGCATTATTGATCTCGCCATTTTTATAAGATCGGAATCGAGTGAGAAAACCAACTAAAAATGTGTCATTTTCAAGGCAAAAAAGTCACATAATAATTCAAGTGTACCGACCGCAAGAAGCCATAATAAAATATATAATAGCAAGGAAGTGAACTAAAGCTAGTTGTCATGGGAAAGCTTTTAGACAACATTATGCCAGACTGATAATCTCCAAATTATGGAAATATTGTAAAGTTGATTGTGCTTTTTTTCCCCCTGACAAAATCCAAATGTAGAAAGATATCATCCAAAAAAAAAGAATAAAAGTCTTATTCAAACATCGCCAGATGCTCTGAATCAAATGACTCAAACTGGAACTCTACTGTAAAAATATGTGGTAAGCTCAACCCCCCAAAAATAAAGATAAACACAAGAATGATTCATAATAAAAATATACTGTATACAATTGCCAATGAGACCTAACGTTTTGGCTCATTTAGGGCATAATATTAACATTGGCTAAACATGCCCGAAATGTGACATTTACATACTTTGAGGTTGTTTCCATAAAATACAGTCACTCTCCCTATCGTATGCAGATAGAAAATTTCCTTGACCAATAAAAATTGAGTTTGAAGCGGCATAGATAATAAAATCAAAACCCAGATGCGGGTCTTCGGTCCATGTTAATTTGTGCACGTTTTCCAAATGGCAGCTACCACAAGCCCCACCTGAACAAGGAGCAACTGGAGACCACGGTGGCCCAGTTGCAAAAGAAGGTGAAGGTCCTACACCAGCGCCATCGACGCCACCTGGACAAAATGCTCGGCCTTGAGAATACCGTCAGTCAGCTCCGGCAAAAAAACATGATGACGGAAGAGAGACTGCAGCTCCTGGAGAGGGTGGGTACACGCATTTTTTCCTCATGATCCATTTTTATCTCTACATTTGAAAAAAATCTTGCCGAGCAGACGTCGAACGGGTCAAAAAATGGCCGAAAAAGTAGGTTGGGCTGGACTCTAAGTCACATTTTTGGGGGAAAATTTTCGGGGTTGGTTTGCGGGCTGCGTTAACGTCAACTCAATTTCATGTGGGCCGGACCATTTTAGATCTAATATTAAGATTTTTTAAAATAAATGGATTAAAAGAACTGGATCAAAAGCCCTAAATATTCAGTTTTTTTATAGATCTAAAACAATGTTTATTTTAGCTTTTTTTAAATATATTTTTAGATTTTACAACATGATTTTTTAACTAAAAACAGAAAAAATGGATTAAAAAATTACAATTATTGATTTAAAAGGGGGAAAATCAGGAAATGTAATATACATCTATACTCTTCATTTTAATTTGATCCTAAAACAGAAAGTCGGCACTCATGATTTACTTTCCCGGGCCAAACAAAATGATGCGGCGGGCCAGATTTGGCCCCCGGGCCGCCACTTTGATAAACGTGATGTAGCTTGTTTGCCAAGTGCCTAAATACTGTAAATATTATTACCCCCAAAAATAGCATATTTGCCGTAATTGGCGTCAAAAGCAGCTTTTACGGCAAACAATGTTGTGTCAAAACAAGATTCCTTTAGATAAGTGAGCTACAAAGTTACAAAAAAAATAACAATTTTGGCCTTCAAAAACAACCCAAAAATGAAGTCAAACAGAGCTTAATATTTTAAGTCAAACAACTTCAAATTGTATCATTTTTAGGAGATTGGAATCACGTTAAAGCAACAAAATAAGATGAGCCAGGATATAGTTAAAAAAAAAACACATGTTGGTATTAAATACAAATTTACCGAGGTATTTAAAATCTGGAAAATCCACTATTTACTGACATATTCTTCCAAATGTTGCCTTTTTCAGGCGTACCTCCAAAACGGTGCCGGCGTTTACGACAGCGGCGAAACCGTGGCCATCATCTACGAGGAAGACGACGCGGCCTTTTTCTACACTCTCGGCGACGGCGAGGACAAACTTTAAATGTCCCTTCTGGGAGCGATTTTTTTTTTGCTAAATGATTAAAATGACACACACTGGTTTTCACCATCAAAAATAAGATGTGTGTTTTTAAGGATCACATTCCTTATTTTCCTGCTTCTACTTTTAAGATGATTTTTTTTCCCATAACAAAAATCTATTAAAAAGTACTTTCAATCATGCACACGAATTGTGTTGTTGATTTTGGTTTTATATATAATTAGGCTAATATTCCAAAATTAGAGGAATACATATTTGACGTAATCCTCCAGTTTTGTAATCTAGGTAAATCTAGTACAGTAATCCCTCGAATAGCGCGGTTAATGTAGACCAAACATGGCTGCGATAATTGAAAAATCACAAAGTAGTGTCATCCCTATTATTTTTATGAACTTTAAAAAATAATAATAATCTTCGGTGTTGAGTCATAGTAGTTTTTAAATAATTAATAGCAGAAAAGATTGCAAAGAAGTGAATTTGCGATAAAACTAATCTAATCCTAGTCATTTAAATGAACTGCAAATATATACTTGGCCACAAGAGGGCACCAAATATCTTTACTATGTGTTTCTCATGAATCTTAATTTATCAAGAGCTACTGTGCAAGGCCACTGACATTTTCTGTGGGTTATTAATGAATTAATTTTTTTAATGGTCTCCCAGGCAGTTTCCGTCCCGAGTGCTGGTTTGCTATCTCACTTGTGGAATTTAAGGGAGGGAGTATTTCATGCTTTTTGCTTCTGGCTGCCTCCTTTTATAAGAGGGCATGAACTCGCATCTAATGGGCCTCGTGTTCCCTCCACAGCACGACCAGACGACATAAAGGTTGACGGTCCAATCTGACCCCACAAGGTCAACACACTGTGTTCCGTCCTCCCTTCTTTAGCTTCCGATTTGGATTCTTTCAAGCAGACCGTACTTGCGACTTGAGTCTTTTAATTATGACTTTAGTCTTTTTCTTAAGGTTGCCTTGCATGGTGGCATAAACGAGCGCTGGACAACTGCTCCTAAAGTGATCCTTGGATCTTGGACACTTCAAAGTTGTCCAGCAAAGATATGCTTGGACCTCGGCGCCCTTTGGTGTTGATGGGACAGCCTCAGCTTACTGGAAATAGACTTTTATTGACCTCCTTCTTCATTTTTACCAGTCAGAAATGTGAAATTCTGCGTTGACTGCCCCTTTAAGGCAAAATGCTGATGTCCATTGGCAGGTTGCCTTCCAGAATTTGGAAAATGAAAGAGTGGCCGTGCGTATCAGGTCATACTGATAAAAGTTAGCATCCCAGCTTCTGATAAGAAGCTCGCCGACGGGTGGAGTCGCTTCTAGCGATGAGACGATGCGTAAAGTGAAAAGAATGAATCTGGCGGAGACGGAGACGGGTATCAAACCCAAGGGCCAAAGGCCAAACATGGCCCTCCGATTGACTTGATGAAAATCCAAACGGCATTTCTGCACTCCTCAATGAAAGACTTGCAAGATCCAGATTTAAAAAACAACAACACAGACCAGGAGCAGGATCTTCCAAATTTTATCTGCAAAACAAATCTAATCTCCAGCACATCACAGCATCTAGCTCACGTGTTAAAGTGGCGGCCCGGGGGCCAAATCTGGCCCGCCGCATCATTTTGTGTGGCCCGGGAAAGTAAATGATGAGTGCCGACTTTCTGTTTTAGGATCAAATTAAAATGAAGAGTATAGATGTATATTATATTTCCTGATTTTCCCTCTTTTAAATCAATAATTGTCATTTTTTAATCAATTTCTTGTGTTTTTAGTTCAAAAATCATTTTGTAAAATCTAAAAATATATTTTAAAAAAAGCTAAAATAAACATTGTTTTAGATCTATAAAAACTGAATATTCAGGGCTTTTAATCCAGTTCTTTTAATCCATTTATTTTAAAAAAAATCTAAATATGATATCTAAAATGGTCTGGTCCACGTGAAATCAAGTTGACGTTAAAGCGGCCCGCGAACCAACCCGAGTCTGACACCCCTGATCTAGCTGGAGTGAAATTCTCCACAATTTTCTTGGATTTGAATGCAAGGGACATTTTCAGTGGCACTTATTCATTGCTCTGTTCAAAGATATTTGACATCTCTAGCTGTATTTGAATCTCAAATGTCTTCACGGGCCAAAAGACAGCAGGAATTTGGCCTTCAGTAGCAAAAAAAAAGTCACTGTTTTTTTTGTTGGATCGCATTGAGTGAGTTTGTTTGAAAAGACATACGCAGATGGAGTATTTTTTACTGGCAGTTGGAGTGGGGGGCCACGGGGAAGGGGGGCGGGGGCATCTTTTTCATTCCAACTTCAGGTGCTAAGCAACCTCTCGGCCCAGCGCATTCCCCAGTTTCGGTCACGTGAGCGATGGCTCTGACCGGACCCGGATTGGATCAAACCGCCGTGGTCAGATAGGACTTGGAGAGAAAAAAAAAGTGCCTTTGGGATTCATTTCATTTTTTCCGCTCAAAGTCAATCATTAGCTCGCTCAAATATAGGCAAACTGGTCAAACATGCCTGGAGGTCCCATTTCAGTCAGTCGTTCACGGACAACAAGAAAATAAAAGTCAGGTAGAAGAACAGAGCTTTTGTTTCACTGTGCAATATTTTAGAACTTACCTTGCCAGGACATGACTTTTTATATTACTTATTTATGTTTTTTTTACTGGGAAAACACACTTTGTGGAGTAGAACCACCAATTTCATTGTACGCAGCTATGTATGATGACAATAAAGGCTTTTGATTGATTTATTTATATTTTAATTTATAGACTCAAAAATACCTTTTGGGAAAAACATATATATACATATTTTAAATAGATTTTTTTTGGGGGGGGTAAAATATTTTCTACTTTATTTGAATTTTTGCCCTGAAACAAAGTCGACACACATGATTTCCTCCAGTGGGCAGCACAAAATGACGCCATTTTGAACCTGTGCTATACATGGCTAAGAACTGTGATGAAATATTCTACCCCAAAAATTCCCATGAAATATTAACAATTTTAAAAAAGCATTACATATACATATATACATATATTGAGCACATCCTTCCACATTCAACAACCCACAAAATCCCACATAATTTCAAAGGACACATTTTAAAGTATGACGTAATTGCATTGCTGTCAACAGAGGTATTTTCTAAGCCAATCGAGTGGCTTTAATTACCGAGTCGGCGTCGCTTTGCGTCGTTACCGGCAGCGACGCGACACCGATACGCCACCGTAAGGTGACACACTTGTTTGGCAATCGCCAATCAATATTTCAGCACCCCGTCACTTACCGGGTGTGACACATTGGCTCCAACAACATCTTCTTCACCTTTAAAGCTCCCATTATTAGCTACGACCATATTTTATTCATTGTTTCATAAATGAAAAACGTACAGTTTTAGCATCTTAAAACAACACTGGAAATTTAAGTCAGTAATGACATTTTTATTCCTTTTATGTGACACTTTTGACTCTTTTTGAGGAACAAATTGCATGTAGGTACTTTTTTTTTGTAACTTATCTTTCCACAAAAGAATTCTTTTCTCACGGACAAAAGCCTTTTATTTGAGTAGCTGTCACTTGATTTACGGCTCCATAAAAATAAAAATAAGGCTCTGTTCTCCTTTCTTCCTGTTAAATTTCCAACAGCAGTGAAAATTCAAGAAGCACGAAGATGTTTATTGTGCAAAAATACAAACGGTGCAAAAACGGCGTCGACTTCGCAATCAACGTGTCAAAGGGTGGGATTAACGACGCTTTTAGCCTGGTGTTTATCGCGCGCATATTTTTGATAACCCTACTGGATTATTTCAAATGAATTTGGAAGACTTTCCTAATGTGAGACATCTGGTGATATCATTTTTTTTGGATGGAAAATTGAAAAAATGTTCGTTTTGAGACGCCAAGAGAGGAAATTGACTATTAAAGCACAACCATTTCAAGTTAAAAATCATAAAAACCCGCTTCCAATTTGTGTTAAAAAGAGATTTGGTGGGAGAACAATGTTTGAAATTGCTCTTAATGTCTTATTTTCAAAATAAACTTCTTATTTTGCGTGTGTTTTTAAGTAAAAAAAGCAACAAAAAATCCAAGAGATGACAAAGATCTTTACTAGTGATTTAAAAATATCAAAAAAGGATGAATACATTTTTTTACTTAGAAATGAAAAGAAAAAGATAAATCATTTCATTAAAAAACAAAAATATAGACAGTATAAAGAATGCTAGGCACGGTGGATAAGTGGTTTGCATGTTCGCCTCACAGTTCTGAGATCGAGGGTTCAATCCCATTGTGGGATTTTGCATGTTTCCCCCCTGAGCTTGCGTGGGTTTTTCCGGGGGTACCCCCCACATCTCCAAAACATGCATGTGTGATTGGTCATTTGTCTGTTTAGATTGAAGTTACAGCACAGGCTAGCATAGCTAATGCTAATGACATGAGTTAGCGATAGTTAGTTAGTTCATGTTGCGATCAATTTTTTATTTTCATAGAATTTGAGAAAAGTGACTTTTTGTTGAAGCCTTTACATCCTGTCATAAGTTAAATGCTACAAAATAAAATAAAAAAAGTGATTGTTACTGGGGGTCATAACCTGAGAGAATGTTTTATTTCATTCAGATTCAATTTGTATTGAACATTTTCTCAATGTAGAAATGTTATTTATAAAAAGCTTCAAGAAATGCCAAAATACAGTCATGAGAGAGCGATTTGATATAAATTCACACATCATATGAAATTCATCCACAAGTAATCATGAAAAAAAAATGCAATTTGAATAATGAAAATGTTCACACATTTGAAAGGATTAAAAAGAGACACTGCCCTACTTTGTGTTCGTATTTGAAACCTTTTGCAGAATACTTGATCTACTTTTCTGTTCTAAATAGTCGTTTCACGAAAACAAGGGGAGTCAAAAATGCGGAAATATTCAGCGCGACCTCAAACGGCCTTCCGGCAATGTTTAGCGAACGACAGCTTGGGATTTTCCGGAAGGAACCGACAACCCATTTTTTTTCTACGAAAAGCGGTTAATGAATATGGGAGGAACGGCAGTTAGTTGAAAAGTTGGAGAAAAGCTTTTTTTCTCTTCTTCTTCTTCACATGGCCCCCCCTTCACACGTAGTCCTTCCTCTCCATCCCTTGAGCCCCCGCCGACCTGGACGCCGAGTAGGCCATCCTGGAATTGCCGTAGCGCGCCTGGCTGGGCGGGCAAGAGCAGCAAAGCAACCCACCCCCCAGGACCAGCAGGGCGGCGGCCGCCCAGCCCACGTAGAGCGCGGCGCCCAGCTCTCGCCTCTGGGCGTCCGTCACCAACGGGTTGTAGAAGTCCCGGATGATGGCGTGGGCCGACCAGGACACGGGGATGAGCTGCATCACGCCCGAGACGATGAAGAAGACCCCGGAGACGATCATCACCTTGGCCTTGGAGGCCTCCTCCTCAATGCAGTTGGTGCACTTGGCGCCGGTGACGGCCACCAGCACGGCCACCACGGCCAGCAGGATGGCCATGACGGTGAGGGCCCGGGCTGCCTGCAGGTCCTGCGACAGCGCCAGCATGGAGTCGTAGACCTTGCACTGCATCTGGCCCGTGCTCTGGACCACGCAGGTCATCCACAAGCCCTCCCAGATGATCTGGGCCGTCACGATGTTGCTCCCGATGAAGGCCGTCACCCTCCACATGGGCAGGGCGCACGCCACGATGCCGATGATCCATCCCAGGATGCACAGGGAGATGCCCAGCAGCTCCAGGCCCACCGACATCCTGAGGGTGGGGTGGGGAGTGGGGCGGGGGGGTTCTAGGGACTATCCGGGGGGCTTTGGGATATCCGGAGAAGAATGCCGAGATGGGACGCCGTTGGGGGGGGCTTTGGGACTATCCGGAGAAGACGAGCGGGACGTGTGTGAGCGCCCAAGACGCCGGCGCCGGGCTTTATAGAGTCGGCTCGGGTCGGAGGGGAGGAGTCAGGCCAAAAAGGGGGGAGGAGTCTCGCCAAATAGAGGGAGGATAAAGTTAAGAGAAGACAAGACTCTGCGCTGACAAAGAAGCCTTTTACGGTTAAAAGGACCAAAAGCAGGCATTTTTCATGGCGTCCAATCGATCCCAATTCAAAGTTTTCCAATCCTTTCATCACGAGTGGACGTCCAATCCATTTTAATGTGATCCTCTGCTCAAATGGCTTGTCCAATCATGTGGTTCTCAAACACTCCATTCAGATCTTCCTTGCCGGGCCTCCCGTTTCAAAAGGATTAGCCCGGTCCATTTGACAAACTGGTCGTCCAATCGTGAAACTGTGGGAGGGTTGGCAGCAAAGGAGTTTTTATAAGCCGATTGGACGTCAACAAGTGAAAAACCTATTTGGACAATTTGAGAGCCACGTGATCGAATAAGCAAGGTTTCAACCTCCCACTTCAACTTGATTGGACGTCTACAAGTGACAAACTCGTTTAAAGGGAGTTTTCTCCAGCTACGGGATTGGGCGACCACTCAACTCTTGGAGGTCCGAGCCGTCGGAAGCGGGAGGGTCGACGGCCACCCAAACCAATGGGAGGTCTACGGTCCAGGTCCAATTGCTGATGATTTTCCTTAGAACTGAAAAGTGCAGTTTTTTGGGGGAAAGATCCTTCTTCTCCACTTTTTCCCCAACGGCGAGCCAACGGGCATTGCTTGGGCGCCTTTAATCACTGTCTGTCTGCGGGACGTCCTTGGAATTCTTTGGCGCAATGAGCGTCTCCTTAGATATGTGGACGCCCCCCTTCCTTCC
Organism: Stigmatopora argus; assembly: GCF_051989625.1. NCBI lineage: Eukaryota > Metazoa > Chordata > Actinopteri > Syngnathiformes > Syngnathidae > Stigmatopora > Stigmatopora argus. The sequence goes on along the minus strand of NC_135396.1, from coordinate 4,140,345 downwards.
AATGGTCGCCATCTTTCCTCCCCCAACTCTCTCTCTCTGGTGAAGCCAGTCCTTTGTTTGATAAGGTGACAAAGTAGATCGACGCTGAGGTTATCTGGCAGCAAACACTGGCAAAACTGAAGGGGAAGATAAGGACGCCGAGAGGAAGAAAAACAAGAGTCTGACTTCCGATTCATACTTCAAACCAAATTTGACGCGTGAATTTTGAGTTGTAACTTTTACATGGGATACATATTCCTCCATTCGTTTTCCGTTGCGCTTATCCTCACGAGGCTCGCGGGGGCGATGGAGCCTAATCCAAAGATTTGTTAAAAAGTCTTAAGTAGATTTTGGGTAAAAAAAAACATTCTTTTTTTTGTTCGTTTAACATCCAAACTGTGGATTTCTATTAATATAAATGCATTGAAAATCTTTGCCACACGGCAAAAAAAATGTCCATGTCCAAGTTATTGGGCGGGGAGAGGCTGGCAGCGAATGACTGAGTGTCTATTAGCGACGCTCAGGCCTAAATTTGACATTTACAAACTGAGTTTTCCGATCTGGAAACTTTTGGGTTAGGAGCAAATTTGTGAAATTAGCAAAAAATAAAAAATAAATGATAGTATTCTGCTAAAAACAAAGGAAAGAAAGTAAAGTAAAATGCAGAAAAAATACACGTGCTAAAAAAAGATCCAATTCTGCTGAAAAAAAGAAATATTAAAATTCAACAGAAAAAAATAAAATTCTTTTTGAAAAAGTTATACTGTAAAACAGTGAAAAAAAGTAAAGAAAAAGTTAAAACTGCTAAAATTGTGGTAATTTTTTTAAACTTAAATTCAAGAAAAAAAAGTCAAATTTTGCTAAGATTTTGACTAAAAAAGTCTTCAAAATGTGAATTTTTTTTTACAAAGTGAAATGCTGCAAAAAAAATAAAAACAAGTCCAAATGTATTCATCGTCTCTCGATTTCAATGGCGTCCTAAAACATTTGTGGCGAAAACACAAGGTTCCCTTCTGATTTGCCACCGAGTCCCAGACCGTCACATTCAGACGTAGTTTTTCCGCTCGTAGTCCCCCATGGGGACGGATCTGCCGGGCGGGTAGACCAGTCCGGACGGGGTCCCGTACCTCTTCTCGGGCTCGGGGGGGCATCCGGAACAGAGGAGGGCCCCGCCGAGGAGCAGGAAGGCGGCCGACGCCCAACCGGCGTACAGCGCCGCCCCCATCTCCCGCTTCTGGGCCTCGGGGACCACCGGGTTGTAGAAGTCCGACACGATGGCGTTGGCGGACCAGGACACCGGCACCAGCTGGGTCAAAGACGCCAAGAGGAAGGCGGCCCCGGCCGCCACGCTGATCCGGGCCTTGGAGCGCCGGTCCTCCACGCAGTTGGTACACTTGGCCCCCGCGGCGGCCATCAGGAGGCCCACCAGGCCGGTCGCCACGGAGACCACGCTGAGGGCCCTTGCGGCCTGCAGGTCGCCTCCGAGGGCCAGCATGGAGTCGTGGAATTTGCACTGCATCTGTCCCGTGCTCTGCACCACGCAGTTCATCCAGATGCCCTCCCAGACGGTCTGCGCCGTCACGATGTTGACGCCGATGAACGCCGAGACGCGCCACATGGGCAGCACGCACGACGCCAGGCCCAGGATCCAACCCAGGACGCCCAGCGCCACCCCCAGTATCTCCAATCCCGCCGACGGCATGGTTCCCGATTCGTCTTTTCGCCGCGCCGTCGCCCCGCCGCGGCTCATATAGGCCGGGGGGAGGCGGAGCCTCGCCATCCCCACGCCGAGCGTCGCCCCGAAAAACGGTCGGCGTGGTTTTGGGAAAATGACCTCGGCTTAATGATTCAACCCCTCGGTGGCGCTACCTCTCGGGGAGAGTAAACACGGCTTATCTGAGATGTGGCGGCGCCGGTTAAAGAGTAACGGAGGCGGTCCGACGATTGGACGGCAGAATGCGGGTGTGCTGACTTTAGCCTTGAGAGCTGGGATCTTCCTCTTGGGAAAATGAGGCAACTTGTTGAGCTAACGCCAACGTAAAACCTTTTTTTAACGGCTGCGGGTGTCAGGGAAGAATGCGGCCTCGGATTTGGCGGACTATAAGTTGCACTTTTTTCATAGTCTGGCTGGGCTTGCCACCAATACTCAAGTGCAACTTTTGTTTTTTGTTTTTTACTCTGTTATGGTTAAAGTTAACCTTGTTTTCTGAACAAATAATAAACTGCTCTCCCAAAAATTATACTTACTTTAATAGAATTATAAAAATGATACTTAATAGACTTATAAAAATAATACTTAATAGACTTATAAAAATGATACTTAATAGACTTATAAAAATGATACTTAATAGACTTATAAAAATGATACTTAATAGACTTATAAAAATGATACTTAATAGACTTATAAAAATGATACTTAATAGACTTATAAAAATGATACTTAATACACTTATAAAAATGATACTTAATAGACTTCTAAAAAATGATACTTAATAGACTTATAAAAATGATACTTAATAGAGTAGTAAAAATGATACTTAGTAGACTTATAAAAATGATACTTAATAGACTAATACTCCCCTCTTGATTGTGAATTGTTTGGCTGGTGTGACTAAAGTCCACAAAATACAGTTTTTCCACACTAATGAAATGATTGTGATGTCTAGCAGCCAATGCTAATGCGCTACATAACAAAAGTCGAGCTTTTCTCCTTCTATTTACATGATGATTAACCTCGTATCGTCCCCAAAAAAACAAGCAAGTAGGTCACGTTCATTTGTTTGGAGCGCTTTAAATAGGTCACTCAATCGCACTTTTGGACGGGATAACTTTTAGCTTGACTTTTACTTTACGGCGTAATGCGACAGGGGGTCCGAAATGACGGAACCAGGTGATCAATGCGCTCTTTGTGCAGGTCTCTCTTCCACTTTTGGCCCATTATCCCCGACTGGGTTTCAGGGCAGGTTACAAAGGAAGACGAGGCTAACAAGACCCCCTTTGTGTCCGTTCCGTGTTTGCCCCGAAACTAAATATCTCCTGGTTGTCGCTGGAGGGGAGGGGTGGGGGGTTTGGGGTGGGCGCAGCTGCTACATTGTGCATAATAAAGTAGCCAAGGTGAAACGTTAATAACTGACTTTAATATAGAATTGAATATACAAACGGCTTGGTAAATGTGTGCCTTGAGGTAACACAAATGTGTACAAAAAATGGAAATGGTACTTCAAAAGCAAGGATTCATATAATTTTTGTTTGATAAAAAATACAGAATGGCCTTTTCACTCTTGTGGTTTGACTGGCTCCTATTTGTGCTATACTGGCCTCTAGCGGCCAAGCTATGCACAATAGAAGGAGATGCACAATGTCTGTTGAATTGATGCAAAAAGTGTTGTTGTTTTTTAAAAATATTAAGTACAAGATTCCAAAGTACTAATTTTTGTTTGATGCTAATCTTGAGTGGTGTAAGAAGTATTTTTGTTGCCATTTAGCATGGATTGAACGTCTAGTCAATGGCAGCCAAAGAGTTAAGTCCTGCTCAGTTATATTTAACTTTAAGGTGCCTTCTTTTCAAGTTGGTTCTTTTCTAACATTCTCTTAGGCACAATTTCTATTGTAAATGACACTTTCTATAAATTTTGGATCATTTCCTATTTATTTGGGGGGAATTTCCGGGTTGTTTCTGATGATTTTTGGGCATTTGCAGGTGGCTTCCTGCTAGCTTTTGGGAGCATTTTAAGGTTCCTCGTTAACTCTTTGGCTGCCATTGAAGGCGCAGAAAGTGCAGCAGTACACAAACTCCATCACACACACGCAATTCTGGTTTTACTGAAAGAAAATAAAAAGCATTTGTTTCTGTATGAATGAATCAAGTTTGCAGGGGGCCGCTTCCTGCCCGCGCGCTGTATGTTTGACACCATGACAAAATAGATAATGCATATATAGATAGAGAGAGATAGCATATAATGAATGTAATTTGAATCCAAATTCCATTGACACTGAACATAAAGGTAAACCCCCCCCCCAAAAAACCCAAGTCCACTATGTCCAACCACGGCTCCAGACTCCCCCTCCTGGTCAAACAAATAACAGCCATCACACATAGTCTGATTTTCCACGCCGGCGTCGGCTAACGGCCGCCGCGTCGTCGACCTCCCCGCGCTCGCCGCAGGGGCACCACAGCAGGGCCCCTCCGAGAACGAGCAAAGAGGACGCCGCCCACCCGAAGTAGAGCGCGTTCCCAAAGTCACGTTTTCCCGTGTCTTCCAGCAGCGGGTCGTAGAAGCCCGCGGCGATGACCCGCGCCGTCCAGGACACGGCGGTCAGCGTGGAGAGCCCCGCCAGGGTCAAGAGCAGCCCGCCGATCGCCGCCAGACGCCGTTTGCCCTCCCGGTCCCGGCCGCAGTCGGTGCACTTGGCGCCGGCCGCGGCCAAAGCCGTCCCCGCCACTCCCAGCGTGACCGAGGCCAGCACCAAGGCGCGGGCGGCCTGGAGGTCCGGCGCCAACCCCAGCGTCGAGTCGTGGACCTTGCAGTGTATTTGTCCCGTGCTCTGGACCGAGCAGTTCATCCACAAGCCCTCCCAGATGACCTGGGACACGAGTACGTTCTGACCCACGTAGGCGGCCACGCGCCACATGGGGAGGCCGCACGCCACCATCACGCCCAGCCAGCCCGTCACGGCCAGCGTCAGTCCCAGGAGTTCCACGCCGGCGGACGCCATGGTCGGGGAAAGAGAGCCCAGAGGCCCTGCGTGCGGGAGGCGATATCGGATACCCGCCGCTCGGGAGTCCGACTCCGGGGCGAAACTCCATCTGTGCTCTTTATACGGCTGGAAGGTGGAGTCAGGGCCAGCGTTGAAGGATGCCCGCCAACCATCCCGGATGGAGAAAAGGGAATTAACCTCCTAGCTGCCATTGACATCGACAAACGTCAAATCCAATACAGAATGGCGACAAGTTACAGGGTCAAACCACGAACTCTGAAGTTTTCCACCAAAGCGTGGACGTCTATCTTCTCCAACACTTTACCACCAGCAATCCCATACAGTAAACACTATTTTTTTGTCTCCAATACTTAAACACAACTTTAAAGCCAATTACCACCACTCCAAACATTTCACATGGTGGAGGGTTAGATGTCCCCTAGCCTAAAAATTCCATCTTTCTCCCAAATCAGACCCAAATCATTTCCCAATGAATCTTTCCCAGCCCGAAAAAATCACATTCATTCATTTTCTGAACAAGGGGGGTGCTGGAGCCTATCCCATCTAACTCCAGGCACCATCCGGGGGGGGACACCCTGAATTGGTGGCCAGCCAATTGCAGGGCTCAAGGAGATAAATAACCAATCAGTCATATCTCAGGACAATTTAGAGTAGTCAACCAGCTAGCCTAGCATGCATACTAAGTTTCTTCGTTTGATTTTCTTCCTTCCTTACCTCCAAAATATAGCAATGAAATCAAAGCAAACAATACGCGTCCTATGTCAGCATGTCCTCGACTTCTACGTCCTATACTGACTCCCATCAGGAGGATTATTAACAAGGGGAATTATTTATGCGTGGCGTAAATACCTGCCTCGGGCTTTTTTTATTGCCTGTGAGTAAACGCATTGTTCCTGCAAGGCCAGGTGTAATAAGAGCTGTCCTATCCTTTACAAAGGTCATTCCGGATCACCAGTCACGGTGATGGTTATCTCAAAGTCCCACTATGGCCTCAGAACTGAATTGGGTCCTTTTTACCTTCACTAAGCCACAACCCAGTCTTTTCCCAAGTAAAATGAAGCCAAAAAAGTACAAAACACACTAAAATGCCATGATCGAAGCTTGGTTGGTTTCAACTATGCAGAGGCGAACAGCGACATAAATTGTATTTAGTGCATAACATCAATGGTTATGGATCTGTGTGAGTCATTTCTGCATGAGTTCCCCCAATGATTTAATTGGGGCGTAAAAACTCTTGAGTGGGCGGGACTATAAAGCCCTCAATTTTTATCTGTCCAATGGTTTCCTAAGTAATTAATTCTCAACGTCCGCCCGCCAACGTTTCACGCCATCAAAATGTCGAGGGGCGATGCTGAACAGGACCGGCGGCGCTATCTCGCAAACTTGGAAACCACTTAACCGAGAGGTGTAAATTTAAGAGCGCGGTTTTATTTGGGCCTGGCTGCGAAGCAACGCAAATATTTTATGGGTGAATTTATTTTATTTTCACTTCTTGGATTATTTATCGCTCAATGAGTATCTGCGGAGGATCAAAATATAAATAAAGCTTGAATCATAAGAGGTGGGCTATTGGCTCATACTTGTTAAAGTAAAATGCTTGGATGTGTCGCTAGGAGGAGACAAATACAAGGTGGAGGTTCCAAAAATATGTTGTTTTAAAATGTATGTAACAAGTTTATTTCAAGCCTTTTTAAAATGTGACCGCATTTGTAAAAAATAATAATAATAATGGACTATAAGTCGCACCAACCAAAGACTACACGAGAGATGATAAAAATACATAATCAAAATGGAGTTTAAGTCACATTTTTGGGGGAGGCGAACTTTTTTTTATTTGAAACTAAGAACAAACTAGAAATATGTTAACATAATGGTTTTATAGATAACTACAGCCTAAAAAAATACAAAAACCCCATATAATTTCCATTTGAGTATTAGTCATAAGCCCAGCCAAACGATGAAAAAATACAGCTTATAGTCCGGAAAATACGGTACATACATGAAAATGTTAAGAAATCAAATGCTCTACACTTAAGCCTTGTAATATTTTATTTTTGGCATCCCTTGACCAGCGTACATTGTTACTACATAAAAAAAAACAAGACATTCTTTCCTTGAACTTTTGAAGGCTTCCACATCCCGACAGATGAAAGTCCAAAGAGTCGTGTGTCCCAATTTCAAAGCATCTCTCATCACAGACTTCATTGGAGACATTCCTCCCGCTTTGGTGGAACTCAATCTGATCCCAGAGAGGGATGAAAGCTCACTTTTTTTGGACCAGGACGGGGACGGGGGGCACACTGGCTCCATTCATTCGCTTCCCGTCGGCCACACGCCGCTCGCCGAGCCCACTCGCTCGTCTTCCGCCGGCGTTTTCGGCGTGGATGAACAGGAACGGCGCGGACGTCCACTTTCAGACGCGGAGAGAGGTCAGATTGATTTTTTTGTGGGGATCTGGGTTTGATGAGCGGGAGGGTCGGCGGCCATCGAATGATCGCTGCCGGACCCCCGGTCGCTCTGGATGGGCCGCCAATGCCAGGGAAAACAGATCACTCGAAAATAGCCAATCAAATAATGAGGTTTTATTCTGATGATTTTGACTAATTTTCTGGTTGTATTATTTTTATAAATGTGGCTTCATTTTTCTTGTTATTATTTTGAGGTAATTTATTAGTTTCAAGATTCAATTGTTTATTAGATGTGTTTGTTCAATCAGAACTTTTTATCTAATACAACTATCTAAATATATATATATATATATATATATATATATATATATATACAGTAATCCCTCGAATATCACGGTTAATGTAGATCATACATAATAATCGAAAAATCGCAAAGTAGGGTCAATCCTATTATAACTACCTTTTTTTTCTTCAGTGGCTTCCGCTTACAAGTTTCAACATGGATTTACACATTTTTATGAAAAAAATGTTTTAATAATTAATAGCAGGAAAAAATCGCAAAGAAGTGAATTTGTGATAATCAAGGGAAGACTGTATAAGAATAATAAGAATCACTTCCCTGATAAAGGTCTTACGTGTCAAAAACAGGTGTGTTATGTTACCAAATATGGTCATTTGCTCTATTGAGGTCGACTTTTAAATAACTTCTGAAAGTCTTGGAACTTTGTCAAAATGGATTGGACACCTGGTTGCAACAATGGCACTGAGAATCAGTCTTATTTTAGTTAGTGCTTGACATCCGGTCTATCCCTGTCAAGGACTAACTAAATACTGGGGGAAAAAACTAAACAGTTTCGCCTCGCACCTGCCATTTAACTTTTGTTGACATGATATCATCTGAACGTATTTGCAATGATATCACGAGGTGACGCTACCACGTAAACACTGGGTCTTGTCATCGCCATGCCTCCCGCGACTAAGGGAGGAGGCGGGGAAAGAATCCGGTCGGGCCAGAAAAACCGAACCGACGAGCGGCGGGTAGGCGGACCCTCCCCGGCCGCGGTCGGCCAGCCCGACAGAAGCGTCCGGAGTCCCCGAGTCGCGCAAAGTGAAAACAGCCTCTCAGCCATGGGGAGAATCGTCAAGGAGACGACGGGTCAGGTCATCGGCTTCATCGGCCTAGTTGGGGTGGCGGTCACCACCGGCATCCCCATGTGGCGGGTCACCACCTTCATCGGCGCCAACATCGTGACGGGCCAGATCGTGTGGGACGGCCTGTGGATGAACTGCGTCATGCAGAGCACGGGCCAGATGCAGTGCCGCCTCAACGAGTCGGTCATGAGGTTGACCCCCGACCTCCAGGCGGCGCGTGCGCTGGTCATCATCTCGCTGGTCTTCGGCTTCATCGGCTTCGCCATCACCTTCATCGGCGCCAAGTGCACCGGCTGCCTGAAGCGGGATGTCTCCAAATCCCAGGTGATGATCGCGGGCGGCTGCCTGCTCATCCTGGCCGCCGTCCTGGTTCTCATTCCCGTCACCTGGTCGGCCACCATCACCATCACCGACTTCCAGAACCCCCTGACCGTGGAGACGCAGCGGCGGGAGATCGGAGCCTCCATCTACATCGGCTGGGCGTCCGCCGCCATTCTACTGGTCGGAGGGATCATCCTCACCACTTCCTGTCCGCCGCAGAAGAACACCTACCCTTACTCCACGTATCCCTACGCCAACGGCTCCACCTACGCCCCCGTTTACGCGCCGCCGTCCAGCCATGCGTACACCCCCAGCGGGTCGTACTACCCCGCCAAACCGTACGTGGCGCCGTCCGGTTACTCGCCCAGGCAGTACATTTAAATAGGACTGAAGCGAACAGAACCCTCCGCACGCGGTACGTACGTAAGGTCACATCTGGAACCGACGTGGCTATTTTTGGGGGGTATTGGATTTTGGTTGCGGGATCGGGTCCGATCCAGTAGTTTTCAGTACTCTGCTGTAAATCAAACCACTAGGCAAACATGACAACGAATGATAGTAAAGAGAGCTTTGTGTGATATTGTACTATTTCTTAAGGAAGTCACTCTGTATGAAAATAAGATTGGTCATTTATGGGTTGCATTATTTTGCCGTTGTTTGTACCGTTCCTAAAATATAGGCATCAGATCAGCATATATTGGGAAAAAAAATCAGAGCGACTGGAAGTCAAAAAGACATCCCGGTGATTATGTGCCGTTGATTGGACGGCTGACATGTGTGTTTGCACGGAAGTTAAATGTTGCTGTAGAATGGACTTGTTTTTTTTAATCGGTTTACTGTTGTATTTGTGTAAATAACTTACGATGCATGAATAAAAAAATGAAAAATGAGGAAACGATGCTGGTGTGGTGTCAAATTGTACAGCAGTGAACTCATTAGTTGCCATTGAATTCAATTGGACAGGGAGACTGCCATCCTTCCAAAGCTAAATAGATTGGACGTCAAGCCAATGCCTTTGGATTAAACGACATTGCAGCCATCCCTCCCAGTTGAGATGAATTGGATTTTTCTATTGGTCGATGGCAAGCAATGAGTTAAGAGCAAACAGGCCTTGAAAAAGCCTTGAAATGTCTTCCAAAGCAGCCAAAATTCAAATTTGGAGAGCAAATGTGGAAAAGGCAAAGCACAAATCGAAAGACATTTTAAGCAGCTATGAAGTGTTAAGGCTGCTTGTTTAAAATAAGAGTACAAATGCTTGAACGTTGAATCCGAAAAGGAATGTAGTATTGCTTAAGGAAGTCACTCTGTACAAAAAGTCAAATGAAAGCTATGTGTAATGAAACCCCAAAACTAGGACGACCCTAGTGGCCACTTTACCTTCGAATAAAACCCACCCCCAATACTACTAGCCAACTTCCAGTTTGAAAAGCGCAAGCATTGGACAACCGACCAATGGGATGCCAGCTTCTCGCTCGTTTCACGATGTCACGGAAGAAGTGATCATCTCGTCGAAACCTGCACCTGCGCTGGGCTAGGAATCCCGCCGGTCGGGTTTGACGCCGGTTTCAGTTAAGACTCCGCCTCTCGCCGACTTAAAACAAAGCCCAACGAGGCGGCTGGCTCATTTGACGTCTCACCCGGTTCTCGCTCTCCACTCGAAAACAAAACTGATCAAAATGGTGTCGATGGGCCGCCAGATGCTGGGCTTCATCCTGGCCGTCATCGGATTCTTGGGGACCATCATCGTGTGCGCCCTCCCCATGTGGAAGGTGACCGCCTTCATCGGCGCCAACATCGTGACGGCGCAGGTCATCTGGGAGGGCTTGTGGATGAATTGCGTCACGCAGAGCACGGGTCAGATGCAGTGCAAGATCTACGACTCCCTGCTGGCCCTGCCTCGGGACCTCCAGGCGGCTCGCGCCCTGGTGGTCGTCGCCATCATCGTGGCCGGCGTGGGGATCATCCTGGGCATCGCCGGGGGCAAGTGCACCAACTTCGTCACCGACAAAGTGGCCAAGGCTAAAGTGGCGGTGGCCGCCGGCGTGGTCTTCATCATCGCGGGGGTCCTGGTGCTCATCCCCGTCTGCTGGTCGGCCAACACCATCGTGAGGGATTTCTACAACCCCATCCTGACCAACCCGCAAAGGCGAGAGCTGGGCGCCGCGCTCTACATCGGCTGGGGGACCGCCGCCTTGCTCCTGCTGGGCGGGGCCCTCCTTTGCAGCTCCTGCCCGCCCAAGGACGGACCCGAGTACCCAGTCAAGTACTCGGGCGCCAGGTCCACGGCCACCAGCCGGGCTTACGTGTGAGGGAAAACCAGACACGTGGAGAAAAAGACTGGGACATTCTTTTAGGTGGACTGATCGGTTTTCCTGGGGAAACCAAACCGCCAATCCCCGCCCCCCAAAAAGGACACGAGTACACCAGAATTGTCGAAAATGTGTGGTTTTGTATAGTAAACTAACCCTAAAAGAAATACCAATGACTAACTTGGTTCCGGTTCTGGCGGCCATGTTTTTTTTTCCCTCCCCGGTTTCAGGATGAATGAGTAAGATGAATTCTTCTTTCGACAACTCATTTTTCACGCTAAATGCGTCGGAAAACTGATCTCAGGTCTTGATTCATCTTGCGCCATCCCACCCCCCCAAAAAAATATTGTTAAGCTTTGTGTACAGACACCTATTGTCTTTTGTGTATAAAATGTTGTGTGATCCAAATCGTTTTGTTTTTCGATTTTACAGATATTTAATAAAGCATTTACTTCCACCGGTATAACCGTTGAGTTGTTTTTCTTTGGGGGTAAGAGTCAAAAGCAGTGCTTTTTTTTCTAAGTAGGTTATTAGGGCGTTGGTCGAGAAAAGCAAGAAATGAGCATTGTTTCCTGACGAATTACCGGTTTGACCACGTTCACGTCGTCCGTGCCAAATTTATGCAATCGTCATCCGTGGAGATTTTTGAAATGTTGATATTCCTCTTTTGCTGACGAATATTAAAAGGTGAACTTGTCAGTGGCACAGAAATATTATGTTTCCCGGGGTCCGCAAAAGGAAAGTCACGTGCGTCGACTGTGTTTTTTTGTTCAAAGAAAGTCTCTATTATTATATATTTCTGTAGTCCACAATCGAATATTGAGGAATAGTTTATTGTTTTTATTTGAACTATTTTATTTAGTTAAGAAATTAAAATATTTAGCGTTTGTCACATTTTGGGGGTTAGCATTTTTTAAATGCCGATTTCATACAGACGCTAGTTAAACAAACATAAAATACAAAATTAGTATAATCAGAACATTTTCCAAACAATTTCAGGCAAAGCAGTACAATTTAAAATGTAAGAGATTAAAAAAAACATGGTCTAGATTAGTTCATCTCTGACAGAATTTATGAAATGGGCTCATTTGAGGATAATACATTAAAAATTGGACAGTATTAACTGATTGTGATGTTGTTTTGTTCATTCATGTTAAAGGTTACAATAGTTTAGCTTTTTTCTTGGTTGACTTTGGTTCCGGGTGAACCAGTTATTCGACATCCTGCACTATTGCACACTGACTCTCAGTTTTGGAAAAAAAAATCCCCCAAAAAATCTTTAAACTAGGGTGAGACAAGCAGTATTTTAAATGGTAGATAATACCTTTACAAGTTCCCAAAAAACCTGAATTTCAATTTTCTAATGTGTTATAATATTGAAACCAAGTGAGCAACTCAGATTTTATGACGACTGGCTCAATTTTGGCCAATCAAATGGATCAGATTTCTCATGATACCAATTTTTACATGCAAAAATACACAACTCAATCACTGTTTATGTTTGTGGATAATGCCACAAAATACCTATGCATTTTTACACATTATCTCCAGCTTAAGAGGTCTAACAAATTCATTATTCCCAAATTTAAATACTTTCACATGAATTTAATTTCTACTAGGTGTTTCGTGGTGCATTTATTTCCTTTCTAATAAATGATGATGCTGTTTCTGTGTTGTCAAATGCTAAAAATTTGGACAACATCCAAATAAAACAAAGATGATACCATTGACTGTATGACTAAGGGAGTGTTTGTCATGTTACGTACCTTTGAATTGGCCGGCGACCTGTTCGGAGTATCGTCTGTCCCAATCGGTTGAACTTTAAATCCTAAAAAACAGAACTTTTTGGTATTCTTGCAAAAATTATACAGTTTGGCAGAATGTCCTTTTTGGACTATTCCCTCTTTTTAAAGAGATATATAAGTATAACTATATAGAGTAACCTATTAACTACATTATTCACATTTTTGTACTGTTTGAACCTAATCCCACTCATACATTGAAATCACGATTTTGTTTATACAAAAAAAAATTAGTTACGTAAGCCTCTTACGTTAACTAGCCGGACATTTAGCACTTACAATGTACTTACAGTAAGTAGTAGTACATAAAGTTTATCTGTTAATTAGCGCTAGGCTCGAGCTAATCACTAATTAGCATGATATTTACACAAGAACGATAGTATCACTACTACAGTAATATTCAACACTTATAGACCGTTCACGGTTTTTTAATGAAACCTCGAACAGGACATATTCTAGCATAATAAAAACGTAAAACGCACCTTCGTATAGCAGCTTCGTCCATAGCATTCCTTGCTAACAGAGTTCATCATGAGTGACCTCATTAGCGTCATATTTACACAACAACGATAGTACAACCCCTACAATAATATTCATCACTTTAAGAACTCCCGTTGTTTTTTAATACATTTTCGAAGAAAACACTAGTTAGCAAAATAACACTTTAAATAGCAATTTAGCATTGAGGCATATTTATAGCAATGTTTGCTTACCGGAATCCAACATGAGTGATCACTGTGCTTCGCGTCAGGATAAACGCACACTTATTTGACCAAACAATTAAGCAACTCATTAAATGTCGATATAAGTTATATCATAGTTGTTTGTGCATTGTTTTTTGGTAGCGGAGTCGAGCAAGCTCATTAACGACACCCGCAGGTGCAATCCCAAGATGTGGTTGACGAGGAATGTCATATTCACCGTAGCCACCGGAGGGCAGTGTATCCTCCCAAATCAATCCAACTGTAAATACTATAGTACTATACAAGTACGTGCATACAACATTTTGACAACAAACAATTGAACACCACTCTGATTAAACGATTAAATGAAGCAGCAATGTTTGTTTCGATGCCTTTTCTCATTGATTTAATCGTTTTATCATTGCAGGATTTCACCAAATTCACATTAAATCATCAAGACTGCAAAAAGTCGTACACAATGATAAGAAAGACCTTTTGTTACGAACCTAACGATGACTTCCTTTGCTGGTTTTAGGTCCGACATGGCTTTGCAGGAGCTGGGCATCGTCCTCGCCATGTTGGGTGTGGCAGGGACCGTGCTGATCTGCGCCCTGCCCACGTGGAAGGTGACGGCCTTCATCGGAACCCGCCTGGTGGTCATGCAGGTGTTCTGGGAAGGCCTGTGGATGACGTGCGTCAGCGAGTACACGGGCCAGATGCAGTGCAAACTCTACGACGCCTTGCTGGACCTGTCCGCCCCGCTGCAGGCGGCTCGCGGGCTAATCTGCGTCGGCGTGCTTCTGGGGTGCTTAGGCTTCCTGGTTTTCCTCACGGGGGCGCGGTGCACCAGATGCCTGAACCACCCGCGCATCAAAGCCCGGGTGGTCCTGGTTTCGGGACTCATCTTTGGACTGGCCGGCTTCGTGGACATGGTGGCCGTGTCTTGGACGGCCAACGACGTGATCAAAGACTTCTATAACCCGCGCGTGCCAGAAGTACTCAAGCGGGAGCTGGGGGCGGCCATTTATATCGGCTTTGTGGCGTCAGCGTTGCTACTCTGCGGGGGAGGTTTGCTGTGCGCCGGTGAGCCGCCGGCATCCGGGGACGCCGTCCCTTCCGACGGGTATGCCCCGGCGGGGACGCATGGCGACGGCAGCTACGCTATCAAAAACTATGTCTAGAACGTGAGCTAGTTGTAAAATGATGACAATATTTGGAGAAGAAAAAGGTCAGGGGTCATGGAGAAAATGTGTCCAATCTTGTTTTCCAAGATAAAATTGTAATTCACACAATAAAAACAAAATGTCGACTCATTTTCTGTGTGTTCTTTGAGTGCACATCACTAACACTGCTTGCGCCCTACCACACCCATCTGACCTCTCTTCCCTCTTCCTCAAGGGTGTCAGACTCGGGTTGGTTCGCGGTCCGCTTTAACGTCAACTTGATTTCACGTGGGCCGGACCATTTTCGATATATTTAGATTTTTTTTTATAAATGGATTAAAAGCCCTGAATATTCAGTTTTTTATAGATCTAAAACAATGTTTATTTTAGCTTTTTTTATATATATTTTTTTAGATTTTACAAAATCATTTTTGAACTAAAAACACAGAAAAATATGGATTAAAAAATTACGATTATTGATTTAAAAGGGGGAAAATCAGGAAATTTAATATACATTTATACTCTTCATTTTAATTGGATTATAAAACAGTAAGTTGGCACTCATGATTTACTTTCCCAGGCCACACAAAATGATGCGGCAGGCCAGATTTGGCCCCCAGGCCGCCACTTTGACACATGCTCTTCCTATATTTTATATAATTTTATTGAATGTAAACGGGGTGGACTGTCCCATGGATTTTACTTCAACAAGCACCAGTAGCAGTTAAGTAATGCTAAAAAAATGCAAAATTGTAACAAGGCAAAGGCGTGCCAAGTCTAACAAATAAATGGCTCCCTCTTGCGGACAAAACCCTTGACACCCACTAGTGCGACCTCCTGCCCAGGCCAGGGAGTCGTCCACGGATTATCACAAATGTGTCCAAGCAGTACACCATTAAAAGACCCATTAGCAAACCGCTACATTGCAAACCAGTTCATGAAAGCTCCTCTTTGTGAGTTTAAACAAACTTTGGCGTTGTGCACGAAAAACAAAACTTCTCCTTTAAATGAGCTTTTTCGGAGAGAGTCAAAAAGCCAACAGAGGATCTTTTGTCCCGCCTGCCGACTGCCTCGAGCAGCCAAGGTCAGATTGTTTTGATAGAATGTCAGAACAAACAGCGAATTCCTCTCGGGCGGAGCCTTTCTCTGCTTTCTAACCGGTTTGTCGCGGCGGCAAACCCGGGTCGACATGCGCTGGCACCTGGAGCTGGCGGGCCTCGGCCTGGCCCTTTGCGGGTGGCTCTGCGCCATTTTGACCCGCTGCCTGGCCTTGTGGACGGTGAGCGGCACGGTGGACAACTCCACGGCCAGTTTGCCGGTCTACTGGGACGGGGTTTGGCTGGAATGGAACCACTGGGACCTGCTGCGAGACGGTCGGCTGCAATGCTCCTTCTATGAGTCGTTATTGTCGCTTTCCGGGAGCTTCCGGACGTGGCGGGCACTGGTCATGGCGGCGGTGGGCGCCGGGGCCTTTGCGACGTTGGTGGGGGCGGCCGGAGCTGTGTGGTTCCCCAAACG
This sequence comes from Stigmatopora argus, assembly GCF_051989625.1. Classification (NCBI taxonomy): domain Eukaryota; kingdom Metazoa; phylum Chordata; class Actinopteri; order Syngnathiformes; family Syngnathidae; genus Stigmatopora; species Stigmatopora argus. The sequence goes on along the minus strand of NC_135396.1, from coordinate 4,124,291 downwards.
GGGTCAGGTGGGTCAAAACAAAATCGCCTGATTTAAAATACCCTATGTGGAAAATATTTTGTACTAAAACAGCGTACTGCGTTGCGTCCACATCCCCTAACACAGCACACGTGATATTTTTTTTTTTTTTGGCAAACACGCATATCTGGCTCATCAAGTTCTCTCGCCGACAACAACTTATATGTGGAGGTGACAGCCTCGCCTAATGCAAGTAAACGTTTGTGATACGTTGATCCCGGACACTTCAAACCTTGCAGTCAGCCGGGATGAGCATAAACGGAACAGAAAATAAACATCAATTGAATCAAACTCCGAAAACCGTACACTAACTAATTCAATGTTCCCTCTAAGCTGCGCGCGTGCTCAATTGCGCACTAGTCTCGCCTTCTCTGTGCACAGCAAATCATATGGAGCGCACAAAATAAAATCCCAATTATGTTTTTTTATTATTTTAGCTGTGAGGCCGACGCGCAAACCACTCATCCGCCGGGCCGCCCCATTCATAGATATTAATCATTACATTTTATTATTACTAAATCATTTGTGTAGTAGACATGCACCTGATTATGGCAAGTGTGATACTGGTGTGTGCCCATAGCAAGCAATGATGATGTTGCTCACACTGGTACTCAGTGTGCTCAGAGAGGTTGTCTTTCTGGCCAGACAAACAAAAAATTAGAGGGAACATTGCTAACTATCTTCAAACGGAGCTCATCGAACCTCCGCTAGTTTCTGACTTTGACGAAAGAGGAGCAGAATGCTATAAACGTGAAAGCGTATTTTTCAAGAATTCTAAAGCCAAATACTCCTCCAATTTCGGGACAACACAGGTCAAGGTGTTCTCTGGGGCAACGTACCTTTTATCCGGGGTCCTGATTCTGATTCCAACCGCCTGGACCTGCCACCACAGCAACCAGCCACTAGAGGGAGCGGCGCACCTAAGAAGGGACTGGGGACCGGCGCTTTACTTGGGATGGGTCGCCTTCGGGCTCATGATGGTTGGAGGGACCGTGCTAACCACGCTATGTCCCACCGCCGAGGCACCAACCGGGGCGATGGGGGTTCCGACGGCCCCGTACCCAGAGGACGGGGCCGCCCACCCGTTAAGCAGGATCAACCGGGCCGCCTTCACGCACAGCCAGTACCAACGTGCTACGGCGGCCCTCTGACGTACGCAGAAATCCATTCTACGGTCAGCTTAGGTTGGGCCGGATTGGTCGCTGGTCAATCACAGGGCGCTACATCTACTTTACTGAGGACTATTCAAGACTTGAATTTATTTTTGCCAATGTTTAATTTTTTTTATTGGCAGATATCTTTGTCAAAATGTAACTTAAAAAAAGGTGTTTGAGTTTGTTAAGCACGCCGAGTCAAAATAAATTGGACATCTAGTGGTGTCAATGGCACAGAAACATGAGCATCCAAAGCTACTAATCCTTCCAGTTCAAATGAATGGACGTCTGTCGCTGTTAATGGCAGACAATGAGGTAAATAGCATGAAATGTATTGATTGTGTGAACATGGAAAAACTTGACATTTTGATTGTTTTATTATTTATTGCATTTTTCCAATTATTGATGCAAATGGGGTATTTTTTTCTCTTTGTCCATTATTGTCTTTTCTTCAACCACTATCTTTTCCTCTTAAGAAATGCTATAGTCTTCAAATTATTTTTTTAATGGAATTTCCAGTTCACATTTTCAATGACAACTTGACATTACGCGATGGTTCTTAATATTTGTAATTTTAGTCATAAAATGCATTCATTTTGTACAACTTTATTCCTTTAACTTGATGAATTTACATGTGCAATTACAATTCTTTGCCTATAGTTTGTTCACTCATAACAGTTTGCTTGTACATTTTTTTGAATGTCGTCAATGTACGTCTAGTTATTAATAGTGTCATTTGTCTTTCTGTGGTACTTGAGCGGCTATTAATAAAGTTGATCCTGAGCCATGTTTGTTTTAAACTTGATCCACTTCCTAACTGCTCAGACCGCGCGAGACGACCAATCCCAGTCGAAATAGATTGGTCGTCCAACGCCGTCAATGACGCTGCAAAATGAGCATTCAGAGGCAGTCCTTCCGCTTTAAATGAATTAAATGTCAATCGTCAATGGTGGAAAATGAGTAGTTAAACAGGCGTTGACATAGCGTAGCGAGTAAACACAAGAGCAATTTTAAAGAGTGAATTATAGTGACAAAACTGCATTTTTTAGAGTTTCTCGTCACCTTCCTCCACGTCCTTCAGACTGACGACCTCCACAGAGCCTCGACCTTTGGTTTCGCAGCGAATCAGCTCGCCAAGTTCCCTAAAGCAGCCGGGATCCACCAGACACACCTTCAAAGATTTGGGATTTTTTTTTGTTAAATTAGCTGGATTCTCTCAAAAGGCCGTCCGTCCGAACTCACGATTTCCAGGTTGTCCTCAAATTCTTCGCTCTCGATGACCTGCAGCAGAGACTTGACCTTCTCCTTCAGCCGCTTGGCCTCTTTTCCCGGGAGGATGAGCCGCAGTCTCATGTGAGCCCGCTGGATCTGCATGGTCTCCTTCAGCTGCTTGATCACCTCCAGAGCCTTCAAGACAGAAAAACGAGAAAATTTCCTCAGCAAGAATCCTATAAATCCCAAAAACTATTCTAAAATCGTCCAAAATTTTTACACCGACCTAATGTCAACAAAAGTTGATGTCTACAGACCCGAACAACAACATAATGTAAAAATAAGTAATTTAACATTTTTTCATCTCATAATTGAATGACTTTTACTCCCAATATTTCTTAAATCTTCCAATATGGCATGAAAAGCAATGTTGTCTTTACTTGGACAAAAGTTGATGCCCTTGAAACCAAACAACTTCTGTTTCACTTAACGTAAAAACAAGAGAACTTAAATCTCGTAACATTACGACTTTTTTTAGTCCCAATATTACTTCAATCTCCTAACATTACACAAAGAGAAATTTTATGATCACAGACTTCATAGCAACAAAAGTTGAAGCCCGTGAAACAACTTCTGTTTCACGTTACATAAAAATGTGCAACAAAATACACTTCAATTTCAACATTTTACGATTTGAATCTTGTCATAGTACAATCTATAATGTAGGGTTCGTCATATTTCAATTTCAATCTCATTGTAGTTGGATTTTAATCAGGTAATATCAAGATTTTTCTCTCAGAATATTACAATTTATGAATCCTTGTAAATTCTTACGGCACAGTGGTTGGAAAACACTGCCCTAACGTGTCTACAACTCCGCCCACCCGAGTAGGTGCTCACCTGCTGCTTGGTGCTCTTGTTTGTGTTAACGGAAAAATGGATGTCCTTCATGCCGCGTTCGATCAGGCTGACTGTGTACGGCCTCTTAGTGTCGGGGTTGACGCACTTATCCGCAACGATGGTGGCGATGTCCCTGAACATGGACTCCAGCTGACAATGCCGCTCCTTGTCGGACACCTGGAGATCCCCTTTGGCCAGAATCTGCAAACGTGACATGATACAAAAAAGGTCAAGGTAACCCCATTCAAAAACAAGGGGGCGCCATTGAGCACGATGGACGTCAAATGAGAGGAGACGCCCACCGCCGTCAAAGGCAGTGAATAATATATAAGCCTCAATAGGATTGCTACTGAACCATTGTGCAGATCTCAGTCAGGTTGTCCGTCCCGAAAGCTTTGACCAAATCTTCCTTTTTAGCCACTTGCCCTTTAGAGACGTTGGTGAAAACGGAGTTTGTCTGCAAAACCTCATCCAGATCTTTCTCTCTGTCGACAAAAACACGTGACTTGTACATTTAACACGTGGATTTGCTTCGTTTTCTCGTTTGGTCTTTATACAAGGCTGATATTGAATCATATTTTGAGAAACTCGGGAAAATTAGGATCAACTTACGCCCCGGAACGCCAGCAGACAACTTTGTTTTTGTAGCAAGCAATTTCGAAGCGCTTGCCTCCTTTCTTCATCCGGACCACCGCTACGTTGGTGAGGCGTATTTGGTTGGTCGGTGTGAATATGTTGGCCATGTTGAACGTCTAACTAGTCAGTAATTTGCATGAAAATAAAATTGTTATCAAAACAACTGCGCGTGTTGACGTCCTTTCCGCGTGTTACAACAACAGCAGTCTGTCAAGAAACACCGATGATAAGCAAAAGGTTCCGCCTAGCTAGCAAGCTAACCGAACTTAGCGAATTTTAATAAAAATATTAGATTAGATGTAATATTTTTATAACAGTATCCAAGTTAGTTCAATAACCGAACTGAGCGAATTTTAATCAAATGTATTAGATTAAATGTAATATTTTTTTATAACAGTATCCAGGAAACAAAGTGAAATGATTATAATTTGGTAAAAACTATATTTCAAAATACAAATAATTACTTCCTGTAAAAAATGATAACCACAAAAAAATGATACAAATACAAAATAAAATTAAACGACCGAGTGATTGAACGATAAAAGCAACTTACAACGAACGTTGCTAGAGGGCGCTAACAAGCTTAAGCACCAGTGCAATTCTAGCAAAAAGGAGCGAGAAAAAGAATTGAAGCCACTGTTCTGCACGTTGGGGGAAAAAGGAGTCTAGGTGAGGCGCCTGTTCTAAAATTGCCCTCAGCTCTTTTCTTTTACACTTTTCATCGAATCTGCAACACGTTGCGCTTCTCGAAACGTGTTTGATGAGGTTCTAGTTTTTTTCCCTCGCCTTCCTTCCTGCACCGTCTCAAGGGCGATGTTGTCATTCTTTGCCAGGTCTGTTCTCAAAACATGTAAGTCACTGGTGCTATATTGCGTTATTAAACGTCACATTCTACAGAGTCAGCCCTAAAACATTACAAATAACCCCTTATGGACCTAACCACCAAAAGTGACAACTAACAAGTGTTGTGTTCCAATTATCTGTCATAGATGTGTGCCAAAGTTCATAACTAGGGCTGAACGATTTTAGAGGGGAAGAAATCGAATTGCGATTTCGACTTGACCAAATCAAACTTCACTGCAATTGTGTCAGATCCTACAATTAAAACATGTGGTTCCATAATCTTGAGACAACTACATCCCAAATTGATGTTAGCAACCTACTTTTCCTCTTGCAAAATTGTTTCACTACATTTCAATCATCCCCAGTGCTGCCGTCTAGTGGCATAATATGGAACTACAAAATGTGACAATATAAGAATTGACCCCGACCCCCGGTTTTTTTTAACAGACGGGGGGTTTGGGCCCTGTGGCCACACAGTTATCCGAGCCATGTCGTCATCCGGGGGTCCCACGGCCCCTTATACCACCCTGGCCATCAGCCATCCAACGCCAACCATCACGCAGGTGGAGCTGCACCGGCCCGACAAACGCAACGCCATGAACAAAGCCTTCTGGAGGCAAGCAAGAATGGTGACGTCCGACGAGCATACCTGTCCAAATTGGTGACCACCTTTGTCCCCCCCACCCCAGGGAGATGGTGGATTGTTTTAACCAGATCTCGGACGACCAGGACTGCAGAGTGGTGGTGTTCTCAGCCGCGGGGAAAGTCTTCACGGCAGGTAGCATCACCTATTTCAAGCTTTGTATTAATTATTGTCGTCAATGAGTTGTCGTTGACAACAAACGGGTTTGTAGAGTCGCAAAAATTGAGTGGTACTTCAAAAATAATGTTCAAGTAATAGTAATCATCTCAAAAATTTAGGTAAAAGTTTTAACACAAAGTCTTAAGCATGAACTGTTATTCTGTATATTAACTTAAGGCACGTCGACCTACCCATGCCGTTAAAAATGTTGCATTTGTGCAGGAATCGACCTGATGGACATGGCCGGCGAGATTCTGCAGCCCGACGGCGACGACACGGCCCGGATTTCTTGGAACCTCAGGAAGTCCATCCGCAAGTACCAGGACACATTTACGGTCATTGAGAAGGTCGGTCCTGCCGGATAGGATGTCGTGTTGGAATTATTTTTGACTTATCGGTTGAATTCTTTCGATGTAGTGTCCAAAGCCGGTTGTCGTTGCGGTACACGGAGCCTGCGTGGGAGGAGGTAGGATCATGTCACCATGTTGGAATTTGAGAAAAATGATTCCATGTTGGGGTATTTTTTTTTTTACCTTCTAAAATCTCTTCATCAGGTGTAGACTTGATCACCGCTTGTGACATTCGCCTGTGCACCCAGGATGCTTGGTTCCAAGTCAAGGTATGAAGATGGAAATATGACTCATATTTGACACAATTAAAAAAATGCAGGACATACAGCAGGGTTTTCTGCTGAAAAAGTGCAAAGCTTCGTGATAGACAACACTGACCAAGTTGACACATTTGAAGTCATTTAATTAACAATACTTAAACACAGGAGAAAAATCAAATACACTGGTGGCCCAACAGGCTTATAAAGCACTGGGCAATCCCATTTTGCATTTGGTCCCAAGTCATCGACTATCCATTGAACATTTTTTTAAACAGAGATGGATAAGTATCTCTTTCAAAGCTGGAGCTGTAATTAATGGAATGAGTTGAAATGTGAAAAATATACCATGATGTAGGAAGTGGACGTCGGCCTGGCGGCGGATGTCGGAACCCTGCAGAGGCTCCCCAAGGTCATTGGCAGCCGCAGGTAAGCAAAAAAATAATTAATTTGGGGGCAGATTTCATGTTTCATTCTAGATCACGTGTCAAAGTGGCGGCCCGGGGGCCAAATCTGGCCCGCCGCATCATTTTGTGTGGCCCGGGAAAGTAAATCATGAGTGCCGACTTTCTGTTTTAGGATCAAATTAAAATGAAGAGTATAGATGTATATTAAATTTCCAGATTTTCCCCTTTTTAAATCAATAATTTTACTTTTTTAATCATTTTTTCTGCGTTTTCAGTTCAAAAATAATTTTGTAAAATCTAAACATAAAAAAAGCTACAATCAACATTGTTTTAGATCTATAAAACACTGAATATTCAGGGCTTTTAATCCAGTTCTGTTAATCCATTTATAAAAAAAATCTAAATATTATATCTAAAATGGTCCGGCCCACGTGAAATCAAGTTGACGTTAAAGCGACCCGCGAACCAACCTGAGTCTGACACCCCTGTTCTAGATGATACATTTTGAAACAAATCGCATTTTTTTTTAACCTGGGACCCATCCTCCGAATAACCTTTTTACTTTTCACTCCCCTCTAGTCTCGTGAACGACCTGGCTCTCACCGCCAGGAAAATGTACGCCGACGAAGCCTTGAACTGCGGACTGGTCAGGTAAATGCCATTTTTCATTCTATTTCTTGTAAAAGTCCAAAAACAAATTACCTCTGCGCGTCCAGCCGAGTTTTCTCCGACAAGGAGGCCATGATGGCGGGTGCGCTGGACGTGGCCGGGGAGATCGCCGCCCGTAGCCCGGTGGCCGTGCAAGGCACCAAAGTCAACCTGATCTACTCCCGAGACCACAGCGTCGCTGAGGGACTCGACTACATGGTAAGGAGGGCCTTCCGTTGACCCGCGTCCGTCGCTCCGGCTCGAAATGAACGGCGTCCCGTCTCGTCTGCGGCAGGCGGCGTGGAACATGAGCATGCTGCAGACCCAAGATGTGATGAAATCGGCGCAGGCCTCCATGGAGAAGAAGGACGTGAAGAGCATCAAATTCTCCAAGCTGTGAAACAAGCTCACAAGCTTCAAACGTCCAAAGGAACGCGATCACGTGCGGTCGATCGCCTCATTTTGGTGCCATTTGTAAACGTGGCCAAAGATGCTGAAAAGTGCAACTCTGTCTGACAAGTGGTGAATTTTGAAATACATTTGTACATGATTTTGAATGTTTAATCTATTAAATGCTTGAAAAATTTGGAGGGCTGCTTTTTTGGAACGTCTGGTGTCGCGCTCATTATTTTTGTACATTGCAAATGGATTCTGTTTTGCTAAATTTTCAATTTTTGCTTAAGTTTAATCTTTCACTGGATTTCACTTTGGAAGTTGTTTGAGGCAGATTCACATTTAATCAGAATTAGCTTTTTAAAAATTTCCAGTATTTTTACTTTTTTAAAGCCAAATTTCATTTTTCTTATTAAGAGAAAAAAAGAAATTCTGCATAAGAACTTGTGGAAAATTCAATTTTTTTTCTTGGTCAGGAAACTAAACACACTAATATTCCAACTTTAGCATCTTGTAAACGAAAAAAAAACAACACTCGTCTGATGCCACTTACGACGCGATTTTCGACAAAAATGCCACTAATGGCCCTCCCAATTCAAACAGATTGTTAACATTCAGTACGTTAGAATAACTTAAAAGCTTTATTGAAACAATAACTTACAGGTATAAAAACACATTGGGCGGCTCAATGTTGGGCCTGCTTGGTTCGGAGCTTCTGGAGAGTTTTCTGCACGCGAGTAAATGAAAATTGATGTTATTTGAGCGCTCTGTCAAACATCAACAGTGATATGTTTTACCATATGGAAGGCTTTGGCCTTTAGTCTGTTGTTGGCGCAAGCCTCCTGTCTGCTCCGGACTGCCTTTTGCTGCTTCACTTCCTCCAGCTGATCATACAGCCTTGAAAAAACAAAAAAACAAAGAACCATTAATACCTGCTAAAATTCAGTTTGTTTTAAGCATGATGTATTGCTAGTACATAGCATTTTTAAGTGCTTTATTATATGCATTGCATTACTCGTGTCTAGGATATGTCCTTCTTAAGTACATACAAAAAATAAATTGAAACAAAGCATTGCACAGCCTAAATGTACAAAACAAATCCAAAATCCACGCACAAAGATATTGTAAAAACAAAAAATTTAATATTTTTAAAGTGCAACTATACCTCTGCGTTCGTTTGTGCATCTCTTGTTTGCTCCTCTTCTCTTGATTTTGATCGTTCAACCTTATTGTAGCTAAAAAAAAAAAGGGCGTGACCGTGATCAATCTAGCCAGCGTCAATCTACTTATTACTACACGTCACGCTCTCTACCTGGAAGTGGCTTCTGAGCTTTGCTCAAAGTGGACTTGGCCAATTTGGGCTCGTCAAGTTGAGCGTCTCGTTGAGTCGGAGCAGGGCGTTCCTCGCACTTGGTGCCGACCTTTACCGTCCTGGCTTTCGCACCCTTGGCTTTGACTTCTTCCGCCCTGCGCGTTGACCTTTCCTGCAGAGCTCGGCGCTTCTGCTCAAAGACCCCGTGTGGCTGAGACCCCCAGGTCAACTCCAGGAGCGTGCCTGTCAAGTAAAAAAAAAAAAAAAAGATTCTCATTTGGAAAATCACTGCGAAATGTAAAGTTAGTCCAAATTTGTCATTACCTGCATGTGGTGGGCTCTGGTTCTGTTTTAAGACCATCGAGTGTTTCTCCGTTGTGGTTATTTGGGACTCCTATGAAAGAAATAACAAATAAAAATAAATTTAAAAAAATAAATATCCTGAAGTTCACATATGGACAAGTCTCAAATATAATTAAGATATATTATATTTAATTAACATTCATTGATTAGTAATCTTTTATATTTTTAAAATTCAATCATGTTACTAGCAAAATCTAAATGAAGATAAATGCACTCTAAACAAATAAAAAAGGAACAATTATTTCTAATAAAGAAATGAATTGCAGTTTTACCTTTTTGTTTAAGCTATTTTAAAATAATCTTTAAATTTTGGTAACAGGAAAAACAAAACGTGCAACACATGCCTTCAGAGGTTCAATATTAACTCAGTACCTGCCATTGACAACGATAGACGTCCAATTCATCGAGCACCTCTTTCCGCTCTTCGTCCTCGTCCTCCCCCCACATGGCCTCAGACACCATGCTGTCTCGTGGGGTGGTGTCCGTCAGGCTCACTAATGTTATCTGGGACTGTTGGAGGATTCCTTTAGTACTGCCCGCTTCCTGAAACGTCAATCAAAAGCATAAAAAGAACCAATTTAATAAAAAAATAAAAAAACGAGGGAACAAAACCAATAAAAGTAACACCGCCAATAAAGATTGGAATGGTAAACCTTAAATTAAATAAATAGGTATATATATTTTTTTTTATTAGAAAAAGGTTTTAAACCCAAGCTTGATTTTTTTTTTTTGAATTACTAAATCAGAAAATTTAACACTATGCATCACAAAACTCAAAAACTTACCCGAAGAAATCAAATCCCCTTTCCAGGTATTTGAAGGACTATAAGGCGCAACCAAAAACAAGCCACGTAAAATTGTACCGATAATGCTTCTTCTATGAAGTCCTTCCTCGGGCTCAAGCATTCCTCCAGCGTTCTTTCCGCAGAGGGGACTGGAATTGGAACGTCCACTCCGTGCTCCTCATCCACTTCCACCTCAGGCAGCAAACTGAATGCAGACCAAGAGTAGTCGCACGTGTCCGATTGCGAGAGATGCAAAGCCTGAAATCAGGAAGGAGATTCATTCGGAGGTTAGGTGAACAAATGAACAAAAGAAAAACACCAGGACAAAAAACAAAGACGACATAAAAATAAAAATGCAAACAAGCGGTGCACAACCTGAGGAGAAGCAATTCGACCACAAGTGGCGGTCGGGCAGCCGCCGTCTTCGGCCCGGAATCGCTCGACGGATTGCTCGCCAGAAGATGGCGTGTCGGAAGACGGCGTGTCGGAATTTGTCGACGCCCCAAGCTCGCCGGTGGAGAGGCGTCCGGCAGACGAGCCGAGAGCGGACGTCGCGGCCGACTGGTTGTGAGTGACTTCCGCCGGCAGAGGGTGAAACGAAAGCACCATTGGGCTTGGCGGGTCGGGATTTAGAGCGGGAACGGAAGTGCTGTCCGGTGGCGACAGCGGACGAGCGGTGGCCTCTGGCGGGGTGCCGAAACTCGCGCAGGTTCTGCCACCTGAAACCAGACATCCATTGTTTTCTTCCTTTATCTGCTGAATTGGGAGCGAGTTATAAGAAGGCCTGCCACCAAAAAATAGATGTTAACGTTGGCTAATGGATTTTCAATTTGAATATTTGTCATTTAGAAAAAAATAATCGTTTATATGTACTGTTCTCCGTTTTGGAAATTTCTATTGAAGAGACTATAAAGGGATGTTTTCTTTTTTAATATCCCCCATTTGTTTGGAAGCCACGAGTTCAAATTCATCAATAAATCTCATTTCATCATCAACTTGTTGACTATTAGTCAAACAATGGTGCCCCCCCCCAATAAAAAATATGCATCATGAATCCTCATACCGGAGTTTCCACTGTCCTGGAAAGAAGACAGGTCCAACTCCCCCTGAAGCGGTCTCATGGAGCTCTCCTCCGGACGTCCGCCCAACCACGACTCTGCTGTCCCAGCGTGGGGGTCCGGCCGGGTCAATCCTGGAGAGCTTTGTTCCGTGACGCCAAAGTGAACCGAGTCCCATTCGGCGGCGAGCTGGCCCATCATGGACGCTTGAAGGCAGGACGATTGATCGGCGGTCTGAGCCATTAGGGCCCTGAACGACTCCTGATCCTCGCAGATGGAGATCTGAGCAGGGACCGGACGGATCTGGCGGAGAACGATCAAATGTCAGCGCCATTGACCATTTTCCATGACTACAAATACGTATAAAATGTGACTGGACTTGCCAGGTCGCTCGTGAGGGACGCTTCGGAGAGCGGCGTCACACCCTCCGGTCTTCCGGAGATTTGGTGTAAAGACAGCTCGGAAAGCGACGAGCCCAGCGCATCCGACACGGAGCGGTTGGTGTCTGCGAACCCAAAACGGGGGAGATTGTGCAAAGGGAACCTCAACTTACCCAAGAATAAATATGACACGGAGCAGCTTGGGGGCAACCTACCTGCGCTTCTACCCACGGCGGTAAGAGAGCCGTTGAGTTCTTTGGCGTATCGGTCAATGATGCGCTGGGCGTAGCCGTCGCTAAACCGAGAGGCGAGCGCTTCAGAGTGGGCCTGGCCGGAGCCGGGTCTCGGGGTGTTTCTCTGACAAGCCTCTGGGTCCGTTGAGATGAAGCTGCCAGTGGACAGCGAGGTGGACCTCCATTCTGGGTCACCATATCCATGGGCAGACTGACACAAAATGAACGTATTATGGTTTTGCGAGCAGTGTTCTACTATATAGTCGTTTTTACTAATAAAAATATAACAGTCGAACCCCCAGTTATAAGAAATACATGAAAAGATTATTGAATATGGCCATCACAAGAAGCTTAAATTTGATTTCATCTAATATATATCAAATCTGTTTCAACTGGAAAGGCTGGCCTTGAAGGATCATGTTTCACTGCCAAAATGGATTGGACTTCTATCAAATATCAAGTTTAGTGTTCTGTAAAATACAATTCAGGGCAAAGTCTACATCGTCACACACTACACAAATATTAACTCAGAGGAAATACACACACACACATTCAAGAATAGTAGGAAACACACAGTCACTGAGCTCAGTTCAAGTGTAGAAACCCTCATGAAATGTATTTCAATTGTAAAATACAGTTCAGGTACTTTTATTTACATCATCGCTCAGAAGACAGACAAACAACACTCACGCATGCACACACACCCAAACGTACACACAAGCACATACACACACTCACAAAAACAGGCATACAAAAGCAAACTGACAGAAACAAACAAACAAACAAATAAACACAAAAATGCTTCTCATGCATAATCACAGGCCAAGGAAGATGTTTTCCAAGGCAGTCAGATTTGGCTATTTTTCATCATTGATCCACAGATTGTGAACCTCAGAGGGCTAGATTAGTTTACACGAGTTCAATGTATAAAAATAAAAAAATAAAAAAATAACCGTACCAGTTGACTTGACTCTCCAGATGGGCTGGTATCAACTGGGAGGGCACGGCTTGCAGATGCCCGGATGAGGTTGTTGGCTTCCCGGCCAGACTTAGTTGACGGTTGAGAACCACCTGGAGTGAAGACAATTCTCCCTCAACTCAATTTCCTACTTTTTTTCAGTGCGCAAAAAAAGGCAGAACATACTACTACGGCGAGAGGATTCTGGGGATGGTCTCGTTCCATTTTCTCGCCCAACGGCCGGGCTGGACTTCCTTGAACTTGACACAGTGCTGTTCGGGAGACTCTGTCCGCTCCAGTCGTACGACCAGTCCGCTGTGTGTTGAGGCAATGCGAAAACTCCCTCCGGACCTGCCAACAGAAAGGTGATGTACAATTTTGCAACTCTGGCGAAACGATTACCCGATACTCACCGGCTTGGCTGGTTTCTAATGGCGTCTCCACTTCCTGAATAGCGCTGAGCTCGTGCTGTTCTCTCATCATCGCGCCGAGCCGAACGCGGGTGACCGGGGGCCTGGCTGCTCGAGTGTGGAACGAGGCTGAAGGGAATCAAAAGGATCACACAACTATGTTTGTGCCTCACCAGAACACTGGGAACCAAAGCCATTACCTGTTTGACTGCTAGATGGAAGTTCCAGATTTGAACCTTCTTCCGCCTGCAGACTTCCAGGTTGCGGAAGACTCCCGCCGTTTGACTTTTCAATGACTTTAAGAAGGGAAGAGAGCAGTTCCGAGCGCATTTGTCCGCCATCTTCTGGTGCCGAGACTTGGTCTGGTGTCTGTGCGAGGGGAAACATCATCCCAATTTCACAATAAAAGGCCTTAGTGCTTAAACCCACAAGAAGATATTGTGGCAGACACATTGACATCCTGTAGGCTGAACTCACCTGCGCATCAACACGAAGCAGTGCCTGCAAGGTTTCCTTTTGCTCCCTGAGGAGCTCCAAGCTCTCTCGCTGTTGTTGTCGCAGCTCTTCAAGGCTATCAAAGTGGTCTTCTTGAAGCGAAGGAGAAAGTGAAACGCTGTCCTCTGTGACCGTTTGGATGGGGCTTAGTGGAAGAGAAAGGCTGCCAACAGCTTTAGAAGGATGAAACTCTCTGCGGCCTGTTTTAGGAGTGAGGGACTCTCTAATGACTGTTTGAGGAGAAAGTACTTCTTTGGTCACTGGTGGAGGAAAACCTGCATCTCTTGGTCTAGGATTAAGGGATTCTCTGGTAACCATGTTAAAGGGGACGGCATTTCCAATGCGCGACCGAGGAGAACTTGGACTGGTCACCACTGGAGATGGAATTGATCGTCTGGAGAGAGACTGTGACGGAATTGGCTTACTGGTAGCCATCTGGGAGGGACTTGGCTCTCTGGAGGTCGACTGAAAAGGAAGTAGTTCTTTGGTGACCATTACAGGAGGGATTTGCTCCCGGGCCACCGAGCGAGGAGGACCCGGCTCTCGGGCCGTTGACCGCAAAGGACCTGGCTCTCTGGCCACCGACAGAGTAGGACCCGGCAGTCTGGTCAGAGGACGAGAGGGACCAGGCTCTCTGCCCACCGACGGAGAAGGAGTAGGCTCTCTGGCCACAGACCAAGAAGGGAGTAGTTCTTTGGTGACCACTCCATGAGGAACTGGCTCTGTGGGGACCAACTGAGAATGTACCGACTCACTGCTGGCCGAGCGAGCAGGAACTGACCCTTTGCTGACCGGGTGAGACGGAACGGACCCTCTGCTGACCGAGCGAGAAGGAATGGACCCTCTGCTAACCGAGCGAGACGGAATAGACCCTCTGCTGACCGAGCGAGAGGGAACTGACCCTCTGCTGACCGAGCGAGAAGGAACGGACTCTATGGTGACCACCACCGGAGCCTTAGGCTCTGTGGTGCCCGACTGAGAAGGGACAAATTTTCTGGTGACTGCTCCCTGAGCAATTGGCTCTCTGGAGACCGTATTGGGCGAAAATGGCTTTCTGGTGGCCATTTTCAAAGGGAGCGACTCTGTTGTGACTGACCGGCCTCCAATACCATTTTGTTGAGAGGGACCCGACACATCCCGAACCTGGGATCTGGGACTATTTATGCGCTCCCGGCTGGAAGACACAAGGCTGACACTGGAAAGGGGAAGACTGGGAGGGATAGGTGGACCAGCAGATGCCGAAGGAAACTGTGGCAGAGGAGCCCTTGCGACATTGTGACGAGTCTGTAAAGTGCGCTGGTAGTCTTCAAGGCGCCGTCGAGCCTCATCTATGGACTGCTGATGAATTCTAAGAGTCAAATTAGGAAAATCACCACCAGTGACTATTATTATGGAGGATATTTTGGGTCGTTTTGCTACATATAGCAGGAAAACACAGATAGATACCATACAAATGGAGCACCTAATAGTGCTACACACCTGTTTTGCTCCAAGAGGCGTTCCTGACATTCTCGGATTTTTCTATTGTGCTCAGGGGTCAACCGCTGCAATGTCAATCAAGGAAAAATGAGCTCGCCACAAGAAAACGATTGAGAATGAAGAGCAGAACTTACCTCTTGACCTCGTGTAAAATCTGCCACAGATGGCTGCGGTACCCCAGCTTGGTTTAGCGAGATTTCAGAGGTTGTTGAAACATTGGGGTGCTCTTCCGCCTGCTGACTCTCAAGCAGAAGCTGCTCTAATTGGGCTTTCTGCTCTTCCAGTTCCTGCAGCAAAGCTATCTGCTGCTGCTTCTCCCTTTCCAGTTGCAGCTCCTGCAAAAGTAAACGCCTGACTTGAGAAATGTGCTGGTCAAATCGCCTTGAAAATATATCAGCCATCGCTTACCCGCTTCTTCTGCTCAGCTTCAACTTCCAGAATTTTGGAGGAAAGGGCCTCCTGGTTGCCTTCTGGTATTGGCCTATCTGGTGAAGGAAACAAAAAGCTTGAAGTTTTGCTTCAATGACAATTACAATGAAAAAGGGCTACCTGTTGATGACGTTAGAGGCTGGCTGCCGAGGGAGCCTGTAATGATGGTGGTTTGTGACTCCAATGTGGCTTTGGCGCCCGCATCCTTCTTAGAAACTCCATGCTGCCCTGCGACTTCAACCTTCTCCATGATGAGTTGCGAGTCTCGTCCCGGGACCCGGCTGGCGACGGTGACGAGGGACTGGGCCGCTGGGACCCCGCCATCTTGGTTCGGGTCGCTCCTCTGGGTCCTGATGCGATTGAGGAGATTCTTCAAGGCCTGTCTAGACGTTGGTCTGACGGTTTCACCTGCAGAGTTTTGAGGAGAACACGGGAAGTCCTTTGTGTTTTGGAATATCTTGACATCCAGCTCAAGATCCAAGCCCTAGTAGACGTTTCACAAATGTATTTTTGGTACCATTGACAGCGGAATGTGATCCAGCTTGCACTTGCGGCTCTTCTTGCTCGGGTGCCACGGTTTCATCCAAGCTGACGTCCAACTCTGGATCCTGGGTGCTCGTGGACGTCACAGGAATGGGTTCAGGTACCAGCTGACCCACTCGGTCACCTTTGATTTCTGGAATATGCCGTGATGAATTGATGGCAAATTTCAGGTTAAGACTGTTTCCCGATGGCTCTTACTCTTTTCTTTTATGTACATGTTCTCAAAGGCAAACTCCATGTCCCTTTGGAACTCCTCCTTTATCTCCTGTCTCCTCTGAGGAGGCTGGAAAATTTGCGGCGGCATCTGAAAGGCCTGTTGCCGCCTCTTCAGCATGTCGGCCTGCTGCATGTGTTCCAGTTCTACGAGGAGACGATCGCGGTCCTTCGGGGAGGGGAAGAAAAATACAAATGGAGTAGGAAAATTCCAAAATTAGATGACAGGTGGGCTTCAAATTTCATATTTTTTTGAACTGTCCCCCAAATTGGCAATTACCCAGTGTCTTTTTTTTATTAGCAAGCAAGTTTAAATTCATACCAGCGCGAGGTGCTCTTTCTTCAGAGCCTTTATCCCTCGAAGGCGAGCCGCCTCCATCTGCTCGGCTCTTTTCCTCTCGCCGTCCCTCTGGAAGACTTCCAGCCTCTTCATCGCCTGCTCCGCCCCGTCGTGTGCGTCCGTCTAGTTGTAGAACTACACTTAGCGCAAGGGTACCAAAAAAAAAGCGGGGTCAACAATGAGCCTTTTACCTGCTTTGCTTCCGTCCCTCGGTCCACCGTGGCCGCGGGCACGTGGTAACGCGAGGAGGCAAAGTCACTGATGTCCGATTTCTTTACCAAGTGTGATTTCTCATTATTATTAAGTGCCTGCTTGTGTGGGAAAGAAAATCCTGAATAAAATGAAAGTTCACCGTATCCCAGTTTGCTTAAAAGATTATACTGGGAGGAAAACAATATATTTGGGGGGGGGAGACAACTCACCAAAATGGGGGTTGGAGTTGGTGGTGGGAGGTGAGCCACTTTGGTCGCTCTCTCCCTTTCTAGCTGAAGCGCCTTCTTTCTGGCGTTGATGGTTCTAGAAAGAGAAAAAATGCGTGAGATTATACTTATGTTTAGGAGTTGGAAAAATGCTCACCGTTTTTGCGTCTCGTGGTCTTTAAGCTTCTGTGATTTCAGTTCCTTGAGAGCTTCTCGGAAGCGTTCCTCTGCTTTGGCGTGATTCTGCGCTTCCTTCTGGGCAATGGCGGCGACGTCGGGTTCCTTTTTCAGGTCAAAATTGAACACAAATGTAAGACAGTTTTATATAGCATTCTAAAGCTGAAACTTAGGGTGGCCATACGCCTTCGTTCATGCAGGAGGAGTCCAGTCTTGAATATTTAAGCCTCGTTTAGCAACTGGCACATTGAGATCAGGTTAAGTGCTATTTTAGGCTTGGCAGTAGTCTTTGCTGCTCAATGTTTTTATTAAATATTGTGATTCTCCAACAATATTTTTCCTGCACAGTATTTCTTTTTTTTTTTAAATATTGACTTGTTAGAATATTTGCATTCTATCAAAAACCAGGATTTTAAATTTTGGCTCAAGTTTTTGAGCCAAATAGTTTGAGACTGTAAAAACAAAATCTCCATTTTTTTCCTGATTCAATTGCACATGCTATATCCTAGATCAAGGGTGTCAGACTCGCTTTAACGTCAACTTGATTTCACGTGGGCCGGACCATTTTAGATATAATATTTAGATTTTTTTTATATAAATGGATTAAAATCCCTGAATATTCCGTTTTTTTATAGATCTAAAACAATGTTTATTTTAGCTTTATAAAAACATTTTCAGATTTTACAAAATGTTTTTTAAACTAAAACACAGAAAAAATGGATTAAAAAAATAATAATAATTGATTTAAAAGGGGGAAAATCAGGAAATTTAATATACATCTATACTCTTTATTTTAATTTGATCCTAAAACAGAAAGTCGGCACTCATGATTTACTTTCCCGGGCCACACAAAATGATGCGGCGGGCCAGATTTGGCCCCCGGGCCGCCACTTTGACACATGAGTTAGACAAACAAGGACTTCCTCCAATCTCACTTGGTGGTCTCCACTGGTTTGGGGTCAAAGTTGATTATTTCTGATGAACAAAGTATCTAAAAATCAAAGTGATATAATAATTGTTATCACATAGAAAAGTGTAATGTTCCAGGAAATGTTTTTTTGTGGGATGCACTGATTTTTCTTTCCTCACTGAACACCACCATTTTTCGAAGGTGTGGAAATGGCCACACTCGTCAGAAGTAAGCCAAAGCGTGCAGTAGTTGACATCTGCACACAACAGGTAAATATTACTATTTCAATCAATATCGCCTTACATTTTCTTTGGCCATCCTGTGTCCTTGGCCGACCATCTGGAGGCTCTTTTCGAAGAGCATCTCCAAGGTACGAAGTTTCTCACTCCGCTGGTGCTCCCATTGCTGCCGCAGTTCTTCTCCCAGCAATTCCACCTCCCGTCGACGCCTCTGTTCCACATTCTGCCGCGTTTGCAGTGCAAAGTTTTTATGCTGCTCACGAACCTGAAAAAGTGAAAATTTTCAGACTATACAGAAACCTTCAATTCAAAACACTCTTCTTTCCAGCCTAGGTGTTTAGCATTCAAATAGTATCTACTGTGGTGGTTGCTAAATGAATAAAAACGATTAGGACATTCCAGTGGAAATTGGATTGGACGCCCAATGCCGTCAATGGCAACTAAAGGGTTCGTCATTGCATTTTGGGGGAATAGCTCACCACCGAATTAGAGTTTGGGGCAATCACGTAAATGTGAATATTTGTCATTTTTTTACCATCCACCAGACTATTTTCAATGGTATTAAATAAGAGTGACTCAAAATCGATGCAAATTTTAACTGGGGAAAACACGGTAAAAACACATGACGTCATACAAAGGGTAAAATTTAAACGTCCCAAAATAAATTGCTTTTACTTTTTACCTGTTGTATTCGCAGTTTTCGCCTCCTTTCTCTTTCTTCTCGAAGTAACTGTGCCTCTTCGTTGGGGCTCAGTCGTAATTTTCCCACCCGTCTCGCCATGATTCTTCAGCGCAAACATTTCCCTGTAACAACGTTCGAATTAGCTGCAGCTCTGCTAATTTAGCGGAGCTTGTTGACTTCGGTTCTACCGGTAGTGCTGGGTCACTATGAGTCAAATTCGACAGAAGAATAAAACATTATTTTGCAAATAAAGCCACTTCTAAAATGCGGCAGGAAAATGGACATTTTCAGACACTGAAATCTGCGCACTCTCACAAAGAGTCTTCTTCGAAAATTGTAAATTCGTAATATCCGGTGGTTTAAACTTCCCGCCACACGCCCGCGCTTTGTGGAATTGCTAATTTTAAATATTTATTTTTAATTTTTACGATAACAGTTACTTTTTCGTAAAGTTTATATGTTACCAAATCATTAATTTTTTTTTATTTTCAAATAAAAAATATATGTGGTATTTTTTGCATCTTTGGTATTCAGTTGCACTTTTTCACCATACGTAGCGCTATTTCCCCATGTGAGCGTTCTCATCTCTTATTCGACGTCAAGGAAGAGTAGCCAAGACTCAACACATCTCGGCGAAAACAACATTACGACCCCAAGAATAAATATTTACATTTGAAACATTTCTTCGATAACAAAGGTAAGAAATGCTTCAGCCAAAAGTGCTCTTAGATTTTCTCTCGCCGATTGCACTTTAACTTTTCACCTTGTTAGCATGGCGCTCACGCTATCAACCAAAAATACCTGATAATGTGATCTTATCTAGTCACAGTTTAATTACAGCTAAATATAATTCAACTTCGCTATTTAGAGACCCTCCTTCGCCTAGTCACATTTTATTATTTGTAGATTCTAAGCAGGTGAATAAGTAAATCTCATTCATTCAAATGCAGCTGTCAAAGAAGACCATCAATAATAGAGAAATGTAATGGACCATAAAATAATGGATTATGATTCAACCTTAATGGAAAGAATGGGACTATAGGTTGTACATGTACTGCATATTTTCATCTTGTAGAAATTGTCTAATTTTGCTTTTTTTCCTCCTAGATCTCACAATTTATCATGGCTAGCGGTCCGGGCGTGAGGGTCAGCATCGAGTCTTCCTGCGAGAAGCAAGTCCAGGAAGTGGCCCTGGACGGAACCGAGACATACGTACCGCCTCTGTCCATGTCCCAGAACTTGTCCAAGTTAGCGCAACGAATCGACTTCAGCCAGGGTTCTGATTCGGAAGGCGAGGTAGCTGACGGCGAATCCCGGGATCGTGACTGGTGCAAACAGGATCAGGAGGAAGAAGAAGGTATACCACCAAAAATGTCAATTATTGTATTTTTGTACAATTTCTTTCTTTGTTTTAAAAAAAACAGGCACCGTGAAATTCCAACCGTCTCTATGGCCCTGGGACTCTGTGCGGAACAACTTGCGCAGCGCTCTGACGGAAATGTGCGTCCTCTATGACGTGTTGTGCGTGGTGAAAGAGAAGAAGTACATGGCGCTCGACCCAGTGTCCCCAGACCCGTCTGCGAGCAAGGTGAAGAAAAAAAAAAAAAAAGATTTTGAAAATTTCCAAACCTTGTTTGAGGTCCAATTTCTTCTCTTTCTTCCATCCAGACCCCTCAGGTGTTCCAGCTGATGAGCAAAAAGAAATCGCTGGCCACGGCCGCTCAGCTCCTCCTGAAAGGCGCCGAGAAGCTCAACAAATCCGTGGCGGAGAACCTGGAAAACCGGCGGCAACGGGACTTCAACTCAGAGCTGTTGAGGTTGCGCTCGCAGTGGAAGCTGCGCAAAGTCGGAGACAAGATTCTGGGAGACCTCAGCTACCGCAGCGCGGGTGACCGGAACTTCGGCGGCAATTAAATTGTACCGACAAGGGCGTGCGGCCATTTAAAAGTCGTGTGGTGTCACCCACGTAGGTTCCTTGTTTCCTCATCACGGCTCCTTCGAGGTCATCAAGAACACGGACATCGATTTGGACAAAAAGATCCCGGAGGACTACTGTCCCCTCGACGTGCAGATTCCCAGTGATTTGGAGGGATCTGCTTATATCAAGGTAAAAGAGACATAAAATATTATTACATAAAACTCAAAGCTATACATTTCACAGTTAAAAGAAGTTGAGCAGAACGGAGTTTCATAATTTAATTGATTGTAGCCAACAACATGCTAATTGTTGGTGTCCAAATTTATTTGTACAAGGGCTACTTTTAAAAAAAAGATCAAAATCTTAGTTGTTAAAATACTATATTTCTTTTAACTAATTGGCTGCCATTGATGGCGATAGTCGGCCAATCCGCTTTAACCAGGGGCTTGTCAATTTCTCCCATTGGAGTAATTTAAAGTTAATTTATGCGAACAAAATACTGAAGTTCCACAGATTGACTTTTGAGCTTCTTGGATGGCACAGTTTGAATGACTAGCTCCATCTAGTGTTAGAACTGAGAAGTGCAAAAGAACGTTGGCTCCACTCTAGCTTCCTCTGTGGGACTTATCTAATAATATTGTCATCATTTATTGCCCGACATAGGTTGGACACCCCTGGTCGTGGTAAACAGGCAAAGAGTATTTTTTAACAAATTGTAATTTGTAATTTTTTCAGGTTTCCATTCAGAAGCAAGCTCCAGACATTGGTGATCTTGGAACAGTCAACTTGTTCAGAAGACAAACGAAAACTAAAGGAAGTATGGGATTAGTGATTATTATTATTATTTTCTTCTTCCAAGTACACTTTCAAAGCAATTTGTCACCATGGGCAGGTTTGCAGCCGTGGCACGCCAAACTGGAGGCGGCTCAGAACGTTCTTCTCTGCAAGGAGATCTTCGCGCAGCTATCTCGGGAAGCCGTCCAGATCAAGTCTCAAATCCCTCACATTGTGGTGAAGAATCAGATCATCTCGCAACCGTTCCCAGGTGACCGTGGCGCAACGCCGGGCTTTACCTGTCGGCGACGCTGACGTTTCGGGGCTTTCGCAGGTCTGCAGCTGTCCATCTCGTTGTGTCACTCGACGGCAGAGAAGAAGAACCACCGGGGGTCTCCGGAGAAACCCAAACCGGATGACCATCTTTACGTCCTGGAACATAACCTGCATCAGATGATGCGAGAGGTGAGGAATTCAACCATGATGGCAAAAATTACAATCAATTAGTGGTGTCAAAATTGTAAATACGGTGACATAATTGGGTAACTATCCCCATCAATGCCACTGAAAGAGTAATCGACAATGAATAAGAAAAAAGAATCAAGAACAGTCGATAAAATGTTTAGAGATAGTCATTTTTTTTCAGCCTTTTAATTGCAACTACTCCTTTTTAATGTTGATTTACATTTTGTAATTTAGAGAAGTTGAAAGTAAATATCATTTTTTTAACCAATGTTTTTTTAATTTAAAAAGGTGGGAATATATATATTTTTTTACTTGTCTTTTTTATTTATTTAAAAAAATGGAAGGGGACTATTGTAACAATTATTTTCATTTAAATATTTTTTTTTAAATTGTTTGTTAGCTTGAATTTTGGTCCAACCAAAGAAAAGCAAAGAATGAACTTTGTTGGTTTTTATACGTCACCCTTAGTTCCACAAACAGCAGCTGAGTTCCTTGGTGATGCCCCATCCCGCCAGCGCACCCTTCAGTCACAAGCGCCTGCGTCTGGCCGGACCGCTGGCCTACGACAAGGCCGAAATTAGCAACCTGCAGCAGCGAGAAGGTCTTCTGGAGAAGATCATCAAACAGGCCAAGCACATCTTCTTACGGAGCAGGTAAGACGGCTTCCGAGCGTGTCCCGTACGTTAGGGTAGGAATATTAGGTCATAATTGATGTCACCAATTTGTCACGGGTAGGACCGCACGCACCATTGACAGCCTGGCCAGCCGCATCGAAGACCCCCAAATCCAAGCGCACTGGTCCAACATTAACGACGTGTACGAGTCCAGCGTCAAAGTGCTGATCACCTCTCAAAGCTATGAGCAAATCTGCAAGTAAGTCACAGGAGTCAAATTGTAATCATTACAATTTTATCATAAAACATGACCACCTTTATTTTGGGTGGGCCACACAAAAAGATGTAGCCCACCCAAAATAAAGGTGGTCATGTTTTATGATAAAATTGTAATGATTATTTCGGGCTATAGTGAATATTTACTGTTTTTATTCTCCATTTTTTTTTTAAATGATTTTAAACACTTTTTAATCCCAAAAATCTAATATTGAATTGTATTATTTTTTCATCACAAATTTAAAAACTAATTCATTCAGCAAAATATTTCCTTTTTCCCCCAAATTATTTTTAATGTAAAAAATAAAATATTTCTCAAGATATATTAACTGTATTTTTTTTATGATAAAAAATATAAATAAAATGCTAAACTATGTTTTAATATCTAAAAGAATGTGTACTTTTCCCCCTTTGTTTAATGCAAGTAAAAAGAAAATTGACTCTTTTTAATAAATTTTTAAAAAAAGTTTCTCATTTTTATCAAACAATATTGTTATTTTTTTAAATACAAGCAAACATTTGCTATTAAGAGGCTCAACGACAAATTATAATGTCTAAACAACTACTTTATTTTACTTACGTCCAGGTCGATCCAGCTGCAGCTCAACATCGGCGTGGAGCAGATCCGAGTGGTGCACCGAGACGGGCGTGTGGTCACTTTGTCGCACCAGGAGCAGGAACTGCAAGACTTTCTCCTCTCTCAGGTGATTTTTTTTTCTCTTGTTAAACCGCCGCTCCTCAATCTCACCTCGTCTGGTGCTGGCAGATGTCTCAGCACCAAGTGCACGCGGTGCAGCAGCTGGCCAAAGTGATGGGCTGGCACGTGCTGAGCTTCAGCAACCACGCGGGCTTGGGCCCGGTGGAGAGCGTGGGGAACGCCTCCGCCGTCACCGTGGCATCCCCCAACGGAGAGTACGCCATTTCGGGTGAGACCGTAGTTAGCATACGTTAGTCATTTCGTCATTTTGGGATTTGCTCTTCGTTATCTCTCACTTCTCGTTGATTTTGGGATTTTTCCGGGTCCCTAGAGGAGTAAAACCTGTTTCAAAATAACAAGAAAACGACTTGTAATTGCCTCCATTAGCCAGAAGACTGAATATGAATGCTATTATTGGCACTGGGCGCCCAACCCATTCAAAGTGGATTGGACGTCCATAGCCGTCAATGGCAGCCACTGGGTCAATGGACTTTTTTTTTGCAGAAATTCTTCCTGTTAATTTTAAAGATGTTTTGATTCTTAGCGAGAGCATTTTAATAACCTTTCGGGAAATAAAGTACAACCACATTATTTCCCACCTACTGTTACACATTCCTAACGACAACCGACTTTCCCCTACGCAGTCCGAAATGGTCCTGAAAGCGGCTGCCGGGTCTTGGTGCAATTCCCGCGCAGCCAGAGCAAGGAGCTGCCCAAGAGCGAAGTCATCCAGGACAGCAAGTGGTCTCACCTCAGGGGTCCCTATAAGGAAGTCCACTGGAACAAAATGGAGGGACGCAACTTTGTCTACAAGATGGAGCTCCTCATGGCCGCTCTCACGCCTTGCCCTTAAACACAACCAACAAACGTGAACCTGCACCCCCCTAAAAAAAACCAAGAAGAGTTGCTTTCCATTTTATTGTTCTGAGAACGACTCTTACAAAGCTGCCTGCTCACATGTGCGAGAAAATAAAAGGGAAAAAAAAAGTCTGCTGTCATCTAAATGTGACTTTTTTCAGTAACATTGAAAACCTGACATCCAATCTAAAGCCATCAGTTAGTAAAATATTTAAAAAGTATGAAAGACAAATGTAACTACTTTTTTAATTAATATAAAATGTTATTATAAAAATAAACAATAGCATCTACAAAAAATTGCACCAAAAATTAGATTTTTTTTCTTATAGTACAACTTTAAGAGAAAGTTTTTCTAAAAACGAAGAATAAAGTGCAAAACTTTAATCTCAAATGTTAACAAATGTGAGGTATATATATACGTGTATGTGTATATATATATATATATATATATATATACATACACGTATATATACACATACACGTATATGTATATATATATATATATATATATATATATATATATATATATATATATATATATATATATATATATATATATATATATGTGTGTGTGTTTAGGATGACAAACTTATAAAGTGAGCAGACAGTAACCAAACAATCAAAATTTTGTCAATAAATACAGTTGCTATTTACAGGGTTGTCCAGGTAGAAATTATTATTTTAAAAATCCACCTCAGTCTTCTTGTAATCCGCATCCTTTGTAGTGGAGGGAAAAAAGTAGTACCACCTACTTGGTATATAAAAAATAAAAACAAACTGTGCCATCAACCGTGCGTCATAGAGGTTGCAGCTCTGTTTCATCATTTTCTGCCAAAGAAAACAAAGGGTTAACCTTTGTACTCCAAAACACACCTAACACACAAAATAACCTCCCATTTGAATCTTGGCTACCAAAATGTTGTCCAATCACATGTATTTTGAAATTCCACCATCTACATCACAGGTGTCAAAGTGGCGGCCCGGGGACCAAATCTGGCCCGCCGCATCATTTTGTGCGGCCCGAGAAAGTAAATCATGAGTGCCAACTTTCTGTTTTAGGACAAATTAAAATGGAGTATAGATGTATATTAAATTTCCAGATTTTCCCCCTTTTAAATCAATAATTGTAATTTTTTAATCATTTTTTTCTGTTTTTAGTTCAAAAATCATTTTGTAAAATCTAAAAATATATAAAAAAAGTAAAATAAACATGGTTTTAAATCTATACAAAAATGAATATTCAGGCCCTTTAATCCAGTTCACTTAATCCATTTATTAAAAAAATATCTAAATATTATATCTAAAATGTAAATATAAATGTCCTCTGAGGACAAATTTGAACTACTGGTAGTCAGGAGGATATGCCGGACACAATTAAAAATGACCAAAAAACGTACAAAATACGGGACGAATGTACAAGTTAACAGGTAAGTAATCTTCTTTCGTAGCATGATTTACTGGGGTGGGGTGGGGGTTGGGGGGGGGGGGGGGGGGTTCTAGTTAGCGCTAGCTAGCGATTACCTGTCATTTGCTTCCTGTGCCTACAAGCCACGATCTTCCTGTAGGCTTTGTTCAAGAGCCACATGCCCAGCATGAGGAGGGCCGCCAAGCAGCCCAGGGCCAAGGCCGACACCGACAGGTACTGCAGGTCCTCGTACAGAACTTCTGCGGAAGGGCGATTTGGCAAGAGACAGTAGAACCCCCCTGGGTGATGTTAGCGACGGCTAACGTGGGCTCACCGTTGACCTTGAGGACAAATCCGGCGTCTCTGCTGGCTCCCGCGTCGTCGGTGACCGTCAGCACGTAATAGCCGGAGTCCTGCAGCCGCAGACGGGCCAGGCTCATGGAGCCGTTGTCGTGCGACTCCACGCGGCCGTCGTAGTCGGCCGTCACGTTGGCGAAGACTCCCGGCCGCCAGGCGGCGATGGCACGGCTCACAGAGGCCGACATGAAGGTCCACTGCATGGTGGGGGTGCCGTTGCAGGACACGTCCGCCGAGAAGAAGACGTCCTCTTGCACCGACCGGATGAGGCTCTGCTTGGGGGAGTGGATGGAGATGGCCCCCACTTGGAAGGAGAGAGAAGAAAAAGCAATCCGCTACCATATTTACTCGCATATGAGCCGCCCCAGCGTATAAGCCACACACTTAAAATTGCCTTAAAATCGTTGAAATTAACGATTTCTCGCGGTGAAGTGGGAGGGTTGGCAGGGGCCGGATGAACGCGACAGGTGGGCTCAACAGCGACGAGCTAGTCCAATTGGAAAGGAGTATCAAACCTGCCCGACAGGCATTTAATGGGTTATTGGGCAACCGCGTTTCAGTAAGTTCTGTTTGTGCTGTTTGCACAGTGACGTATGCATGAAAAAATTTCCCCCGGGAATGCCAAGCAGCTGTGTGGTTGAAAAAAAAAACATAAAAATGACATATTATTGAAATATGCAAGGTGTGCCATTGATGATCAAAGATTAAGCGTTCCACTTTAAGCACAGCGTGTGACTACTTTTGCTGTTACAAGCTTATCCGCAGTTGAAAAGTTCTAAATACTAAAGAATAAACATTTCCCACTTTTATTTATTCATTCCTTCACTTCGTACACGACTCACGGGGGTGCTGGAGCCTACCCCAGCCAACTCTGGGCAGTAGGCAGGGCACAATTGGACAACCACTCATACGTGTGTGTGTGTGTGTGTGTGTGGGGGGGGGGGGGGGGGTGTCAATTTAGCATACAATTAGCCTAGCAACCTAGCCTAGGTTTGAACCCGAAGCGTGACGTGGAGAGTTACATTTCTTAACATACTTATTTTAAGCCCCGTTTACTTTTTAACACGAAACTCTAGACAAACACCCGAAAAAAAGTTAAGAAGGAATAAGAAAGGAGTTCCTTACCGAAGCGACACATGTAGAGAGCGAAGACGAGTATGGCAACAACGTCGTGGGGTTCCCAGAGCCGGTAGTGCCAAGTTAGCATCTCCGAGCCATTGGTGGGTTCGAACCACAGAAGAAGAATCTCCCTGGTGTCCTTTTTAGTTGCTGTCCTCCCCGCCTGATTGAAAACAGGGACGTTGTCGCTACGTGAATCAACGGGCTTGCTCGATAGCCCCTCACCCAACTAACTTCGAGGCACACCTGGTCGAACGTGCCAAACAGGAAGTGCTCGCAGCTCACACACTCGCAAGTTCTCTTGTTTCGTCTTGAGGGTTTAAAGTCACTATCTTTAAAATTTAAATGATTAAATACATTTTTATTTTAGTTATGTAAAAGAAAAATCCCTTCCATAAGAGTTAATAGGTAATACAATACAAATGATAAAATGTTAATTAAAAAATAGTAAAATTCAAACAAATAAAGCAGAAATGCATTCTTGTTAAGGACTCAATTTCACGCTTAGGTTTTGTAAAATTTGACCAATAATGTGAACGCATTTTAACATGATACCAAGCAACATTACTAGTAATTAACAAATGCTATATTTTACTCGTCTCATAAAATTAAAGATAAAATTCAAGAATTCAAAAGTGAAGTTAAAACAAATAATGCTTTGGACCTTTAACTCATATTTTTTCTTTGTAGAGAAAAGAGTAATAACAAAGAAGAGAACACCTGAAATAACTTGGTATTGGACTAAATTTTCGGAGACAGCGCCCTCCTATATCAGAACACATCTTATATTACTCAATCGAACGTCATCAAAGATAAAGCGTTAGTAATAATAATTATTTCTTCGGGAGAATCCAGCTATTGGATCGTTTCTCCCTTATAACTTTATAAGATTGATCATTTTCACAACTTAGGGGGGTGCACCGTTCCTGGAGGTACTGCAATACCAGGTCGATGCGTGGAGTGGACGGAGCAAGCCCCTATTCCATCTCCCAGTTCCAAAAATCAATTTAATATATGGTCCCCGGATAGGGGACGTATCAGATATTAAACTGATAAGAACAGATACTACACTTGATCTTAGCCAAAAGGCCGAGAAGCGATACCTACCCAACGCTACGAGGAACGATGTGATTCAAGGCAATACGACTTAGAGTAGTGGTGTCAAAAATATGAAATGAAAAAAAATGAACAGGCCGAAAGCAGAAACTACAACTTCACATATTTTGTAGAAAAACCTGGAAACAATGTTGATTTTGGGTCTTAAAATGTAACAAACGCTTCTAAAATGTGGGGTCTTTTAGACCACGTGACTCACATTCATTCATCGTCACGTGCTTATGCGTGCTCTCGCCACACATGCATTTTTAAACTCCGCCCATTGATTGCGTATGGGACTAAATTTCCATTAATATCATGTTTATTGGTCATCAACAGCAATACAAGACTTTTTTTAATTACAACTGACGCCACATATAATTGAGAGAAAAAAGTCAAATTTATGTACCGAGTGAAAAGCGTACAGTTAGCGGAGAACACGCACTTCCGTTGAACATTTCAGAATAAGAGAAAGTCACGTTCAGTCATTCAAAATCTGTTTTGGGTTTGGAATATCATGATATGTATTCACATAGTAGTCAAAGTTCAAATAGGTCTCATTTTTTATTCCAGTTGAAGCTAAAATGTTAAGCACAGTTTTATAAAACAGTAAACATGAGCAGGTATGTATATGATTAGGTGAATAGTTAATTAGCAAAATAACCATGTGTGACAGTTCAGTTGGATAACATTATAAAATCATTGGTGGTGATTGTAAAAGTTCAGAAATAATACACGCTAATTCCTTATTTAATAGCTCGCATTACTCGAGCATTATTTAGAATGAATGTGTAAATATAAAGGAAAGTCTGTGTTTTGTCAACTGTAGCTTTCACTGACATTTCATGTTTTTTCCCTGTTTTTTCTTCTGTATTCGTGTCACGTAGTTAAAATTACAGTGTCGTGTCAATGCACTATTTTTCCAAATCGTTAACACGCGTTAACTTGAGAAACAGAGCTTACTGGCGCAAGACTTTGTGATTTTACTCCTAAAAAAGTGCACTATAATGCTTCTAATTTCCTTTGTCTTGATCCCATATACAATGGGATTGAGCCAAGGTGGGAAAATAAGGGTGGACGACCCGATGAAATGGCGTAAAGTGGGCGGAAGCTGTTTGACCCTGTAGGAAATGATGGTGCAAAGCCCCAGAATTTCCAGGAAGAGAAAAACAAAGAGGTGCGTGGCGCACGTCTGCACCACCTTGACCTTGGTGTCGGCCCTTCGGCTCCGACACGACACCATCAGGATTCGAAAATAGGAGAAAATGATGACCGAGTTGGCCAACAACTGCGTGACGGCCACCGTAAAAAGGCCGTACGCGTGGTTGAGGGTCGTGTCGACGCACACCAACGCCAGCAAGGACGGGTGGTCGCAGTAGATGTTGTGAACGGTGGAACGGCAACGCGGAAGGCGCAAGAGGAGGAAAAAGAGCACGCCGATCAGCAACAGACACAGCAGCCAGATGGACGCCACGATCCTCGCCACGTGGCCTTGCGTCATCACCGCGTTGTACTGCAGCGGCAGGCAGATGGCCACGTATCGGTCGTACGCCATGGCGGTGAGGATGAGCACGGTGCCCGCCGCGTAGATGTGGATGAGGAAGGCCTGGGTGACGCAGGCCGGGAACCACAAGCGCCCGTTGTCGCTCAGCAGGGACTTGAACAGGTGCAGGAAGAAGGCCGACGAACCCAAGAGGTCGTTGACGGGCATGTTGAGGAGGAACATGTACATGGGTTGACGTAGTTTCTTGTTTAGGACGATGGTGAGGAGGAGGATGAGGTTGCAGAGGAGGATCATCGCGTAGCTGAGGCTGGCTAGGAAGAAGACGGGCAGGACGCCCTCGGGGGGGATGTCGTAGCGCTGGGTCAACATCGTGGACGACGACGTGTTGGGATGATTCTCCATTTAGACGAAAGCTAGAATACAGGGGCGCAATTACTGCCGCTTCGTCACCATCGCATACAGTCTGGCACAACTAGTTGACTAATCTGCTATTAAGATGGCCAGGATTTCTTGAGCTCATTAAAAAATTCAGGTTTTTTGGTGGTTTGTTCTTTTTTTTTTCCAGCGGCGCGTTGGTTAAGTGGTTAGCATATCAGTCAGCAGATCAGTCTTAACTGTTCTGAGATCGAGGGTTCAATCCCGTCAATGCTATGGAACTGTTATGACTATTAATCATGAAGGGGATTTTTGCAAATATCTTATTATATAATATTATAATACTTTGATAAATGACTACGTAAAAAGAAAAAAAATATATATACATTTATGCTAGTATGTTTCCTCATTTTACTGCTTGTTTAAATTGGGAGGAAAAAAATGAAAACAAAATGTAATATGGATTAAAAATTTTGTTTTGGAATAAAAAAAATTAGATGAAAAAAAAGCGCTGAAAGAGTGAAAAGTTGGACGTGGACATGAAAAGTCAAATAAATTGCCTAAAAAAGTTCTTCCAGAAATGTCACCTGAACCGTGAAATATCCAACTTCATGTAAATATATTGTGATTAGAAAAGCTAAAACAAAAAGGGAGGGAAAAATGACACACTTTTGCATGTACAAAATGGCAATACACTCAGAAATACAGTAAAATAAAAAAGTAGAATACTGTCATATTATTTCCCCAACAGTGGCGTATGTCGGGAACGCCGTAAAACCAAGATCACCTGTAAAATCTAAAAAATAATGAGACAAAAATCAATGCATCGGTCACAATTATCAAACTTACCAATGTATCGCCCAAATGCGCAATTAAAGTGGAGTTCCAAAGAACACCAATGCATTAAAAAAATAATAATAATAATAATAAATGAAATAATCAGCAGGGGTGCTTTCTGAAAAGCAGGATGCCCCGTGTGTAACTTGCTACTCTTATAGACGCCATAAAACTGGTGACGTTACCGTCAGCTCTTTGGGGATGAAGACAGTTTGGACTCGTCAATTCATCAACAAAACAACCACACCCAGTCTAGTCTGTCAATCAGTCTGATATTTTTATTTAAAAAACAACAACAACAAAAAGGCTATGTATACATACTGTCCACAAAGACTTAAAACAAGCCTATTGGTAAAATGATAATATAATTCTATACTATATGTAGTATACTATACTATAATATAATATAATCTAACCCAGTCTACCATGAACAGCATGTGGTTCACTTTAAAGCTCAATTTACCAAAATGCGCATATGGAAAATAATTCCATTTTGGCACCAAAATATGATCATAAGGAATGCCACAATTTAGATTCATTGCAGTTAATGGAAAAAAAGAAAATATGATGATGGATAAAACTATGTATTGTATATACTACTACCGTAATACTCTGTTAATGTTGTTGATGTTGTCATTCAAAAATGTTCTCTGAACAGATGCATATTGATATTTATTTTATTTCAAATTAACAAGCACTTTCTTGTCAAATGAGATCTAAATTGTATGTCAAATTAAACATGTATTTTGATAGTTGATTCGTTGTTAAAAACCTAAAAAGGGTCTGAATCCTCCTTTTTAAGCCTTTTAATGTGTTCTCTTATTTATTTATATTAGAAATTAATTAGTTTTACCTTTTTCAAAATGAAAAGTAAAAACACAGGAAAAAACATATTTTCTTTTATGTTTTTTTCATTTAAGATCATTTAACAAATAAAAACACAATAAGATTAAAAAACGTGGATATTCCCTAGAAAAGCAGGCTCATTATCTTTTTATTAAAACAATCAATTTTTCCACTAAATATTCATTTTTTAATTGACATTTTTATCTGTTTCAAAATTTTAAATATAAAAAACATTTTACATTGTTTTAATCCTGTAATATTCCATTTGTAGTCATTTTCATAGCTTTTTTGAAAATACTTTTAATATTTTGAATTTTTAAAAAGCATTTTTTTTTGTATTGAATCAAAATGAAACATTTGCAAAAATCCATATTTTCTTGGTGAAACAATAATATTCACATAGTATGCATAAACTAAAATTGTTCTCAAACAAGGAGTTGAATGGTAAAATTAACAGCAGATATAAACTGACCAATATGTCAAGATTAAATGAGAACTCGTATGTAATGTTTACATTTTGACATCAAGATCAATATAAAAATGATAAAAACAGTAATAGTAATTTTTATGTAGTATATCATGGGGTCATCAACAAGTTTAAATAAAGAGGTAATAAAAATCTTTGAAATTAATAGAAATAGACATTCTAAAAAAATAGGATATCAAAGACCAATTTTGGAGTTTAGAAATTAAGTAATCATTAATCCTGCATTCACAGTTTTAGAGAAAATTCATCTAAAAATTATTTTGGCTGTTTTTATACCGAAGCGTATTGCATTCACTTTACAATTAAAAAAAAAAAAAGCCCTGACCGTTTTTCAAATGAATTTATTTTTGCAGTTGTTTATTAAGTTTGATTTATTTAATATGAGACATCCCATATTAAAAAAAAATATTTTAATTGACATATATATGTAAATATGTAAGATTGTAGCACAGGTTATTTTCCATCTTTAGTCTCTTGTGTCGGTTGAAGATAAACGATGACACACACACACACACACACACACACACACACACACACACTCACACACTTACACACAGAAATAATATTTTTTTTTAATCTGTTTTTGTAAATCACTTATTTTCTGGGGTTGTTTTTTCAATGATTTTTTTCCAAACTGTGTTTTTTTTCAATCCTTTATTTTCATTTTTTTTTGGGAATAAATTTCTTTGAATTTGACTTTGGTCTTGCCATTTACCGCACACCACTATCATCACCTTCTTCCAAATATCTCGACTTCAGACAAAGATGCGGTGTTTCAAGGCCCTGAGGAGAGTATTTCGTATTTCGCTAGTGTACAGTCCGTACACCAGCGGGTTCAGGAGCGGCGATATGAGGAAGATAAGCACGCCCATCACCTTCTGCAAGTCGCCAGACACGTTCTGGAACCTGTGCGACAAGATGGTGAAGGTGCCCACGATCTCAAAAATGATCAGGATGAGCAGCTGAGCCACACAGGTGTTGACCGCCTTTCTTTTGGCGTCGGTGCGCCGCATCCCCAAGCAGGTGATCAGGATCTTAACATAGGAGAAGACCTGGACGGAAACGCTGGACGCCTGCACGACGGCCGTGTTGAACAACCCCACCGCGTTGTTGACGGACGTGTCGCCGCACATCAGCTTGAGCAGCGACGGGTTGTCGCAGAAGACGTTGGCGATGACCGAGCGGCAACGCGGCAGCCCCGTCTGTAAGGAGAACAGCAACGCCACCAGGGCAAAGTCTAGGGACCACGCCAGGGCCACCACGCAGACCACGGTCTTGGGGGTCATGATGAGGCCGTAGCGCAACGGCATGCAGATGGCCACGTAGCGGTCGAAGGACATGGCGGCCAGGATGAAGAGGATTCCGCCGCCGTAGAGGTGCAGCGCGAAAGCTTGAAGGACGCAAAGTGGGTAGGAGATGCGGTTTTCCTCCGCAAACAGGCCGGATAGGACTTTGGGCAGCATGGCCGTGATGCCCATCAGGTCGTTGAGCGGCAGGCTGAATAGGATGAAGTAGACGGGTTTGTGGAGGTTGCGGTGAAGTACGATTACCGTCAGAAGCGTGGCGTTGCACAGGATGCAGAATAGGTAGAGGAGGAGACCCAGGAACAAGATGGGGTACTTGGCTCCGCGAGGGATGGCGAATGTGGTCAGGGTTATGTAGGGGTTCAAGGCCAAAGACGCGTTTGTCATTTTTAATTTTTTTATCCTGGGCCTCACTAAAGGTGGCGATCGAAGTGGGTCATGGGCGGGGTGATTGAGCGCGAGGAGTGGTTCCTGTGCCGCGCTTTATACACGATATTCGATGACATCATCGGGGATTGTTGACTGGCAAATGTGACGTTAGGGGAGATGGCCAATGCAGATCAAGTGTAAACAATACCTGTCAAATTATAGGTTTTCCCATATTTTATACATATTTTGATCATTTACTGCTAGGGTGTCCGACTTGGGTTGGTTCGCAGGCCACTTTAACGTCAACTTGATTTTACGTGGCCATTTTAGATGTAATATTTAGATTTTTTTATACATGCATTAAAAGAACTGGATTAAAAGCCCTGAATATTCAGTTTTTTTATAGATCTAAAACAATGTTTATTTTAGCTTTTTTTAAATATATTTTTAGATTTTACAAAATTATTTTGGAACTAAATACACAGAAAAAAATGAATAAAAATTTACAATTATTGATTTAAAGGGGGAAAACCATGAAATTTAATATACAGCTATACTCTTCATTTTAATTTGATCCTAAAACAGAAAGTCGGCACTCATGATTTACTTTCCCGGACCACACAAAATGATGCGACAGGCCAGATTTGGCCCCCGGGCCGCCACTTTGACACGTGATTTACTGTATAACAACTTTTGTACAGGATTTTTTTGTACTTTTTTTGTAAAACCGATCTTGTTTTACCCTTTTCAGCTCTAATCCGGATCGTCTCAGTTGCTCATCCTTATTGTACGTATGTCCACTTTTTCCACTATATCAATATAGCGTGTCAGCAAGCAATGTACCCAGACAGTCAAGCTGTCAGCGTCATACACCGAGATCCACAGTATGTTGAATTTAGTGCATAGAAAAGGGGACTATGTCCACTTTGGGGAAAATTTTAGACTTTTAAGTGCGCCCTATGTGAGAAAATATGTACTGCGTTGCATTTGTATGGGTTATTATCGCCAATTAAGGGGAATTGCAATCGTTAAAAAGGTTGACAGGGGTGGATTCGGGTAAAAGTCGTTCATCAACTTTTTTACGTTTCGAAATGTAAAAACATACCACATGTAGACGTTGAACAATAATTAAAGTGACATTTCAGACATTGAAATGAAAATGATTATTTTCAACTTAACGGACAATTGTTTTGCATTTTGATGGATTTGTTCGGATCCTTGCTTAGTGAAATTTTGATTGGCACAACTTTTTAAACAGTCTTATTTGTTAAAGTATCAGCACTTCGTCTTTTGTCATTTTGAATTTATTTTTAATCGTCAAGTAAAGCTAGAGTAGGTTGTTATTATTATTATTCTTTGCTGGGATATACCCTTTTAGGTGTCTAAAATCTAAATACATATGCACACCCGGAAAAATATATTTGCAATCGAAAAAAAGACAGAATTACATCAGCTGTGATTGTCAAAACAAATTATTATTAATGAGTCCCTTTGGGAGCAAAATGAATATTGTTATTGTTACCGACGGTTCGTTCAAACCTCGGGTGGCTAATGACGGTGCTATTTGCTAGGGATTTGTTTTTAACGACACTCTGGAGAAAACTTAAGGATGACCACTTGTTTGTCTTATTAACTTTTAATGTTGCTAATTTGTCATGTTGAAATGGAACCATTTAGCTTTTGTTTTTCCACTTCTGCTGGAAATAAAAACAAAGAACAGTTCAAAAACATATTCTGACAAAGTCAACTCATGAGGTTTTATTTGAAATGTTTACAGTCTTGACAAATTCAAAATAATACCTTTAGTAATTAAAGGTATTGGAGGTATTACAGGAATATTTTGCACTAATTTAATCACTTAAGTGGTCACATGGTCCTTGGGAACTGTAACATATGGCAAATAGCCACAAAGGGACCGTTAGGACTAATTGTGTCACCCACGAGACCCACTTTGGACATTTTAGACCTTTTTATTGGCACTAGCTTCACATCTTTTAGCCACAGAGAGGTTTCATGGGAAAGGAGAGACATTTTATTCATTAGGATTGCTGAAAACAAAAAAAAATGAGGGTAGAGACAGAAAAACGCATTGATTCCAATATCTAAGCAATCCACAAAAAATCAAGGGAGTCCTTATCACATTAACATTTAATACTTTTGACCCGGTCCCTTCCTCAGTAGTACATTATTTTGCATGTAGACAGATAAAAAATGAAATTGTCAAAGTGGCGGCCCATCATTTTGTGTGGCCCGGGTAAGTAAATCATGAGTGCCGACTTTCTGTTTGAGGATCAAATTAAAATGAAGAGTATAGATGTATTTTAAATTTCCTGATTTTCCCCCTTTTAAATCAATAATTGTAATTTTTTAATCCATTTTGTCTGTGTTTTTAGTTCAAAAATCATTTTGTAAAATCTAAAAATATATGTATATAAAAAAAGCTAAAATAAACATTGTTTTAGATCTATAGAAAACTGTATATTCAGGGCTTTTAATCCAGTTCTTTTAATCCATTTATTAAAAAAAATCTAAATATTATATCTAAAATGGTCCGGCCCAAGTTGACGTTAACGCGGCCCACAAACCAACCCGAGTCTGACACCCTTGGTTTAGAGGTTGTTTTTGACGACATTTTATTTCGACTAATAGTTATTGCATTAATTGTCTTAGGGAGGTTGCAATGAATTTTCTTCTTCCATTTATTGGAAAAAAATCCTTCCATCATAAATAATACCACAGTCGTTGATGATGATTCCTCTAAAACCAACGTACCAGGTGTCAGATGGCTTTTCCCATGATGAGAAGACTCATGAAGAAGACCATGATGAAAAATAACCACATAAAGAAACGATCCAGCACCTTGGCCACCTTCTTCCATTCACCGGTTCTCTTCTGGGTGGCCTTTTGCTCCCTGTAGCAGTTGGCGATGTACTCCACGTTTGGCAAAAGCTGAAGCTTCTCATGGCACGAACCCAAGTGTGACCGTTCCCCGTCACTCACGCCGTCTCTTCGAGATCTTCTGGCGCCGTTTGAGTCGCCGTAGTCCGTGCCGGTGAAGGTTCTGTTCTTCCGAGACTCATAGCTGTCGCCCAAGTCTTCTCTTTCGTCTGTAATCTCGGAACAAAAAGGCTCTGTCTCTACGTCACGATCCGGTCTGTGGGCAGCCGCGAGGCCATTCACGTTGCGGTTCGTCACCATTGGAGCTTCCGGTTTCTCCAACGGCGGAGACATGCAGTTCTCCCCGACCTCGTAAACGAAGCACATTCTGGCCATGTACTGCAGGATGACCTTCTTGGCCCACTTGGGGACCGGCTTGGCATCAGGGCCGCAGTGGTGGATATTCATGATGAAAATGGTCAAGGCGGTGGAGGCAGTGATCATGGTCATGGTGGCGATGTAGTACTTGCCTGTTGGAAAGAGACAAAGCCGTCAAAAGGTTGATTCTGGGTATGCTTTTGCGATAAACTCCTAATCCTTGAATTGAGAGTCATTTTAAGAATCTTCACTCTTAAATACTTTAAAATTGAAGAGAATGTTGTTCGATCTATGGATGATGGCGACTTTGTCATTAAGATACATTCTTGGCGTGACCGGACGTGATATCAAAACCAAAACGCCAGTATAGTTATGACCAAAGGAAAGCCATAGATACCTTTAGCATAACCATCAACCCAATTGCTCACTGGTAAGTAATCCCGAAAATGTCCTATGGCTTGTGTTCCTTTTTGTATGGGGGTTTAAAGTGGACCCACGCATTTGACATAGAATAAGAAGCTAACCAATCTGCAAAAGCTTAATTTTGTATCCATACCGATCAGTGGTACATTCTCCGAGGGTGGCATGATCTCCGCAACGAGCAACTGAAAGACAGTCAACGCCAACATAACGGTGACACCCAAAGACACTTTCTCTCCAGAGTCGGCGGGCAGGTAGAAGCCCAGTGGAGCCAGAAACGAGATCATCACACACGGTATCAGCAGGTTGAAGACATAGAAAGACGCCCTCCTCTTAAGTTTCAGGGTGTATGTAATGTCAGGGTAAGGATCAGCGCAGCAGCCATACAAAATGACACTCCTGGTGGCCGGCATTCCCTGGACTTCCCACTCTACGTTGTCCACCAGGTCAGCCAGGTCGGCACTCTCCATGGCGTTCAGGATGTCCACCTGGTTTCCACTGTAGGTCCACGAACCGTAGGTGAACCTGCACTGCTGAGCATCAAAGGGAAAGAAGGACACGTCCACCTTGCAGGAACTTTTGGTGATTGCCGGCGAGTCCCACATGATCTGGCCATCATGGCGGATGACCACGTTGGTGTCCATGGGGCCCGTGAAGTGATCATCGGCACTGAAAGGGCAGAAACAGACCCCATGAGGAGTGAAATGGATTGCTTCAATTCTGTTCGCGTAGGAACTGGAGTCATAGAAAGAAACTGGAGAACCGTGCCTTTGCACGGAAGAATACTCCAATCGAGCAAGGATAGATGTTTGAGAAGACACAAGTATACCCACTTTTCTATCTGTATTTTATGTCTTTCCAGTAAAGCCAAGGCAAATGAAGTCAAGTTTTAGGAACCGTCTTCATCGTAAACTCTGCCCATTTACTGGGGCATAAAAAAACTGAGGTCTGAACACTCCTTCAAGGAATGTCCAGCTTGTGCCTTCTCAATCAAAATGCTCACAAATTGGTAACTCGACACCAGTCCGACCTACTTGTTATATAGGACTATATCGGGTTTCCATACATAACTGCTAGGTATACGGATGGTATCGAGGCCATCATAGTCTTCCTTACGCCATTTGAGGTGAGCATCGAGCCAAACTCGTCGTATCCACAAATAGGCCGTCAGTATTTGGTTGCGCTCATCCTGAAAAACATCCAAACTGTTTGTGATGAATTATAACGTGACGATGTTCGTGACCGGACGTTTCGTCGAAAGAAGTTTGGTCCCCGGACATTTGGTTGACCGGACGTTTGGTCGACCGGACGTTTGGTCCCCGGACATTTGGTTGACCGGACGTTTGGTCGACCGGACGTTTGGTAGAACGGACATTTGGTCGCCAGGTTCGCTCGCTGTCAAATTATGACAGAGTTTACGGCTGATATTTTGATATTAGATATTTAGATATTAAACTCTCTCTCTCATGATTATAATTTTGAGAGCTGGTTTCAACAGTAACAACCCGGTCGACCAAACGTCCGGTCGACCAAACGTCCGGTCGACCAAACGTCCGGGGACCAAACGTCCGGGGACCAAACATCTTTCGACGAAACGTCCGAGTACCGACGATGTTGGACATTCCATTCATTTCGACTCGGAGTAGCTGGCAGCGAATGAATGTTTATGTAGTATTTTACCATGTCGATGATTTGCGA
This sequence comes from Stigmatopora argus, assembly GCF_051989625.1. Classification (NCBI taxonomy): domain Eukaryota; kingdom Metazoa; phylum Chordata; class Actinopteri; order Syngnathiformes; family Syngnathidae; genus Stigmatopora; species Stigmatopora argus. The sequence continues at coordinate 4,084,573 of NC_135396.1, read as the reverse complement.
GAGTGTGACCTGCAAGGTGACGTTCAAGACGGCATCGGTGTCCTCTACCGGCCGCAGAGCGCTGGTGTAGTTGTCAAAAAGATCATTAAGGAGCTTCTGGGCGAACCTGCTGTGTGCGCACCAGGAAACTGTGGACACACAGTGGGAGAATTCTTACGTAACTTTAATATGTTTTGGTCTTTTAAATCAACTATTTCAATATGTGATGGGAAACACCTCACCTTGTGTTGAATTCTGCTATAGAAATATATGTGCCTTGCTTTACCAAATAGATTCAGCTCTCTCATATGACACAATGTTTGAAATACTATCAGCCGTGAAGTGAATCCTGTGCTTCAGATAAGCCAAAGTCACTGCATGATGGTTTACCCCTGGATTTTGAGCCTGACCCAAATCTGTAGGTTTTAGTATACTTTCATCAATTGAACATGTGGTGTAAAATATTTGGGGGAAATACACACTGATGATGGGAAGTTGAAGATATTTTGGGTTGATGAATGAGTTGTTTAATGAGACAGTGTGTTGGTAGCAGTTGGTGTTTTTAAACTTGATTTACAAGGTCATCACAGAAAGGATTATGGATGATGGCAGCGCAATCCCTGCACAGCTGGATGTTGCGTGGACAGTTTTCATGGAAGAAAAGCAGCTTGAATGAAACAAATCATATAAAATATATATATGAATTGTACAATTTAATTGTGTCTTCATAAAGACCAGATATTTTAAAACACGCCCCTAAAAGACTAAAATTTGTCCTAATAATTCTATCATTTAAAAAAAAAACATTTGAATATAAAAAAACACTAATAATACAAAATTTAAAGACTTTTAAAAAAAACATCATGTTGAGACCAATGTATACTCCAAAATTATAAAATAATAATAATAATATAATACTTTTTAAACAACAAACAAATATATGATATTTATATATATAAAAAGATGAACGGAATATTACAATTGACTGGGGCAAGTGAATCTATTTTTTTCTTTTTTAAAATGAAATATAAGGGGAATAAAATTCTTACCTGGGAACACTGAGACACAACTTAACAAGTACAATACACTTTGCATTTCCGATCCTTTTATGCCGTTAAAAGCGATGTAAAAAGGAGACTTTGAACAAATAAAAACTCTGTAATGTGACGAAAAGGCAAACTAGATTACTAATTCAAATTCAAATTGCTTTCACTGCGCTCCATCCTTTGCCCTCTGCGCTAGTGGGAGGCGGCGCGCGTCTCTGACGTCACTGTTGGCATCATTAGCTTTAGCACCACAGCTAACTCCATCACCTTCTCCCAGACAGACCTCGAAAAAACACTTTTTATTCCGGAAAGATAAGATCGTCCAGTGGGTGACAATCCGTCCCTGTTATTTTGTTTGCGTAAGGCACGTGTGTTTCCTTTTCTTTTCTTGATGTCTTCCAAGGTAATTATTACTTATTCTGGATGTTTGTTCTTCATATTTGAAATCCAATAGGTAAAATTAATAAATATAATAGATATGCTGTTTTGTGGATTAAAAAAGTGTTAAATTGATAACAAAAAAGGTATTTAAAAAAAAAAGGAAACAAGTGTAAATATCCTCTAGTGTGATTCAGTTGTGTAGTCAAATATATTTTTTACCTTGCCTTTCGCACTATAAATCGTTTTTGGTTCCAGTGGCTATTTCGAACTGTGATGAGTTAAAAGTGATTAATTAACGATCACAATAAGTGCTGCATTCCTAATCCTTAGCCTTTGAAGCGACTGACCCGTGATTGTTTCCATGCCGACGCATCAGAATGCTTGGCTATTGGCTCCAATGTTTAGCAGAACCTGTACAATAGTATGAAATTGTGTTTGTGGAGTCAAAAAAATGAATCAGTCCTATCAGTCTGTCTAATCATATATTTCAATCAACACAGGTGCAGTGCAAAAGATTATCTTCAGAGGTCCATGTTAGTCCGCGTCTCGTTCACGGCATGTGCGGCGGGTACCGTCTGCTTGCCGCTGATGGGCCTCATCATCTGTGTTGTAATCTCCGCTCTTCATCATTATAAGGACTCTACAAGAACACATTGCCAGGTAGGAAGATAAAATCAAGCCTTTTTTGGTGGACAAATGAGCTATTTAAAGCCCTTTAAAAATACCATGTATTTTCCAGGTTGAAAACTACCTGCCGTCCATCAGCGCTTCCATCGGCCTGTGCCCCGAGTGTCACATCTGGCGAATCTGCGTTGGCCTGCATTCTGCACCCAGATTTATTGTGGCATTTACTTACTTCAAATTCTACAAACTATGCTTTGCCACTCGGGGGCCCGGGACCACTTTGGCCTACGTCAACTTGGGCTTCGCCATCTTTGAGACCCTCGGACTGCTGATGCTCACTTACGTGTCGTCCGCTGACATCTACTGTGAGTACATGGCACTCTCGGCATTCTTCTGAGTAATAGCTCAGTGTAATATTTGTACGCAAGGCATTCAAAAGTTGATTTTTATTGCTTTGAATGCAAACGCCACCTTCCCTTCACTTTAGCTCTCCACGGGGTGGGCTTCATCCTCTTCACTCTGGGCTCCTTTAGCCACATGGTGATAACGTGCCATTTATGGAAGGCCATTAAGAGTTACTCGGTTAATCAAGCGGTAAGCGACCGCTCACTGCATTAACAGTGGTTGATATTTTTTTTTTGTTATATTCATTTTTTTTTCTCCTAGGATGCCAAATCCCATCTCTGGAAAGTACGTTTGTTCCTGCTCAACTTGTGCTTCAGTGTTTTTGCTGGATTCTTTTATATTCAGCACAATTTATATTGTGAAGTGGGGAGTAAGTATGACATCAGTTTGATTTAGTCAATTCAGTCTATGATATTGATTGGATTGTTACTCTGGTGCACAAATAAATAATCATTTTTAGCAAGGCAGGTTTACACAAAAGTAAATTATATTTCACTTAGTAATGCCTTGAAAGCATCCACAAAGAAGATTTTATTCCATTCACCCACTTTTATCACAGCATATGTCACTTTTTTTCTTGTTTTTCCTCTCCAAAGAAGTTGATGACTATGATGATCCATAAATGACCATCTCTTCCAACAGGTTACACATTGTTTGCCCTGTTTGAGTACCTCATTGTCTTCTCCAACATGGGCTTCCACTTCACGGCGGTGTGGGATTTCCGGAACCATGGCATAATCATTGCTTGCGGTCTGTAAATTGACTTACGCCTGGAGACACTCGCCGAAGGACTAAATGAAGCCCTCAAAGGTACCAAAGACCCCGATATGGGATGAAAAATTTGTGGAAAGGTATCACACATGACTTACTGCAGGGGTGTTCAAAGATCTACTTTTCAAGGAGTTAACCTTCCACGATGTATCTTTTTTTTTACAGGCCACTGACAAAGCTTACAAATTATGTAAAGGATGTACTAATAAAATAAAATAAAAAATTGGGGATGAGCATTGTCACTTGTAGGCCATTTTATGTCAGTGCAGCTCGATTAAGTTTAAATTGTAGTCAATGGAGTGTGTGCTTTCTTTAATTTATGTAAACCGATTTTCTAAGAGATGCAGTAATTTCAATACAAAAATGTCTAGAATAGAAAGTTTATTAAAACATGATATATATTTACAAGTACGACAAGAATGTGTAGTACTTGTAAATATTTAAAAGGAGAAAATGATCACCCTACGTCTGCTACATTGGAATTTAGAGGAGCTTTCTGACATAAGATGGCTGCCTGTTATTTATTCCTCCATCTCAATTTTTAGACCTCTCGCTTTTTATCTGCTAAATCCTCCAGACGTTAGTTGGCGATGGTCGTCCCTTTGCAGGGACGAGGCAACATTAATAAGCGTAGAAGAAGAACCACTTTCCTCCACTCCTGTCTTCACAATCTGCGGCTCTTCTCGGTTCGGCCAGTGGGTGGGCACTTATTCACTGCGCCTAGGGCGAAAGACCCAGAGAAATATTTGCCAAGCCTTTTGGTGCATTTTTAAAAATAATCGTAGCGATGATCATCTACGAATAAGACCAACTTGAACGCCGCTTCTTCGCTCATGACACGTAAGTTTGGTCCACCGTTGACTGGGCGCTACGTTGTTGATGTGCTGAAATGTAGTAGCTAAAAGACCACCGCCAGACGCGTACCAAATGTCAATCGTGCCATCAGACGTCAACCCGATGGCTTATAATAGTTGACGCTAACTCGTAACGATGCAGATCGTGAGGTTTGAAGCATGAAAATGTCGCTTTTGAGTTGATCTCTACGTTGTAAACGCAAGCTAGCTTCAACTCTGCACCCGCGTTACACAAAGTTAAAACTGGTAGCATTTGTGTGTTAAAATCTCATCCCCAGATCATACTTTTTACAAAGGGAAACAAATCTGCACATTAACTTGGTCGACATTTGAATACCGCGAATATAATATAATTTATCATGCTTTTAAGAAAAGGTATTGGCTCCTTTTTAAATGATTTTTATCAGTAGCAGATCATTCCAATACCTTTCCTCCAATTGAATAAATGACATTAACTTGAATTAACATTGAGTTCACCATTCTGATGGACTCAAAAGTGTCAATCATCACTTCATCACTGCTGCCTCCTCATCATCTGACACTTGACAGCAGTTCTGCAACTAGAGCACATGGCTTTTGCTGTTATCACTTTTTTTGGCGGATAAGATGAAAGCATTTGGCAGTTTTTGAGGAAAAACACTCAAAAATAATCATTAACAGCCCTCGCAACAGGCTCCTTGCAAAATAGCCCAGGCGATGCAGGTATGAAAGCTAAAGTACTGTTTATACTTGGGGAAAATGAATATGAAACAATATATTTTTACTAAAATGTCATCATTTTACCTCATTAATTGTCTAAAATTTGACTATTTCTTTTTGAGCTGGGTGTCATCTTAAAGTGGCACCATGTTTGCCTTCAAATAACATTTAATTTAATCGTCAGCATCTTAAAGTGCACTTGGAAGAAGAAATACAGGTTTCTAAGACACACATGAACCAAGCTAGCGACTTTACGGCATTATCTAAGCGGAGTAAATATTGACTTATTTCTTTTTTGTCCCCAGCTTGAAATAATAGTTCTCCGAAACAATACAAATAAATCTAACTCAAGTGTTCCAATAATGTCGATTCCCTGCCAGGATAGTTACACGCTTCTCTTCTTTTTGCAGCACTGGAAAAAATGGTAACCCTGTGGATCTTTTTCTTGTGTCTTATTGGCGAAAGTCGAGCTGAAAAACCCAGTTCGTCCTCGAGCGACACCACTGATAATGGAATATCAGGTAAGCAGAGTTGCACAGGAATCTTGTGGAAGTTTTCCAAAAATGTCCAAATAAGGGTGTTAACTGCTGGACGAGTTTGAATCGCGCAGCTGGACTTAAACTCTGCATGAGTCTTTGGCTCTATATGTAGCCATGCTAGGAATAGTCCAGGCCGGCTCGCATTCTCCAGCGAGCATCAAAATGCTTAGTCAGACAGGAAGCAATTGCCCTAATGGCCGCTGGGCTGTTTATCAGTGCGAAAGTTACACTTACCCATGAATTACTTAACACCCACGATGCAATGCACACCTGGGGTACGTAATCCAAGCGATATGGGTGTAACTTTTCACCGTCACGCCAACTTCACTATCCGAGAGGCGGAGCTTTTCGTGAGTAAACAAACTCTTTGCAGCTTATTTTTTTCTTACCTGATCAGCCCATAATGTAATAATGCCTAAATCATGGGTGTCGAAGTGGTGGCCCGGGGGCCAAATCTGGCCCGCTGCATCATTTTGTGCGGCCCGAGAAAGTAAATCATGAGTTTCTATTTTAGGATTAAATTCAAATGATGATAGATGTACATTACATTTCCTGATTTTCCCCTTTTTTAAATCAATAAATCTATTGTGTTTTTTAGTTCAAAAGGGATTTTGTAAAATCTAAAAATAAATATACAAATATTTTCCGTTTTCCATTTAAAAAAATATTTTGTTTCCATTTGAAATCAAAAAGATAATTAAAAGACATTTTCCATTACTAAGAAAAAAAAGCTCAAATAAACATTGTTTTAGATCGATAAAAATGGACTATTTAGGGATTTTGATCCAGTTCTTTTAATCCAATTTAATTAAAAAAAAATCTAGATATTTGATCTAAAATGGTCCGGCCCACATGAATGGAGTTGGCGTTAATGTGGCCCGCGAACCCGAGTTTGACACCCCTGGCCTAAATTATCTTATTCTTCATCATACATAATGTTAAAACATAATTTTCATTCGATTGCTGCTTGCCTTTCCAATTCCAAATCTATCGAACATCTGCTTACCATATTTTCACGACTATAAGGCGCACTTAAAAGTCTTAAATTTTCTCCAAAATAGACAGGGCGCCTTATAATCCAGTGTGCTTTATATATGAAAAAATAAATAAAATTTGTCATTCATTGAGGGTGCGCCTTATAATGCGGTGCGCCTTATAGTCGTGAAAATACGGTAATTCTAAAAAATGCTTAACTTAGTTTTTTTTTCGTTGTTTCAATGCCTGATTAATCCTTAAAGTTTTGTTCATTCATTTTCTGAACCGCTTATCCTCGCGGGGGTGCTGGAGACTATCCCGTCCGATTTTGGCCACCTTGAATTGGTGGCCAGCCAAATCCTTAAAGCTGATTTGTATATTAAATAAAAAGCCAGAATGTGTCTGACTTCTTTCAGTTTTTTTTAAGATGTCTATTTCAGAGTTGGTGTTTATTTCATCAAGTTGGTGACACATTGTTTTTAATTGATAATTATTTAAAGTGACAGATAATTAGTCGCTATCTTCCCAGACATGGATTTGGAAAAGTAAGACATGTAGCCTTAGCATCCATTAACTTGCGTAATAGGAGCTTCCAAAAAAGCAGACTGACTGGTTTGTAAATCTCTTATCTGCACATCAAGAGGTTTGCAAGGCAAATGCCTTTGTGTGGATGAAGTTAGTGTTTAGACAAAGATTAGATGGAAATGCTTATGCGGCCCTGGCACCGTTGGTGGCTCGCGATGTCCTTGGAACGGAAGGTCTGTGGTTCAAAACCAGGCTACGGCGCCTGAAAAAATAACAAAACAAAGATACTACATATGCTCTTGGCTCAAATTTGTTTTGTTGACGACGTAGAGATTCTTGTAGTGACTTGTAACTTCCTTGTTGTGCCATCTTTGTTTTCTTGTGTATTGAATAAATGTCTTAAAATTAAAGGAAGGGGAAAAAGCCACAAGATGTTAGCAATCGGAATTCTTGCTGCACAAGACTGTCACAAACAATGTTTCCTATATTCGCTTTATCTGTGAGGAAGGAGGAAGCAGCTGAAAAAGGGGAAGATGGTAGTGAAAGATTGGCCAATTATGGAGCGATGCCAGCATCTGTCAGGCTAACGAATCAATGGCGAGATTTCGATTCCAAGACAATTTGAGGAACTTTATCCAGTTTTTATGACCCGCTCCCATTGCGACCTTTTGGCATCCTAAAATGTGGTCTTTTTCAGATTTCTGTCGTGTCGACAGATTGCTGTGTCGGGACGAGAACCCTTTTCTCAGCTTCGAAGCCATCCGCAGCATCCACAAGCAAATGGACGATGACAAAAACGGCAATGTGGACGTGCTCGAGACAGACGGGGTAGGTGGCGCCAAACAAAAATCCTGTGGATTTTTTTTTTCAACCCCGTGGAATTTGATTCGTCATCAAATAATGAAGGAGGTCACTTCTCAGTCCGTGAAGGATTTTTGATTTGCAGTTTCTGTGGCGTTTCGCCTCTATGGGTTCCGTCAATCATTAACATCGTGTACACAAGGATGACCCACATTGCTAATATTACCTAGCGTCATAGAGCAGCTGCTCTATTTCTTCAACCTGCTGCTACATGTCGGATTGGACGGCTATCTCCGACGGCAGTCGACGAGTTCATTTCTCATTGATGCCATACGATGATGGCGAGTAGCAAAATATACGAATAAATATAACTACTACTCCAGGGAGAGGTGACTATTGCCTACGCGGTCACACTGTTATATTAATGATTAAACTAGCGTTTGAATACGATGCTAGGTCTGCGTTACGATGGTATGATTTCCGAATGTCGCTCATAATTACTGAAAAGCATTTTTCAACAGTCGAGAGTTTTCAAAAAATGAAGGCAAACGGAGCTCATGGATTTCCCTCACTCTTTTTTTATAGAGAGTTTCTTTGACAGAACACAATTTGAAGTATAGTCATTTTTTCGAGGGCTGTCAATGTTGTTGTTGATTAGATAACTTTATTCATCCCGTATTCAGGAAATTTCACTGTCACAGTAGCAAGAGGGTGAGAATACAGACACAGAAAAATACATTTTAGACATAAGGAAATAGGTGATATATAAGTAAATAAACAAACAAATAAATAAATAATAAATACATATATATATATATATATATATATATATATATATATATATATATATATAAATAAATCTATAAAGGAATAAATAAGTACATAAATAAGTAAATAAATAAATAAGTGTGATGATTAAACAATAAGGAAGTCTGGAGTAAAGTATTGATGACATTGTCATTAGCGATCAGCATTTTTTTATTTTTTATTATTATAAAGTGCATGTTGATTGACCTTTTTTATATATAGTTGTACTGAACATTTTCTGCAACTCCAGCCCATTAAATGCAGGAAATACCCCAGCGTTCCTTTTCATGCATGACATAATTGCGCAAATGTGGTTGACCGCTCTTTTATCATGTCAATTTTTCACCCTTCCCCACGTGTCTGTCCGTCTCATCCCGATACAATAGCAGCCTTCCGTCAAGCACTAATCTAAACTTTACTCTCTGCAGTTTCTAAGGGAGGATTTGAACTACCATGACCCCAAGGCCAAGCACAATACCTTCCATGGGGATGACCAGTTCATTAGCGTGGAAGATCTGTGGAACGCCTGGAAGGGCTCTGAAGGTACTGACTTGGTTGTTGGACACATGCTATTGCTCTGTAAATGGAAAAGTTCGTGGGATTTTACTTAGTCTTTGCTTAATCCCTTGATGTCTTTCATGGCGAAATCTGAACCATCTGGAAATGTGAAAAAAAGCTATGCTTCGTTCTAATACAGCGCAGGGGGAAAAAAAGCCATATTTTGCTTTGAACGCATTTTCCAAATTTTATGGCTCAGCGTATCCTTTCGTTTTTAAAAGTTACAAACCTAATTTGTAGGTTTCAATGGTGTCAATCATGTCAAATACGTTGGGGCAAGTCCATTTACACCACTGTGAGGCATCCTCTCATTTTGCAACTAATGCCTGAGGACTGAGGAGACAAGTTTCTCTAGTTTAGAAAAAGGAATGCTGTCCTATGCGTGTCTAATACGTGTCTCAAACTGTTGAACTGGTTTATTATTTTTTTTTTCGCACCTTCTTTACGAACCACAGTTTCAATACCAAAGCGACTACCAATGCAACAATGACGTTGTGGTTAAGGCTGCGTGTGGTTTGGCTTTATCAGGTTGAAAATGCAGGGTGTTCTTTTTTTAGAACTTGTTATACCTTCTTTTGTTCAAAATGTGTATAGCTTCCACACGTTTTTAAAATTCAGTTTGTCAGTGTTGTAGAGAAGGAAAGTTGATCTAAAAGTATCTTTTAACCAACTTACTATTATCATATACCAACATGCATCATCTCCCCTATGCAAAGATGCATTAAAATATATACACACTTACATATCAATAACAAATATGCTCATATTTGTCTTTTCTTTGGAACAGACGATTATGAGTCAACATGAAAACGAAATTCTGGGGAGATTTAGTCTAATTAAAAAAAAAGTGCTTTGCCACCATCTTGTGGCATTACCAGGAAAATGGCAACCTTTTTTTAGGCAGGTGTAAATTTGACCTATTTTTGACTGGTCTCGGTCTTTGTCCCATTTGGGAATACGTGTCGCTTTAAACGCCATTTTGGTTCACACAAGTGGCTAATCTATGGCTCTAGCAGGCTACCACTTGACCTTCTCGCTCACTTGGTACTGGTCAAGGTGCTCTATCTGCAGCCATGTCGAATGAAGAGCAGCCCACTCGAAAACATGCTCTATCAAGCCAGTCAACACAATAGTCTCTTGTGGTCGGGCTCTTTTTGTCATGTTATCTCGCCATGGTGTCTTTCACGCCATTTCTGCCGGATGCCTTTTCTCACACTTGTAGTCTACTTGCACACAATGACTTTGCGCCAGCAGCTGTGGAGCTGGTTAGGTCACCCACTCCCATTTCAATCTCCTTCACTGTTATGACACTGGATAGTTCTTTTGGGACTGCAGCCCGGATGCAAATGTTACGAGTGGTTGTTGGCTGCAATGCAAAGTAAACCTTCACTTCTTATCCAACTAGAAAGTTAGCCAAGTACTAAAGTGCAAAAGCTCTATTTAAAACGCTATGTTTATTGCAAGATCAAGCACAATTTGAGGATAAATTTAAGAAAATAACAATTAGCAGTGAATCAACACATAAGAGTTACGCATTTGTCTCCAAATGTTTAAAAACTTTGATATTTTTTCTTCCTGAATGTTGATAAATGAATATTATTTGCAAATATGTCTTCTTTAGATTTCTTGTTTATGATGTTTCTGTTTTTTTTCATGCAAAATAGGCAAAAGTTTTGGCAATTATTTGCAGTATCAATAGGATTAACTGATTTAGGAAACGTCATTTTAATTTGAAAATGGATTATCAATTTTTTGATTAACTCATCACCTCCTGCTGATGATGAGCCAATCATTGCACCTCCATTTTCTTTCGGAACATGTTCAAAAATGACTTGGGAAACGAAAAATGATCCTTTCAGACTAATAAAATATTAATGTTTTGAATGTAAAGGGATTACTCTACGGAATTTGATATGAATCATTTAAGTCGTTTGTACAGTCTTCCCTCAATTATCGCGAATTCACTTATTTGCAATTTGTTTCTGCTATAAATTATTTTTAGAAACTTGTTTTTTATTTTAAGAAAACAGCAGAATTTACTTGCTAATAGTTTTATCAACATACCAATAAATTAGATGGTTTCTGAATTTTTCTGCTAAAATATTTTATTCTTCGTTCTTTCTATCCTCAGTGTATAACTGGACAGTGGACGAGGTGGTGGAATGGCTCATCACTTATGTGGAGCTGCCGCAGTACATGGAGGCCTTCCGAAAGATGAGCTTTAACGGTAGCTCCATGCCCAGGTGAGACCGTTGTTGTCACGTTTCGTTGGAAACTGCGCCATGTTTGTTATGTTCCGACTTTGAGAAGGGAGGGAACAGCATACATATTTGTTCTTCTCTCAGGTTGGCTGTGAAGAACACCACTCTGACACACTCCATCCTCAAGATTCTGGACCGCAGCCACATTCAAAAGCTGCAACTCAAATCTCTGGACACCGTGCTGTTTGGCGCACCCCTCAGTAAGTGAGATTCACGTATTTTCTCGCATTTACACCATATTTGTAACTATAAAAAAATGATGACTGAATCAAGGATACGGCTTATATGCGCACAAATTAGACTTGACAAAGACGAAACGCCATAACGCAAAACTATGCGGCTGATACGGTCATTTATTTCAAAATAGAGAAAAGATAAACAGGAAAAAATTCTAAACAATATTTGTTTTGACGTCTATGAATGAAATTCAAGAAAAAAACGTATCTGGCATAAAACGTGGAAATACGCATTTGTGCCTGCCATTGCTCGCTCACGGCGCCCCCACCTTACTCTAGTTAAACGTGCTCTGACTGGCCAGACATGAGTATATACTTGCTAATCAAAGATCTTAGATTAGATTAGAATTTTATTTCATCCCGTATTCGGGAAATTTCCTTTGTTGCACTAGAAAGACAGACACACAAGACATTGTAGACCTAGTTAAAAAAAACGGGAGCCACACGCATGAAGTCCACAAGGTAGCGTCGATCATTAAAATATCAGGCTTGATAGCTGCCTAATGTGTGTTATTATTGCATCTAGAGACTCGGACATCAATGTGCTTCAAACACAACTTGAATTGCTTGTCAATTTTTCTCAACCAATTACAGCAGAGCCTCAAACGTCAGCAGCCCAAATGATGTAGAAAATCCTTTAATACGCCGCTATAGTTCTCCATTCAGTAACTCAGTTCCCGTGGCTTATTTCCTATAAATATTTAACATACATGTTCCGGAATTTGACGGAAAACATTCCACACATTTGCAACCCCAACTGTAACGAAAATTTTAATCTCACAATTGCACTTTTAACCCCGAAATGAGTTCCAAAGCGTTTTTGTTACCTGTTAGAAAAATAGCAAGATACAGTTACTGAGGTGAAAAAAAATGAAAATATGAACTCCGTTATAGACGTGCTTATCCCACCAAATAATCTGCCCAAGCATGACCAGCTGGGGACACGCCTACGTGACGCCAGTCGGTCTACTTTGTTGACCCGTTGCTCTGCATAGCAGGCACGGCATGCGAGCGGAATCTGCGCGTGGCATGTGTCACCGCGGGCGTCGGAACCCGGGAAGGAAGACGCCAGCGAGCGAGGCCTGGTTTTGACAGCCTCTCCAAGCATTGGGAGCCCACCGTGGCTCCCTCGCAAATGGGGCAGGCAGCATTTTAAGACACGCTCACAATGAGGCACATCCTCATTAAACCAGGCTTACGCAATTCAGCACGCCGATTTGAAGTGCATCTGCTGCGTGTCCGTGGTTACACCGTGGCAGATTTTGCACTCGTTGCTAGCGCGGGGTGTCATGTAGACTCAGTTCAGTGGATTTGAATCTGCAGACAAATGCGGCCTATTGTGGGGATTTACGTGTTACAGTTAGTTATATTTATTTAAGAAAGGGACAACACATGTTAATGAACATAGAGATGGAAATATGCAAGATTATTGCAAAAGGCTCATTTCTTTGTGTTTTTAGTAACTAGTCCATCATCAAATTCATTTACAACTATTTCAACAGTTTAAAGACATTTAGTCTGAACATGGTTCCATTTCTCTTTTTATACATCTCAAGTAAATATCCTCTTGTATATTAAATTATTAGATAATTTATAGTATAGTAATTTTTAATTTATAATTGTATATTTTGTATGTATACATTTTTAGTTTTCTTTTATATTAAAAAAACAAGGGAAAAATATATTTATTTACTTAAAAAGGTATTCATTATTTGGTCATATTAAATGAATAATAAAGGGGAAAACATGTTTTATCTATTTTTATTAAAATAACAGTAAATATATATACCAACCTAAAGCCCAAATTTCTCAGTGCATACTTTATTTCAATGCACATTTGCAGATAAAATGTCAAACCAAAAGAAATATTACAATGAATAATAGGTAATTTACATATAATTTAAGATAAAAGGTAGACTCATCACAATAATAATCACTAATGAATTCAACTATCCAACTTGCCTTTTGTTCTGAGTGACTCAGGGGGGAAAAATGCAAACAACACTGTCGTTCTTGATAGCGAGTTGGAACCTGATCTGAGGTCTCACCCACTTTTGTATTCTATTAGTGCTTTACACATTGAATCACCTCTGCGTGTAAGTGTCCTTTTATGGTATTTGTTCAGTGTATGAAAAGTAGCCAAATGAAAAAAAAGGACTACGCAATCTATTTCAAATATGGACACCTTTTGGTTTGTGTTTCTCACAGTGAACAGACACAACCATCTGAAGGACTTCATGTTGGTGGTATCCATTGTCATTGGAATGGGTGGTTGCTGGTTCGCCTACATCCAGAACCGCTACTCTAAGGATCACATGAAGAAGACGATGAAGGACTTGGAGGGCCTGCAGAAGGCCGAACAAAGTCTTCATGACCTGCAACAAAAGTCAGTCCATGTTTTCTTCTTTTTAATATATATATATTTTAAACTTTTTTTGCTGTTCTTAAAAAACCCCAATGATTCCTCATATTTGTACATTGAAGTCCATTGATGACATTAAAAAAAATCTGAATAAGCCGTTTGGGTCAGCAACGATTGCCATCGCAGTGTAAATTATTGAAGCGCCTATTTTTGAGGCCGCTAATACGACAAGGAATGCCCACAATGTGCCTGTGAGCAATCGCTTCATGTTCCTTTTAAGGATTTGCTCACCATTCATCTAACACAGCAGTCCATTTAAGATTCGTCTTCGTAACATTTGTGATGGGATGAGATGCACATGACGTGAAATTTGAACATTTATTATTAGGTATCAGCTTTTAGGGCTTGGACGCCGTTAACCACCCCGATGGTCTTTGAAAGTAAGCAAACAAGATGTCCTTTAATTTCTCAGATTATCATCCCTGACCCAATTCCTACCACATTATCGAAGCACTACTCAGACGACAGGATAGCAAGATAGTCTCGCGTTTGTTGTCCTTGACCTGGAAAAAGCAAAATTGGGAAAAACTGACCATTTTTTTACTGAGCAAATTTCTAGTCAAGGGTCTGTTGTATTCTAAACTTTGACTTGATTTAAACTAGTGCCTCAACTAAGGGAATTTTACAGTTAGCTAAGGAAGCGGCGCTTTAGTATGTCCTTTGCTTTTCCTGATCCCTGCCGTCAGCTGCTCTCTTTCCATAGCCTCAAGCCCCGGGGCCACTTGATACCGCCGCCTCCCTATTGGTGGGAGAAGGCTGGATTTCCTGGGAGCCTTTTAGAGCGCCGCTTGACCGCTGGGCTCTCTGATTCAATGCAGGGAGACCAGGTGTTAAGCATGATAGTTTCAAATGCGGAGGCTCTGCCGCTAATCCCGCCACCCGAGGAGGTGACTCGACGAGTCGTGGCGCAGACAGCGGAAAAAACGCTCAAGGACTGTCCACAAGGGCGGCGTCCAATGAGTCGTAAACAGAACAGTAGCAAGAAAGAATGGCGAACCAATTTTCTGGGGAAAGGTTCCGCCACGTTTAGTGGGAATCGCCACTGTACAGCAGAGGTCAGCCTCCATTTTCCATCTGGATCGCCTTTCATTCCCACCCAAGCCTTCCTTGGGGAAATGCCGCTCCTCAGTGACTGGGGACAGTATTACATCTGTTCCAAAAAAAAAAAAAAAACCTGAAGCACATTGTGCACTATTATGGTTTGCTCCCCAGAACGAAATCATCATCTGCGCGTGTCTAAGCACTCGGTAATTAAGTCACGGTTGATAAAGCCTTCCTCTTTTGTAAAGTCATGCTCACGTCTATAAATAGGAATGCTCTATACAAACTCAGACACATGTGGTGGTACACAAGCATTGAGTAACACTCTGTGCTGGTCTATAATTGCACGCCAACAGCTGTTCTCAGCTTCTTAACCCAGCAGCTGAACAGAGAGTTCAGTAGTGTTCGTCAATGATGCTTTCTGGTGGTGCATGACCTAAGTCTCGACATGTACCGTATTTTCTCGCACATAAGCCGTATTTTCTCGCATATAAGCCGCATGTTCTCGCATATAAGCCGTATTTTCTCGCATATAAGCCATATTTTCTCGCATATAAGCCGTATTTTCTCGCATGTAAGCCGTATTTTCTCGCGTATAAGCCGTATTTTCTCAAAAAAAGTGATGACTGAATTCAGGGTACGGCTTATATGCGCACAAATTAGACTTGACATGCACGAAAGTCTCGACATATACCGTATTTCTCGCGTATAAGCAGTACTTTCTCGCGTATAAGCCGTATTTTCTCGCGTATAAGCCGCATTTTCTCGCATATAAGCCGCATTTTCTCGCATATAAGCCGTATTTTCTCGCAAAAAAAGTGATGACTGAATTCAGGGTACGACTTATATGCGCACAAATTAGACTTGACATGCACAAAACTGCAAGGTGACAAAGACGAAATGCCATAAGGCAAGATAATGCTTATGAAAAATTAATTTGATGTCTGTGAATGAAATTCAAGAAAAAAACTTTCATAAAACATGAAAAAATGTAATGCTAAAATTCAACGATTTTAAGGCAATTTTAACGGTACGGCTTTATACGCGGAGGCGGGTTATATGCGAGAAAATACACTATGTACAGCTACAGGCTGCAACATTGCAATGCGCAACCATAAAAATAGAAATGGTAACAATTCTCGCTGTACAAGAATGATGAAACCCATTTTGGATTGACACTCAGAATACAGTGTTGTGTTCTTCCAACAACACTGCGAATAATAACAGGTTTTTGTTTTGCTTGCAGGCTACAGATCGCCCAGGAGGAGCATCGCTCGGTGGAGGTCGAGAAGGTCAACCTTGAGCAGAAGCTGAGGGACGAGATCAGCACAGCAAAACAGGAAGCCCAGCGGCTAAGGGAGCTGCGCGAGGGCACCGAGAATGAACTCAGCCGACAGAAGTACGCCGAAGAGGAGCTTGAGCAGGTATTAAAAGCTTAATCCAGTATGGAAAATGTGTATTGTAACATACGATTGGCTGCATCATAGTCTCATTGGCTATACAGTAATTGAAAAACATCCACACTTGGCTTTGTTTATCGGGGGTTTGGCAATAAAGCTCCAGCGCAACAGGCATTAAAAGTACGAAGGAATACAGAAATACTGTCGGATGTATATTCTTCATCCTCTGCAAAGAACGAGTAATATTACTGAGTATTTGAGACCATCTTCTGTTTCAAGCTATTTGGTTTGGTTTTGTGAACACAAAAACAATGTACGAAACCATACAGAAATACTCGCAGGCATATATTCTTTATCCTCTGCAAAGAACGAGTATTATTACTGAGTATTTGAGACTATCTTATTTGAATATGGCTACTAAAAAAGTGAAAACAACATTTTTAAACTCCTCCCTAGGTGCGCATGGCTCTAAAGAAAGCGGAGAAGGAGCTGGAGTCACGAAGTTGCTGGGCCCCTCCAGAATCGCTTCAGAAGTGGCTGCAGCTCACCCACGAGGTGGAGGTGCAGTATTACAACATCAAGAAGCAGAATGCCGAAAGGCAACTCCTGGTGGCCAAAGAAGGGGTACGACACATAGATTGCATTTGAAATCAACTGCGATTGAACCCGATAGATGTCCAATCCTTTTGGACTGGAAGGCTTAAATGAGATGTTTGACTGCGTTGGAACAATTTTTGTTGTTGGGCTTGGTTTCCACAGGCTGAGAAAATCAAGAAAAAGAGGACCACGCTTTTTGGGACATTCCATGTAGCGCACAGCTCGTCCCTGGATGACGTGGACCACAAAATTTTAGCAGCAAAGTGAGTAGAAATACAAGAACTGGAGATAAAATTGTGCTTTTGTTTTTGATTGTCACTCTGAAATAGACATTCATTCATTGTGTCCACCAAGTTCAGGGTTATTGGGAATGTCTTTACCCCTTCTTAACATGTCCACAGTCAGGAAGTCACTAAATGTCACTCTCATATTAACCAGCAAAGACATATTTTTTTTCTCATTTACTTCCTTCAAACCACATGTGTCAAAGTGGCGGCCCGGGGGCCAAATCTGGCCCGTCGCATCATTTTGTGTGGCCCGGGAAAGTAAATCATGAGTGCCGACTTTCTGTTTTAGGATCAAATTAAAATGAAGAGTATAGATGTATATTAAATTTACTGATTCCCCCCCCTCCTTTTAAATCAATAATTGTAAATTTTTAATCCATTTTTCCGTGTTTTTAGTTCAAAAATCATTTTGTAAAATCTAAAAATACATAAAAAAGCTAAAATAAACATTGTTTTAGATCTATACAAAAACTGAATATCCAGGGCTTTTAATCCAGTTCTTTTAATCCATTTATAAAAAAAAATCTAAATATTTTATCTAAAATGGTCCGGCCCATGTGAAATCAAATTGACGTTAAAGCGGCCCGAGTCTGACACCCTTGCTTCAAACCATTAAATTCCCAAGTGCTGAATGCTAGAATTTGAGTCATGACAGTTTCCTATTTTGTTTAAATGCTTATTTTAGTAGCCAGTGACACATTTTAAATATTTTTTACATGCTAGAATCGAACAAGGAACCTAATATGTCGACTAAATCCGCATTTGTAATCTGTCATCCGCTTCAGACAAGCACTGGGCGAGGTGACGGCCGCCCTGCGCGAGCGCCTCCACCGCTGGTATCAGATCGAACAGCTTACCGGCTTCACGGTGGTCAACAACCCCGGCCTGCCGTCGCTGGCGTCGGCCCTCAACCTGGACCCCAGCTTCATGGGGGGCCGCGCCACGCCGCAGCACTTTATCGTCTCCGACGACATGGACGACCTGGACGAGGACATCTTGCCCGCCGTGCTGCAATGTAAGAGTTCGTCCGAGTCGCTCGGCTCGTCGGCGGGGAGTAGCAAACGGTACTTTAAGCCCCCCAAGACCCTGCTGGGGAAGTCTAAGCATCAGAACTCGTGACCATTTGGTGACGGGGGGGTTGTGGATGCGTGTGTGGGGGGTGTTGTTTCCTCATTTCATATCTGTACATTGTCCTTTGTGTAAAATTCACAAAACTGCCATTAATCCCTGCTGCATGAAAGTGTGTGGATTGCGCACAAACTTTTTTTTGTAAAAAAAAAAGATGCTTTCTTACTAAAAAGTGTTTTGTGAAGTGTTTGCAGCAAATGTGTGTTCATTTTGCCAGGATTGATACTTAAAATAGGGCAAAATTTGGACACCCAGGGAAGGCCCAAATTTTTAACCTTGCCACTGGAAGCCTCCCAGTTCATTTTTGTGTGGATTTTCTGCCTTTGAGCCATTGGCTTTTCTCTGGGTGTTCTGGTTTCATCCATCATTCCAAAAACAGCATGCATGTTTCTAACCCTTCTAGAGAGGTTTTTATTTTTTTTAAAGAAAAGCAAGCAGAAGGAGGAACGCTCACAACAACTTAGCTCGTTGCAGCCTACTTATAATTAAAAATTAAGGCTGTTTATTATAACTTCTGAAGCTACATCGACCAATTTTGAACAAAATGTGGAAAAAGTGATGACTTGAAGGCCACTTTGTCCAACGTGTTTGTACTCCAAAAGCGAATTAACAGCATTTTTAGTTTTGCATCAAAGTCCCGCCGAGGATTTGACTTCAAGCGTAAGTCTTCTCATCAGCATTAATTGCACTTGCTATCTCACTCCCTTTTCTTCACGTTCACATCACACCGGCACCCTCTTCACGTTTCCTCGCCGTCTCGCACCGTCAACTGCAGACGGCACTCGGCTGTTGGAGCGACGAGCCAGTGACCTGTGGTCCGGATGCTCGGATTGTCAACCCGTATGGAAAAATCTCGGTTGGCCATTTCTTAATTAACCCCCGACCTTTCAATAGTGTCCCGCCCTCCGTGAAAGCCACCCCAACCTGACAAATCATCACCTTATTACTATTTTTTTTTATTCCTCCCCATTTCTCTAATTTACACCCAAATTATTCAGATTTTAATCTTGTCACTACCTAACTCACCCCTTTCTTCTTATTAAAACTTCATATCTACTGTCAAAGGCAGCTTTTACCACCTTTTATTCGCCTCAATTGTTTGATCGACTCAAGCAAATGACTGCATTCAAGGCAATTTTCGTTCATTAATCGGGCATCCAAGATTACCATCAAATTAATCGATAACTATTTAGATCGCTCATTGTATAAAGACGCTTTTTCCAAATAAATCCAATTTGTTGAGCCTTTGAACAGGAGCTAATTGCTATTTTTCTGGTTATTTTTTTTAATTGACCAGAGTAGGAGATTTGTAGACAGCCGTTTTAATACATTGCTAGAATATACCTCCTAAATTATCTGTTTAATTCTGCAATCAAATATTCTAATTTATCAACCCCGCAACCAAAAATAATTCACCCCACAGATTTGTTCCAAATAAATCCCCAGATTATACCCATCAAATTTCATCCTGCTCCATCTTTAAATAAAGGAGTAGCAATTTTGATTAGTGTCCGTCCCAAAAAGAACATAAAAACATGCACATTTTGGAAAATTACATTGTTGAAAAGGTGGAAAATGATGTCTTTCACAGAGTAAAATTATTGTTGTTTTCTACCATGTGAAGGTTAATCTACAGTGAACTCCAGTAAATTTGTGGGATTATATTTGCAGATTTTCATAGGTGGAGAAACAGTGATTTTAATTCATTTGCTGTAGATAAGCTTTTTTTTTCTTGTTGCAACCGAGTGCTATTTTGACACCAAGCAATTAAATTGACGTGAGTGGATATTATACTCCTTTTATTTTCTAATACTGCCAAAATAACCATGTTAATTATGGACTATTTTTCCTTTTGGTGCATGTCCATCCACCATTTGGCGGAGTTCACTGTAGTACCACCTGACATTTGAATCCCATTTTTTTCCACGTATAAAGAGGAAAAGATACCACAAATATTGGGATTTTATGTCACATATTTACACATTCTAATGGCCATTTTCTCATTTTACATTTTCCGGAGCAACGAATGAATCCCAATATATTTTTGGTCTCTTTTCACCCATAGCGACTGGTTCCAAACTTTGTCACTTTGTGCCCACAGCTCCCAGCATGATGTCCCTGCGGCAGCGCCACATGGATCCGCATCTGGCTCTGAGCTCGCAGAGGTTGGTAGAGGGTTCCCCGCTGGAGGGTCAGCAAGGGGAGGGATCCTCGCACCCAGGTTCCCGGCCTAGGAACGCCTTCCGGGAGTCTCGCAGCCAGTCTTTCGCACACCTGGAGACTTTGTGTCCGCCCATGCTGTCCTCGGCCGTGTCCCATCCCGCCATCTACTGTAGCTCGGGCTCCAATCCACCACATTCCTCCTCTTCCTCCGGCCCTCATTCCTTCCACGTTTATCACCCTTCCTTTCAGCCTTTGGACCCAATTCCGGACCTCACCTTCTCCGACGTCTCGGAAACGCAATCGGAGCGTAGGGACAGCTTCGGGTATCTATTTGCCAGCGCATGCTCGTGTGACCGCTAACCACGGCCGCGTCTACAAACATTGGCTTAAGTGGAACCTAAAAATGCCCTAAAAAACAAAACAAAACAGCAAAAGATGACAAAACCTGGATTTCAAATGGAAAATGTCCACAAATCACCAATTGAGTGGAGAACAAAATGTATGCGTACAAGTATAAGTATTGCAAATTGGACACATTTAAAAATGTTCCACTATATTGCTGAAAAGGCAGTCTCGTTTTGATTCCATTCTTCCAAATTTTCACATTAACCCCATTTACATTTTCACCCCCCCCCAACCTCGTCTTCCTGCCTGAAAACGACATACCTGTCAACTTGTACATTTTTCCCGCATTTTACACTTTTTTTGATCATTTCAAATTGTGTACGCCATATAACAACTTTTATATGGGAAAATTATTTTGTAAAAAGTACGTTTTTTTTGTAAGACCGATCTCGTTTGACCCATTTCGGCTCTAATCCGTATCGTCTCGGTCAATATAGCGCATCAGCAAGCAATGTACCTCTCCATGTAGCACTCATTTGGAACAATTCAGAAAGTATCGTATTTTATATGTTTTCTTTTCTTTTCAAACAACATTTGAATGGGCAAAAAGTTTTTGGGGGGGTAAAACCGATCTCTTTTTACCCATTTCGGCTCTAATCCGGATCGTCTCGGTCACTGTTAGCAGACAAAAACCTCATCGTCAATTGCTAATATTCTCAGTCACTTCTATCCTTTTTTCACTATATAAATATAGCATGTCAGCAAGCAATGTACCCAGTCAGCGTCATACAGCGACATCTACAGAATCTTGACTGTAGCGCATACTGATTGGGCACCATGTCCACTTTGGGAGAAATTTTCAACTTAAGTCCGCCCTATGTGAACAACTATTTTCACTTAATAAGGGGAATTAATAAGGGGAGCAATTGGTCGAGGTTGACCGGTATGAAACTAACAGATTTTGCACGTTTGAACAGACTAGTCTAGTCCCAGTGTGTAGCTACATTTGTGTATTTCCTCATTTTTTAGTGTAATTTTCCATTTCTCACGCAGGGACCTGAACCGCTCGGACTCGGACTCGTCGCTTTCCCTGTCGCAAGCGAGCGACCGTCTCTCGGCGTTTGGCTCCAAAGGCCTCCTGATGAAGCCCACCTCTCTTCTGCACGGTTTGCCTAACGGGGGGAACAGGGTTCACGAATACAGCGCAGTCGAGTACTCGCCCGACAGCCCCATCCTCATGAAGAAAGTGCCGCCGCCGCATCAGCATGAGGGGCCGGCGGCGGAGGTCCACAGCCCCGCCGAGTCCACCCGCTCCCTCAGCTCCACCGAGCCGGACACCCCCTCGCCCACCTGGGCCGCGGGGGCCAAGGGCAACTCCCGCATCCCGCAGTTGTCGGCCAAGAAGAGCCCGCTGGAGGAGGACAGCGGGTCCACGGGCGAGGACACGGATTCCACGGCCGGACGCAAGAAACACACCTTCAAGATTTTCAAGAAGCAGAAGAAATGAAGGTGACTTGACCTTTCGGGGTTCTTCGTTTGTCCGGTTGACCCTCCACGTTTTTGAGAGCGTTCACATCTTTTGGGAGCAAACGGCTGCTTACGATACAAACGGAAATGTCGTTTTTGGGTGAAATTCCAGGACCGAACTTGATTCAGTAGGATGCCACTAACACTGAAAAACATTGACTATGTTTCAACGGTTCAATTGAATTAAATAATTGCTCTAAAAACTCTACAGCACATGTGTCAAAGTGGCGGCCCGGGGGCCAAATCTGGCCCGCCGTATCATTTTGTGTGGCCCGAGTAAGTAAATCATGAGTGCCAACTTTCTGTTTTAGGATCAAATTCCAATGAGGATTATAAATGTAAATTATATTTTCTGATTTTCCCCTTTTTTAATCAATAATTGCATTTTTTAATCCATTTTTTTCTTTTGGTGTTTTTAGGTCAAAAAGCATTTTGTAAAATCTAAAAATAAATATATAAAAATATTTTCGGTTTTCCACTTTAATATTGAATATAATTTAAAAAAAAAATGTTTCCATTTGAAATGAAAAAACTAATGATTATTAGATGTTTTCCCTTACTAAAAAAGTTCAAATAAACAGTTTTATATCTATAAAAAACTGAATATTTAGGGCTTTTGATCTAAATCTAAATATTATATCTAAAATGGTCCGGCCCACATGAAATCGAGTTGATGTTATTGCGGCCCGCGAACAAACCGGAGTTTGACACCCTTGTTCTACAGGATAATTAATTTGGACGCCTGAGGAAAACTCGGACCTAAAAGGCTCAAAATGACAACTCAAAATCTGACAAATTGACTCCCTTGGAAATTTTTGGATCGCAAATCCAGCTCTTAAATTGCGAAAGTCTATAAAATATATCCTTTAGTTTCCCTTTAGTCATTAACGGGAACACTCGCTGATTTTCACACAGAGATTGATCTCTGTTACACAGTTTTACACCGCGTTTACAGTTGTACTTTGTTGGAAAGTTTCGATCCAGTCACAATCAGCTCAACCGTAAACACCAACTTGTCCATTCAAAAGTTTTGGAATTTCACAACAAAAGCTTCCTATTTCTCACTTTTTGTGGGCAGTATTTGTGGTTGGGGGTGCAATGTAAAGATTTATTTATTCTCTGCCAGTCTCTAAGGGAAACACCCGTGTTTTTCTGCGCATGCCTTTTGGTTGAATGTTGATATTATTTATTCATCTCAACGACTAGGCCTCACTTGGTCAGGATTTTTTTCACCTATGACACAGACTACGTGGCCCGATGTCAAAATGGATTTGTAGTCTTTAAAAAAAGTGCACAAACGCTCGTTTAAAAAAAAAAAAAATGGATTTGTTGTCTACTGTTACCCAAAAATATGGTTGGATTTTGACACCCTTTTTACCATTGTTTACTGTCAGTATGAGTGAGCGTGATCGCTACAACATACCCGTCAACCTCAGCCAATTGTTCCCCTTATTAATGATTGCAATTCCCCTTATTAATTGATAATAAACCGTACAAATGCAACGCCGCACATATTTACTCACATAAGGCGCACTTAAAAGTCTAAAATTTTCTCCAAAGTGGATGAGTTACCCAATCAGTATGCACTAAATTCAACATACACAATTTGAAATGATCAAAAAACGGCTGGCTACATTGCTTGCTGACACGCTATATTTATATAGTGTAAAGGGCGGAAGTGACTGACAATATTAGCAATTGACGATGACATTTTTGTCTGCTACTAGTGACTGAGACGATCCGAATTAGAGCCGAAATGGGTAAAAAGAGATCGGTTTTACAAAAAAACATTTTTTGCCTATAAAAAGTTGTTGAACGGCGTACACAATTTGAAAAGATATAAAAAAATACATAAAATATGATACTTTCTGAATTGTCCCAAATGAGTGGTAAGGAGTATGATAAATTTGTAAGTTATCATTTTAAACCAAAAGGCCATCTCAGTTGGATGATTATTTTTTAAAAATAAATATGGAAAATGAGGTGTTTGGGGCCAGTTGCAGCTTTATAATTTCTGTAAATAGGGTGTCGGTCATGGATGATGTCTTGGGTGCTGGAAAAGGGCTAAACGTAAACAATATGGTACCAAACCTTGACCCCCACATTAAAGTGCCAAATCTCAAAAGGGTTCTAGCAAAAAATCGATGGTCTTGTATGTTTACATTTGTCAAGGAGCCTTTCTGACTATGCATCTGTAGTTGCAACTTTTAGTCCAAACACAAAGACAATCGGCCGAGTTGGCTTTTGAAGATTTTTACATGGCTACTTTTCCTTTTTTATTTGGCAAACAATTGATATGTCTTTTGTCCAACAGGTCTACAGTTAAAAAAAAATCCTGAATAGTTGGTGATGCATGATTTCTTCTAAAAACGTTTGGGCTTTGATTCATGAAACTCAAAGCGTTTATTTGTACAAAGACAACGTTAACTTTTGCATATTCCGTGATGGTCTTTTATGGCACTCTTGCATGAAAGCAATAAACTATTTTAAACAAACCATGTTTATTTTTTATTATTATTATTTATTTTTTATTTATCTTTCCCCCCAATTTTTTTTGTATTTTTTAAATGTACTCTAAAGCAAATACATTCATTCTCATTTTTTTCCAACAAAGTATGATATGAAATTACACAAATTCATTCTTTGTAGCATTTTATTTCTCATATGTCATAGTTTTGCTGTATACTATATATAACTTTTACTAAATAAGAACCTTGTCTTCGAAAATGGAACCAATCTTTCCTCCAGGCTTTGCTGCTTATTTTGATTTTTACAGTCCTCACGTTGGCCGTTTCACTAGTTGTTGGTCTCACGAGGTTTTGACAAAAATACTTTATATCTTAATAAAAAAAAATAGAAAATAGATGTCCGGTGTCTTTAAACTGGGTTGACCTGAAAGCGAATGATCAAAACTTTGTGTTTTATGATTTTTTTTTTAAAGCAGGCTTGACATTTTTGGAACCTTACTTTAAAAAAAACAAAAACAAAACTCAAACCCTAATTTGAGAAAAGTTTGACCTACAAGTTCCCAAGTGGGGCAGAAAGACGAATGAAATAAAAGACGTATCTCTATTTCACTTCCCTGATGAGTGTGCGGGTAGATTAACTGTGCGCTATTTGGGTCTCGTGCATTTGTCTCAATGGATCATTTGCGAGCACTGGAGCGCCACAGGAGCCTTTGGAAATATGCCTTGTTATACATTTTCTTATATAACGGGATACAAAAAATGAATCTGCCGCTTCTCTGGAAGTGGAACGCAATAACTCGACCATTAAATAGCTAACTTTTTTATATTGTCTAATAGGCCGCAACACTTTTTGTGTGAGGCGCGTCGGCCTCACAGTGTGAGACCTGGGTTCAAATCCTGGTCGGTCCACCTGTGTGGAGTTTGCATGTTCTCCCTGGGCCGTGTGGGGTTTCTCCGGGTACTCCGGTTTCCTCCCACATTCCAAAAACATGCATGGTAGGCTGATTGGACACTCTAAATTGCCCCTAGCTATGAGTGATTGGTTGTTTGTGTCATTGTGCCCTGTGATTGGCTGGCCACCAATTCAGGGTGTTCCCCGACTCTGGCCCGAAGTCAGCTGGGATAGCCTCCAGCACCCCCCACGACCCTAGTGAGGATAAAGCGGTTTAGAAAATGAGATGAGACTTTTTGTGTTGAAATTTAATCATGTTTGAGTGGCCCAGTGTGTGAGTGGTTAGCCCATTGGCTTTGCAGTTCTGGGATCAAGGGTTCGATCCCAGGTTGGTCCTCACTGGGTGGAGTTTGCATGCTCTACCTGGTCTTGTAGGGGTTTTCTCCGGGTACTCTACTTTCCTCCTACATCCCAAATACGTATATGCTAAGCTAGCTCTAAATTGCCTGACCCTAGCAATAATTGGTTTGTCTCCTTGTGCCCTGTGATTGGCTGGCTGCCGATTCAGGGTGTAGGCCCCAGCACCCCTACCACCCCTATGAGGTTAAGTGGAATAAATGAATTTTTTTGAAAACAAACCTGAATCCAGATTTGAAAGCAGCTACTCTCTGTTTACATTGAGTATAGAAGCCAAGATTTTGGTTTGAAATTCATGCCTTGGCTCGACACTCTTAATTTGTTTGATCATGCGAGAGAGTCTTTGTCCGCCGCCCGGCAAAGACGTCATTCCTCAAAGTGACACGCCGGAGAGCGGTGGCGGGTGAGGGATGAATCTTTCCGGAAAAATGCATCAGTGTCTCATCAAGAGTTTGCGTCGGGCCCAGCAGATGAATGTGGATGCGCGACCGTGCATCACCGCTGTCTCCCCACAATGGATGACTGACTACTAGTGAATGACTTTACAAACACTGACACATACCTTGGTCAAATTTGCAGCTACCTTTTCTATTTAATTTCTGGGACTTGGCTGAAACATTGTTTTTTTATCATTGTTGCATTTTGTTAAAATTGTAGGGATTCAGTTTACCCACACCTAAGGGCAATTTAGGGTGTCCAACCAGCCTACCATGCATGTTTTTGGAACTGGAGTACCCAGGGGAAACCCACGCAGGCCCGGGGAGAACATGCAAACTCCCCACGGGTGCACCGACCTGGATTCGAACGCACAAACCACCCAAGCCGCCGGGCCGCCCGTACAGAATTATTTTTTGATGTAAATGACTGCATTCATTTCATTTTGAACTGCAATGACAGCCTTTTACCACTAGACGGCACGGAGGCACAGTGACTTGAGAGATCCATTTCCAATTACAGCTCTTCTTCTACTGCTCAAATCAGAACCCGTGCGTAACTAAGAATGGAACTTTTTTTATTTTATTTTATTTTTTACTGAAATCCGGTCACTTTTTGCATGAAAACATTACAGGGGAGGCCAACCAAGTCCGATCCTCGAGAGCCGCAATCCGGTCTGTTTGACATGTCTTCCCCTTCTAAACGCACCTGAATCAAATCATCGGGATCGGCATCAAACTTCCTGACAACTTCCTGATAAGTTAATCATTTGATCTAAACAAAAAAGTAGTCATTTAAGATGATATTCTTTGGCACTTGACGAAAGCAATGATCTAAAGGACATCGCTCAGATTGTATGTTTTATTAGAGGGATGAAGGAGAATTTCGAGAATTTTCGCATATGGAATCCTGCAAGGAAAAACACGAGGAGCATTTTAAAAAAATAACCTGGTTTCAGATATTTGTTTCCACAGATCGATCGCCAAATCTGACGTCGGGATGCTTAAAATAATGCAAATTCAGGACAGGGTGAAAGAGGACAACCCCTGAGGTAATTTTCCTACTCGTTTTTTGGAGCTACTTGAGAATACTGACAAACTTCCTGAAGTGAATGACACAGTTTGGCTTTTTAGTTTTTACTGTGGACATACTGACACAAGAACTGAATGTGGGAGACCAGAGTTCAAATCCAGGTCAGTCCACCTGTGTGGAGTTTACATGTTCTCCCTGGGCCTGTGTGGGTTTTCTCTGGGTGCTCCAGTTTCCTCCCATATTCCAAAAACATGCATGGTAGGTCTGATTGGGCACTCTAAATCGTGAACGTGAATGGTTATTTGTCTCCTTGTGCCCTGCGATTGGCTGCCCAACAATTCAGGGTGCTCCCAGCCTCTAGCCCGAAGTCAGATGGGATAGGCTCCAGCACCCCCCTGCGATCCTCGTGAGGATAAAGCGGTTCAGAAAATGAGATGAGAAGTGCAGACAAATTTCCAAACATCCAGATGATAGCACGGAAGATTTTGATGTTATTTTCCTCTACTAAACACATTTTTATTGTGATGAACACTAACAAAGCACCCCACAGATTCCAGACGAGTGATGAACACCTCAAATCTCTTATGAGAAATACCACAACAGCATTACCACTAGACTTCAATGCATTGGCTAAAATGGCTGATCAACAACACTCTTCTCATTAAAAGGTATGTTAATACTCCAATGCATTTTTTCAGTTTGTTTTTCACTGTTAAAGAAATGCAGTTTTTTGTTATAGGTATCATATCTTGTGCTGACCCAGCCTATCTGTCAAATTTTAAGTGTTTTAAGTCATGACATAACTTAAAAAAACTTTGGTTTGATTCCCTGATTTAGAAAAGTATATACAAATGTATCAAATTCTTGTTTGTCCGCTAAGCGGCGCTGTTTCCTCAATGTTCTAACATGAGTTTATCCCTCCCATCCCATCTTTCTTCACACCCTCTTTTATGCCCGAGCTCTTTCTGTATCCTTTGTTTCACTGTCCTTCTCAAAAGCTTACTCAATTTCTGTGTGTATATGTGTGTGTTGTTGTTATTGTGTGTGTGTGTGAGATTACCCCACCAATTACTCACAGGGACTTTCACACATCTCTGCTTTGTAAAATGTGTTTTGTTTTCATCCCACAATGCGCTCCGTGACACCTGTTCAACAGATTTGTCCTTTTTTTCTTGTTTCCTCTCCGTCATTCTTCACTCTTTGTCAACACACATGCAAACTATGGCAATTTCCTCCGCAGAGGTGAAGAAGCGCCGTCTTTCGTAATTACCCGAGTGTCTGTGAAATGAATCACGGCTTGGCTGATTGAGCCGCGTGATGGGAATCATCCATCCCGTATCCGGGTGTCGGCGCCCCGGCGCAACCCACGATGCTGCGGGTTGGCTGACTTTTTTTGCTTTTCTGCATGTTTGATGCCTCTGCTGATGCAGACTGGGCGTGGTGGGCTGCTTTTGCTGCTGCTGATGCTGCGGCGAGCAGCCTTCAAAAAGCTACTCTGCTAAATGTGGCTTTTTGTAACCAGTCGTTGACTCTGCCTCACAATTCCTGCTGTTATATGAGACCGGCTTTTTCTTCTTGTGTTAAACATGCTCTCGTTTGGATTGGTATTAGATATTCGGCGCACAGTACTACTCTTATTACCATGTGGCTTTGTCAAAAGGTAAATACATGGACAGTGTTTCCCAACCTCTGTGCAAGATGTCATACGATGTCATATTTAGAGAGAAAAATGAATATGAGATTAAAATGGGACTATTACAAGGTTAAAATCAAAATATGATAAATGTTAAATCATAGATTACAAGATTCTAATTGTGAAACAGTCATTTTGTCGCTTTTTTTTCCCTCTAATATGAAGTTGTTTGGTTTCTGAGGCATCAACTTTTGCCGACGTAAAGTCTGTGTAAGCACATTTTTTTATCGTAATATTTGGAAAAGGCCGAAAATTATGCAATTTAAAAACATTACAATATTTATTTTTGCGTCACTGAAACCAGGAATTGTTGAGGGTCCGCAGACATCAACTTTTGGTGACGTTAGGTCAGTGTGAACAAATGAGATTTTGGAATCATTTTGGAGGTTGATGTGATAAAACTTCAATAAGAATGACTGTTGTTAAAATAGGCGACATAATTTTAAATGAAAAGATTTTCAGATGTGTCCTTTGAGGTTTTAAACTTGGACGATGAATGTACTGTGTAGGTGTATCATCCGATATTTGCAAATATCGCATTTGAATTTATGAGCAATCAATCTTGTTCCGAAAGTCTTATCCTCACAAGGTTTGCGGGGGGTGCTGGAGCTAACTACGCCCACCAAGCAGGGCGACACCCCAAACCGGTGGCCAGCCAATCGCAGGGCACAAGGAGACAAAAGACAACCACTCATAGCTAGGGGTGGGTAATTTAGAGGGTTCAATCAGCTGGCTTAGCATGCACGTTTTGGGGATGTGGGAGGAAACCAGAGTACCCAGAGAAAACCCACGTAAGCCTGGGAAGATCATGCAAAACCCTCATCAGCCTTTACATTTTTTTTTTAATGGAGTTACCCGTTACCGATTGATAAAATCCTTCTTTAACTGCCACAATTGGTGATAGTCACCAAATCTATTGGGTTGGCAGCCATCGTTCAATTGTTGCCAACCCTCCCCGTCCAAATGGATTGGAACAATCACGGGCAGCCAATGAGGTAATATACAAACATATTTTACCAATGATTATAACTCACTGTTTGCTTTTGATGGCGATAGACATTCGAGCCATTTTGATCGGGAGGGCTGGCATCACAATAACAAACTGTGAAATGAGATTATTCACTGCCAGCCTTTTCCAAAAAATTGGCCTTGTAATTCCACATTTTTTCCCCCCAGTTGAAAATATGACAATGTTGTTATGTCCTTTTAAAAATCTTTTGAAAAGAAGCCCGGCCGTGAAAATAGACTTTTCATATTTTGCGTGAGCAGCTTTAAAAATAAGGCAAAAAAAAAAGATCTAATCTAAAATTCGTCATTGTTTGAGGACTAAGTCTTGGCTGGGAAACAGTCGCCAATAAACAACACTATCAGCGACCAAGCAGAACCTCCCGAGCCCGTCGCAATCTGTGACAAAGAGTCGTAGCCAAGAATGGCGACCATTTGGCTTTGGCATTTCATGAAATAAAAGTCTAATTAAACAATGATGCATTCCTCTTTCCCTCGCCTCGCCGTCCTATTGACTTTGTCGCCGCGCTCATCCTCTCGGCACAACAAAGTGGCGTCCGGAGAACAAGGGATGCTGTTTTGTGGCCGCGTATCTCTGAGAGCCAAACCAGCAGCTCTGTGTGATGACTTTTACTTTGAAAATTGACTGAAGTTGTAGTGCCTCTGCTCAAAAAGAAAAAAAAAAGCTCTTGAAGTGAATGTCTTTAGATGGCCTGGAAAAATCCGGCGTGGCAGAAAACGTTGAAGCCATATCGCCCAAAAAATATTTATTTATTTATTTGCATGTGTGAGTGTTTCAGTCTGAAGTTTTAACCGGTACTCGGATGATTCGCCGAAAGATGTTTCGCCGACGGACAGTTCGCCGAATGGACGTTTCGCCGAACGGACGGTTCGCCGAGCGGACGGTTCGCCGAGCGGACGGTTCGCCGAGCGGACGGTTCGCCGAGCGGACGGTTCGCCGAGCGGACGGTTCGCCGAGCGGACGGTTCGCCGAGCGGACGGTTCGCCGAGCGGACGGTTCGCCGAGCGGACGGTTCGCCGAGCGGACGGTTCGCCGAGCGGACGGTTCGCCGAGCGGACGGTTCGCCGAGCGGACGGTTCGCCGAGCGGACGGTTCGCCGAGCGGACGGTTCGCCGAGCGGACGGTTCGCCGAGCGGACGGTTCGCCGAGCGGACGGTTCGCCGAGCGGACGGTTCGCCGAGCGGACGGTTCGCCGAGCGGACGGTTCGCCGAGCGGACGGTTCGCCGAGCGGACGGTTCGCCGAAACGGGATTCGCGCGCTTGGAATTGAATTCTTTCTTTCTATTTCAGATGGCTCCATCTATGAACTGTGTCAAAAAAAGAAGAGCCAATAGAAATGCACAGATGACACTTTTTAATTGACGTCAAATAAAAAACAAAAGGATTCTCTGAAAGACATTTTTGGACAAAAAACGACACAAGCTTCATCTACAAAAAAGGTAAGATCAAACATTTTAATTGACCTTAAGAGAGAAAAGAAAACTAAAATCAATGTGACATGATACATTTAGTCTTTTAAATGTTTGTGGTCGTCCTATTTTGCCAAAACAAATCTAACTAAAGCAAAACAATTAAGCAAAATCAAAGTCCCCATCACAGAAAAACAACAGTTTGAAACAGGGAAATTACTCATTATCACAATTATCATTACTTATCCTATTTCTTCAATTAAGTCCACGAGTTTCCTCAAATATTGTCTGCACAAGATGTTTAAATTTCACCTTAATTCGGTTGCATTTCTCAGCTTTATCTCTGTATTTCTTTGAGTTCAGGCTGGTTGTCTTTAAAAGTCTAAAAAAGTTGTCAAGTTTTCATTAATTCATCCTTTACTTTAAGACACTGGCATGCGCGATATTAATATCCTAGGGAGATACTTGAAATTACATTTTTCATATGGATTCCACCCTGCCACAAACAAAACTTATTACTTGCCCTGTCCCATGTTTAATGTATTATTTTGTGCACATTAAGTCTATTTGACTGGAGAGTTTAATATCACTATGCATGATGCTGAGTGTCAACTATTCGGACTCAATGAGAGATATTGCTGAGATATATTGAAGTTTCACCCGGAAAAAAACTTGAAATAATAAAGAAGAAAAGTGCTATTTTTAGCTGTAGGGTATTACTATGCCTCTCCATTTTTTTTAAAGTAACGGTGCCGTATGTTTGTACACAAACGTGATTTTAATCCCTGAAGGGAAATCACGATTCTGCCATTTAAAATGCTTCAAATTAGATTTAACATCATTTTCAGTCCCACTGCATGTCCAATTGGTTTGGACAGGATTTTTTTTATCAAGGCCAAGAGCAGCCAATCAGAAACTCTGCCTATCTTGGATGTCCGCTAATGACTAACGTTGACATCATGAGCACTTTGCCATGATTTCTGATCATCCTTCTAAATGTTTTGCTAGAAACTTTTTTTTTTTAATCGTTTCACTCAACACGAACGTTGATGGAAAAAGACTTTTCAATTAAGCGTTGTCTGCCTCGTCAACATTCTCTCTTTTTTAGCGATGACAACCTTAATCAGGGCAAATTGCAATCGGGAAATGTCAAGTTCACCGCGCCATTAAATCACTGTCAATGGCAATCATACACATAATAATTTTGTCTATCTGTCAAGTGGGAGCAAAGGGCAAAATTCACACAAGAGCAACAATCCAATTTTTTTTATTGAAAATAGAAAATCTTCTATACAGTGGTACCTCGAGATATGAGCTTAATGCGTTCCGAGTCTGAGCTTGTATGTCGATTTTCTCGTAACTTAAACGAACGTTTCCCATAGAAATGAACTAAAAACAAATTAATTCGTTCTAACCCTCTAAAAAAACACCCAAAACAGGATATTGGATTGGAAAAACATTTTATTTGTTCTAATTTGCCATCTATCAACAAAGTAACAAATAACTAGTGGTTTAATAGTACTAAAATCTGTTTAATAGTACTACAATTTGACGAAGAGACTTTTTGCACGGCAAAGCGCTCGAAACATAACATAAACAAATTTAAATGAACTTGGATTACGATGCAGACACACTCAAAAATAAGTTTAATCGAACCTAACACTAAACTTCATTCTAATTTTGTTTGACATTTTGATACCTTTTTGCCCCGCCTCCACACGGACTTTCAGTCAATATCGATGGTTGTTTGATTTTTGTACTCCCTTCAAAATATTCCCAAAATGATGCAAACAAATGTCCTCACAATAGAATAACGCACGATCACTTGCCAACGAGAAGTATTCCATATAACTCGTATTAGCGATCGCCTCGCCATTCGCAATGACTAACAAAAACAAAAAAAAACACTGAAAAAAAATGCAACGCTCCGCCCAGTGCTCGCAGAGACATTACTGTATACTAAATCCCCTTTAAGTAACACGTTTATATCCGTTTGATGCTTGGAAAACAAGAAAACAAATTGCAATTAGCAGAGGTTACTCATCCCCACTGATGAGTCTCATTTAGCGTTTGATGACGTACCTGCTGGCACACATTTCCCCCCCAGATGTTTGGGTAAAAACATTTGCTGAGTCTGACTGCTATCCCGCTGTAAATGCCCGCCACAGAACAGCTGGCACGCAGGAAAACGGTGTATTTAATCTCAACATTCTGTAAATTAAGGTGCGCTTTGCTATTAAATTGGACGTTTACTTAACAGATTTGTCCAGATGATTAGCGAAGTTGTCTCTGCAACGTCCAATACGTACAAAAGTGGATTAGTTGTGAATGAGTCTTGGTTTTAAAAAAAACTTTAAGTGTTTCTATGACTTTATTAGCAGTAAACAAACCTAACTATCGTTAGCGTTGACAGCATGTTGTCATTACCAAGCCCTCCAGATGGTATTTTCAAGGGACTGATTTGAGCATTTTGTCACGCTCCGTTTCACTTATTTAAAGTCTTAAACATCACCAAATAATGGAAACGATTGTGTATATACGAGAAATTGTGCTGGTTTCCCCGACATTTTGCATACGGTTAGTAAATGTTTCTTTTTAATAATATACACGTTGTTTATCAATGAATCGTCAAGGGATTCACTAGGGCATTTGTTTTCATTGTTCATTAGTTTGTTAATTACCGCCCAACTGTTTCTTTCAAGGGTGGTCTTTATAACCAAAAGGGGGTGAAGTCCACCAGCTGGCGACTGAAAATAAGCTATTAATTCACATTGACGTCATTAGATAGTCATCCAGCTCCTTATCGCAATGTTTTTTTAACACTTTGGAAATTGGGCGGGTATGTTTTGCAGGAACATAATTTAACAGGTTGGAAATTAGTTTTCTGGGTGGGCATCTTGGCCACTTAAGGAAGGGTAAAAAAATTAGTGGAGGGATTTTGTGAGGACTTTTGGGTGCTTCCAACTGGAAGGATTTCCCAGGTAATAGTGGGAAATGGTTGGTAGCTGTAGGAAGCTGGGAAATTCCATGAACAAGATGTTCCTCCATCTGAATCAATACAACATTGAAATGATTTTCCGACTTCTAGTCAGATTAAAATCAAGTTTACCTGAAACTCCCTTTGGGTAAAAATCCTGGCAATCTGTCCTACCATGGCATTGTTATAACATACCTGTCAACCTCTGCCGATAACTGCCCTTATAAATGATTATGATTCCCCTTACAAACCCCCCAAAAAACTTACAAACACCGTACGAGTCGTACGGTGTTTGTAAGTTTTTTTGGGGGTTTGCAAGGGGAATCATAATCATTTATAAGGGCAGTTATCGGCAGAGGTTGACAGGTATGTTATAACAACTTAAATTTTGCAAACATCCCCCAATAAGCCTTGCAGCTGGCAAACAACAACAACAATAAACCATCAAATATCAAATAGACCAAATATTAAAATGTTTTTTATTCGGCTTTTCATTTAAAACTGCACCTGAGCTATTTTTAGGACAAACCCACGTTACTATTTTCAGAACGGACCACAAAACTTTACTCGTCAGCAGTCACAATAATATTGCTAGTATTGCTAGTCAGATAATGGGCGTGGCTACCATCAACATGTACGAAGAGATAATCACGAGCGTGTCCTTTCCCGTTGGTTACACGTCGCCCATTAAAGCCGCTTAGCGTACAGGGCTCGCCACCACAGCTTTACCCGTATAGCCATATGCAGGCGTCCTTCTGTCCACCCGGCGTCGACATCGGCAACACCGGCAACACCGGCGCCCTTGTTTGACACATGAGCTCTGGCGGTGCCAGATGAGCTCTCGTTTGACGGCCGGCTGGATGCACTCTGTTCGATTCCTCCCTCCGAGTTCACCTGTCAGCCCGTGTTACTCTTGGCCTTGGAAAGCAACCCTGACACCTCCACTGTCCCTCCTCGCCTGTCACTCTTCTCTCATTGGCCGTCACCTTCCCCCAGCTCTCACCGGTAAGGACTCGGCCCCTCGCTGCGTTCTCCTTGTGAAATTCCCCAAGGAGATCCTCTAAAAGAGCTGCCTCCACAATGACGTGGCTCACTTTTGATTGACACCGCTAGGGAGGAAATGCAACTAAAGTAAGAAAAAAAAATACCAACCGAAACAAAGGCCGGGGAATGCTTTTTGCCCAGCCTAATAATTCAACTTGTGGATGTACAGTAATCCATCAACTATCGCGGTTAATGTAGATCAGAAAGGGCTACGATAAACGAAAAGTAGGATCACCCCCAATATTATTACCACAATACATGTTATCGTGCCTATGCAGAAATACAAGTACACAAGTACAATGATCAAAAAGTGTATTTTTATTAAATATTATGGCAATCAGGATATATGTGTATATATATATATACATACATACATATATACATACATATATATATATATATATATATATATATATATATATATATATATATATATATATATACATACATACATACATACACATACACGTATACACACATTCACATACACGTATACACACATTCACATACACGTATACACACATTCACATACATATATACACACATATATACACATTCATATACACATACATATATACACATACATACATATATATATATATATATATCCACACACATACACACACATATATACACACACATTCACAGACATATATACACATACACACATACATATACACACACATCTATACACATATATATATATATACACACATATATACAAATACATATATATATCTCCACATACATATACATATTCACATACATATATACACATACACACATATACACATACATATACATACACATATAAACACGTACACACATATATACACATACATATATATACATACATATATTTATATGTATATATGTGTAAATATAGTCTGTCCATTGCCAGCGCGTCGGCTTCACAGTCCTGGGCTCGTGGGTTTGATTCCAGGTCAGCCCCCCTTGTGGAGTCTGGATGTTCACCCCGGGTTTGAGTGTTTTTTTTCCAGGTACTCCGGTTATCTCCCACATTCCCAAAACATGCATGCTAGGCTAGCTGGTTGAATACTCTGAATTGCCCCTAGCTATGATTGTCTGTCTGTTATTGGCTGGCCACCAGTTCAGGATGACCCCTGCCCGTTGCCTGTAGTTAGCTGGGATAGGCTCCAGCACCCTCCGCGATAAGCCGTTCAGCAAATGAATATAGTCCATTCGCATTACACTACCGCCTTCTATTCAAAAAGTACACGTGTCGATGCGCTTGTCAAGCTTTTCTGCATGTCACTTCAACGCAATTGGTTTTGTTTCCGGCTTTCTTTGACATTTTCATCTTATTGCCTCCCCATTAATTACCTCGGCGCCGCTACATGAACTTTAACATTGGCATTGGATTTTGTTGATGAACGACGCGTCCGTATGTTGTTTGCTCACATACAAACGCAGCAGGAGGGGCCATTCATCAAATTAAGGCTGGAAAAGCTGGGCTGACAAATGATGATGACATTATGTTTGGAGAGCAAGTCCAAATGAAAACGGCTTTGGCACACAACATGCTCCAGTGGTCAGATCAAACAATACAATAGCGTGCCCACTTTAAAGATTATGTATTTACAGTCGGCTAGCAAATGTGCGCCACCCTCATAAATTAGAGCCTGTTTGCTGTTTAAGCAGCTTGGAGCTCATTTCTTGCACAGCATGTGTGCCCTTCATTATTTTTGCTTGTGAGTTCAGCAA
This sequence comes from Stigmatopora argus, assembly GCF_051989625.1. Taxonomy (NCBI): domain Eukaryota; kingdom Metazoa; phylum Chordata; class Actinopteri; order Syngnathiformes; family Syngnathidae; genus Stigmatopora; species Stigmatopora argus. The sequence continues at coordinate 4,047,083 of NC_135396.1, read as the reverse complement.
AGTTTCAACAGTCATTTTTTGGGGGGGCCAGTGAGAGTAATGGAATGTAAAACAAACGATGGCAGGCCTCAAAGGTCAAAAAATAGGAACACGTCTTGTGAGGCGTCGGTAACTTGGACATTTTAGTGACAAAACAAGAACTTTGTGCACAGATTATGTTTTGAAATTAATAGAAATGATTAAATTCACACATTTTTAACAAGCAAATTCCACTAGAATGATCATATGGCGAAATGCTGCCACCTCAAAAATGTATTCCTTCATTTTGCTTGATTAAAATTCAATTTATAAGCTAAAACAAAAAACTTCTCATCTTCTTTATTTTTCAGAAAAACAATAAAATAGTCAGAAATAAACAATAAAGGCTACATTTTCTTTACAGAAAATACATCAATTAGTTTGTCTTCTTTTAATAACGCAGACATATTGAACAAAATAATAGAGCACGCCAACACAACTCTTCAGAAACGTGCAACATTAAAGGCAATAGTTTGTTTACATTTTCGGAAAGCATAACATCTGTCATTTTTCTTCTCTTTGTGAAAATCCAACACGAATTGTTTAGACTGCTCATAACTTGAAAACTCCGAAACATTCTTCGGAAAGACTTGACGATTCTCCGAGTAAACTCCAAATCTTAGAACCGAATCGCTGGTCCTCGTCGTAACGTATTGAGTTCCACTTTGCAGGCGACTAGCGCATCTCCCAGAACCGGAAAGCCAGAAGCTGATATTACATACTAAGTACTCCAACATGCCCTCATCAAATGCAGAGCGTTCCACCTCTGCTATTATCGCCTCTGTGAGATCATCTTCGATTTCCCAGCTTGTAGCCCGGCGTTAATGCTAATGGAGTGGCGTATCTTTGAGGGACCGTAAAGGTGATGGCTAGCCCGAGTGGACTGGCGTCCCCCGTCTAACGCCCCGTCTCCAGATGGGCCGGCGGAGATTTAGTGACAAGTGGCGGGGTCTTTTAAATGACCGAGTGCTAGAAAGGCAGGCGGCGCGGCCCCTCCTGCCGGGCCATTTGGAGCGCAACGGCACGGGGGTGAGCGCCGGGGTCCCGTCCATTTGGAAGATTGACAGCACAATCAGAGACATCTTAATCACGTCGGCCTGTCTCGTTAATCAGGGCAAGTGGGATTGTTAAATGTAATGCCGCTGTCCATCAATGCGCCCGCCATATTTCCCGTTAATAATTTGGCTAACCTTCAAGGAAAGTTCACTGGTTCGACAAACTGGGAAGAGGACAATCTGCGGGTCGTTCGTACATGTTCGCCATCAAAAATTTGTATTGAGTTAGACGAGACTATGGCTTTAATAAACAAAGCTCCTCCCCTTATAACCTCGTTTTTGGCCCAAAGATGGCACTACAGAAATATTGTGTTTTAGACATTTAGCAACTGGATGGTTGCCATTTTGTAATGATCTATGGTGAAAATACAGTTCACTTTGTGTATGATTTTAAAACAAGCAAAGTGTGAATCTTTTCCAAATTGCCTTGAATTGGCAACAATAAGATTTTTAATTGTGGTTATTTACAGCTTACAAAGCCACAAATAATACCGCTCTGGCCACTTGAGATTTAATGACCACGAATGTTTTAAAAAATGATTTTTATGCCCCTTTTTACGAGAAAGTCGCGGGAAAAAAATACACATATCTGAACTCCCCACTCTACCGCCAAAACGTGACCTTTCTCCTATCCACAAATCTCCGAGCTGGATTTCCTCGGCATATAGGACAAAATACAAAACCCGACGACAAATGTCAAAAATATATTGCTGCCCTTTGCGGGTGGCTTTCATTCAATTTTGAGCAACCTTCGAGTCGCTCGGGCTAACTGTCAGCGCTGTCAGCACAGGGTCTCGGAGCGTTCAAATGTGTTTTTCTCCAGAACTATGTTTCTTGCAGAGTGTCTGCCACCTTATCGCTGTAATGCAGATAAGGTTGTCTTTACTCTGTTCGTTACATGTCAAATAGTAAACTACTGCATTTTTGTCAATGTAGTCCTGCAACTCATAATGATCTTATACTATTCGAATGGCCTCCGCTATGGAATTTTTACTCCTTTACCGTTCTCTGTCTGAGGGTTATGTCCTCAACGGTACTTGGTATCATAGAATTATAAGAAGTGTCCCAATATGACTGAGTAGTGAAATCTTCTGTCTTTTACCTGATAAGATACCTATTCTCAATTTTTGTCCCCACATACTTCTCCTTTTTTAAACTCGTTAACAACATTGAATGTCTTTTAAATTCTTGCAAAACCCAGATCAACCTTGCTGTAATGCAATTCATAGGCTAGCTCCCAGAAAGGGTGGCTTATAGGCTAATGGGGCTCTTGGGTTGACCCAAAAGAGCTAGTGTGTTATTCCAGTATATCAATCTTTATGTCAGACAAATCAAATAGCAAGTAAGAAAGGACTAACTGACTTTTTGAGGGTACTATCTAATCTAATTCCCCTTATTAGGCAATAAAAAATGTACAAATGCGACGCGGCGCATATTTACTCACATAGAGCGCACTTAAAAGTCTAAAATGTTCTCCAAAGTGGGCGAGGTGACCAATCAGTATGCACCAAATTCAAGATTCTGTATGTCGCTGTATGACCCCGACAGCTTAACTGTCTGGGTACATTACTTGCTGACGCATTATATTTATATAGTGAAAAGGCAGACGGGTGAAAGGGGAATGCGCATATACACATCATGCTTAAAGCATGGCAATATTAGCAGTCGATGATGATGTTTCGTCTGCTACCAATGACCGAAACGATCCGGATTTGAGCCCAAATGGATAAAACGATATCGTTTTTCACAAAAAACGTACTTAAACAAACTCCCCTACATGGCGTGCGCAATTTGAAATGATCCAAAAATGTATAAAATACGGGAAAAACATATGTTGACAGGTATATGGATGCTACAAAGGTTGGCCTACCAGAGCTTTCTACCTCGTGTATACCCTACTTTGCAATGCTGCATTCAAGGCAGACACAAGTACACCAGAAGGCTGTGCAGCCCCCCTCCTTCTGCCCCCGACTCCGATGAAAACGGATCCTTTTTTCTGCAAGAGAGCAAAAGAGTGTCGAGGAAGGAAAATGTGATTATAGAAACACCTGACTTCAGTAAGAGTGCACTTCTCCTGCAGTCTCATTTTCAACTGGAAATGTAGAAAAGGAGCAGGGAAGGGGATGAAGGCGACATATCATCCAGACGACCTTATTATTCCACTCATTCAATTTAAAGTGATCAAACGTGCTCGTGGGATGAGAAGTTGGGAGGCTTGCAGCCAAAGAGGATTGGAGTAAACCAGGAAGTAGCTAGAAATGACACTTTGTATTTCGTATAGAAGGCACCATTCCATTGGTCCGACCAATGAACACAACCATTTAATGGTCTTTTCTGTCCCCGAACCTCGAGTCCACCTTTCCGCCGGCGTTATTAATTTAGTGTTGGGTTACAAACAAGCCCGCCGGAGTCACTTTACATTCTCGCGGCAAACGAGCCAGCAGAACGCATAACACATCGGCGCCCCGTCGATGATCGATTGGTCGTCAGTCTGGCGCGTGGCGAAGGTGCGCCATTCAAATGAATGAGCGCCCGCAGCTGGAGTGAGATCATGATTTATTTGTCGACGCACATTGACTTCAGATAACAGCCCATTCCTCTCCTTTCCATAACATTACCTATTGCTATTTTCTGCTCGACGCACCCGCATAATATCGGATGTGGAATTTGATCACGTCCAATGGTTTGCATGCGTGCGGTGTAACTGTAAACGCAAAGGGGAGATGCTGATTAATTCATTCGCTGCTATTCAGTGTTAGATATTAAAACCACTTGAATGTTTCACCGGGCTTGCGTGGGTTTTCTCCGGGTACTCCGGTTTCCAAAAACATGCAAGCTAGGCTGGTTGAACACTTTAAATTGCCCTTGGCTTCGATTGGCTGTCCTCCGATTCAGGATGACCCCCGCCTGTCGCCAGAAAATAGCTGGGATAGACTCCAGCACCCCCCGCGGCCCTGATAAGTGTTTCAAAAAATGAATGAATAAGTCTGCTTCTTCAAGGAAATATGCTCTCAATATTTTTTAGGAAGAAAAGTGCCAAATACTGTGTAAAACTGACAATACTCTCACTTCATGCTAAAGTATAGCGTTTAGCATTGTTGGTATATTTGTGAATCTCCCACGCCAGCGATTCTCCCAAACTTCTCCGCCGTTGCCTCGGGGGGAGATTTACGATATCGACGGGCAATCGAGACGACTCCGAAGCCTGATTGCGCGTTTGTCACGGTGCCGGCTTGACAAGCAACATTTCTCTTTTTCTCTTATTTTATCTACTTTCTCAGCTTCTCACAGCTTTGACAGTGATTTGTGTGGGCGACCACTGTGACAAAAGCTGAGAGGATAAAAATGCACTTTAGACTTTGTGCCGTAGTTAGTGCTTGATTTGACTTTCCTTTTTCTATTCTTTTACATCAACATTGGCAGCCATTGTTCAAACCCAGCTACTAAATCTAACAATTTTCTCTCATAAAAACAATTTGTCCTCCTTTCTCGTATTTGGTTAGAAACTTAATTTTATGGCTCGCCAAGGTCAGAGTACAAATGAGTGTTTTTTTTTTAGCCTTGGTTGAACAGTGTCTTTATTTGAATAATACATTGAAAATATTGTACTTAGCTGGGATTGGTTCTAGCATACCCACAAAAAATGAAAAATGAATTCAAGGAGACTTTATTTTCGAGAAAGTATAATGTTTTCAGAACAAGACATCATTGTCAAAAAAGCCTATTTAAAAAAATACAACAATGAGTATCTCACAATTATAGTATCTTTTTCTTTAAATGATACAAGCGTCATTATTGTGGGAAAAAGATTATAAATAGTTTAGTATTAAGCAAAAAATTATGTATTTTTTAGGAAATGAGGCAGATATTTTTGAGCATACAAAAATAATAATTTTAGAAAAAAACTAATAATTCTGGAGAGGAAATTTAGATTTTGGAAAAAGTGTCATTTTATACATTGATTAACAGTGCTAATTATTTTTTTTAGATAATTGGGCAAATTTTTCATGGAAATTAGGCGATTTTCAAGAATCAAGTACTTTCTATAGTTTGCTGGATAGTTTTTGTTTTTTCATCTTTATCAACGTTGACGTTTACTTTTCAAACTGAGCGATAAAATCCATCAACTCGTGCACTTTTTCGCAATCGCTTTGGAAACCAAGTCACTTGTTTTTCCTTACATTAGTTTAACATTAATGTGTTTCTGCGCTAACGTGCGACTTGGCTCCTCCGTCAACGACCGATCTTAATAGTGTCATTAAGGTTAGCGTGTATTACCAGTGACTGATGTAACGTTGCTTTATGGCGCGCCGCTAATGCGCAGGGCTTGGAAAACACTATTTTAATTCTGCCGACCGCAGCAGCGCTTGTAATTGAGATGTTACCGTGTTTTGAGAAATGAGCGGGCCGGGAGGGGAAGGGGTGAACGGAGCCAGGGCGCAAGCAAGCGAGCTGTTGAAAAGTGTTATTAAATTGAGTGTGCTGATATCGAGTGCGTGCCGCTGTTTGTCTGAAGAGCACATGACCTTGCTCGGCTCTTCGTCCAAATTGTGGAATCCCAAATTGCTTCTTTCAAGATCATTTCGCGGGTGCTTTTACTTTGTCGTTGGATGTAAAGGGACCATGGAGTTGCTCTGCTATTTCATTTTTAAAACAAAATAGGAAATACGTAGATTTAGGATAACAAAGTGACCGCGTACAAAATCATTCATTCATGTTCTGTGCCTCACGAGGGCTCCTGGGGGGTGCTAAAGCCAATCACAGTGGACTAGCGGCACCAGGCGGGGCACAAAGAGACAAAGGGCAGCCAATCATAGCCAGGGGCAATTTACAGTGTTCGACAAGCTAGCCTACCCTTTTTGGGATGTGGGAGGAAACCGGAGTACCCGGAGAAAACCCATGCAAGCCCCGTGAAAAACATGCAAACTCCACACAGAAAGGTCCGACCCTGGGATCGAACCCTCGATTTCAGAACTGTGAGGTCGACACGTTAATCACTTGTCCACCGGCCTGCATACAAAAATATATCAACAGAAAATGACTGCATGAAGCCCCCCCAATTTTTTTTAGAATACCGGATTTTCACGACTATAAGGCGCACCACATTATAAGGCGCACCCTCAATGAATGACACATTTTAATTTTCTTCCATATATAAGGCGCACTGGATTATAAGGTGCCCTGTCTATTTTGAAGAAAATTTAAGCCTTTTAAGTGCGCCTTATAGACGTGAAAATACGGTATTAGAATATTACCTAGCTTGACTTTACACGAAAAACCTCAGTGCTGCTATGATTGGAGGTCACCAGAAATGTTCATGCAAAAACAACCTATGAAACAAAAATATTCATCTGCCAATAAGTTGCAGGGAGATTATGAACGTGCCCTTGGCAAAAATAGCTTGAGCTGCTCCTGCACAAATCGCCTGCCAGGCATTTTTACTGCAGCTTGTAAATAGAAGCGTGTGCTGTACTTTGACAGCCATCACTAACTCATTGGGATTCTTATTAGGCTTCTGTTCTTTGCACTTGGACCATCCTACACACACACTCACACACATTGTGTGCGCAAGTTTATGCCGCATGTAAGGGGACGTAATCCTAAAGTAATTGCACTTTGCCTGGCTTTTGCCCGCCATGTTTTCTGAATAGCCACATCACATTTGCATATGGAGCAGACGGGCCTGAACTCACGTTTTGATTGAATTGTCGATAAGTGTAAGAGTGGGCGGAGGCTGGGAGCCATGTCGTTTAGCTTGACTTGACACGTTATCATTTACTGTATGTTGTTTCCGCACAAATGTGCACCTAAAAGTGATGGAACACGCTGATGTGGGATTTAGAGGCAATAAATGGGCTTTTATGTTGAGAATATTTTATCGTGGGGCGAGTGTAGTCATGATATAAGGCAGTTTTTGGAGAAATTCTGAAAGGGTGTTTGTTGAAATACTGTGGAATTAATCAATTTGGGATTCGGAGTAAAATGTCTTAATAGTTTGAGGAAAAAACTTTTCTTTATGTCCGAGACAATGAGATTTTCAAGTTCGGGTTTGGTTTTTGTTGGCATTAGTATGACAAAAAAGGAAAAAGGTTCATTTTGTGCGGTGGCTTCCCATTTTGCCGGCATAAAAATGAAGATAAATACATTTTTTTTCATTTTAAAAAATGTTTTTTGTTAAAAATCAAGTCTTGATATTAGAGGAAATAGATCACTTTGTTAAAAAAAATCAGTTTTTGTTTTTATAGAACCTTATGAGCATCATGTAATGTGAGAAGCATAGACTGTCTGGAGGGATGGCTCAAAACGTCACCCGCTTGTTTCTCTGGGCTGATTAATGAAACTAGTTATTCCAGTTTCCATAAGATGGCAGCATTGTGTCGCGTCTCGTGTGGGTTGATTTGAACTAATTTACCATGGAAAAAAGTGCTTTTTATCTATTTTAGAAACGTCCCTTTATTTACAGGGTTCTATTAAGTGGTGGCAGGAATTCTCATGTTAGTTAAGATTGATTTTTTTTTCCCCTGACACTTTTTCCACAAGCCCCTCACTCCCCCAAATTCGGTCCCGTCCCGGATGGGCGGAGTGAGTTGGAGCTGGCTGCCGGGATTAAGAACGCCGCGAGCCAGCAGATTATCCAGTATCTGGGCAGGCAGATGCGCCGAAAAGGGGAAAAAAATAGAAAAAAAAACACACCATACAAAAAAGCGCCAGATTTCCATCGCGCTAAGGGCTGTGTGTGTGTGTATGTGTGTGTTTGTATGAATCAATTCAATGCGCTTTCCCCAAGAAAGCAAATTTCACGGCATCATCTCGTCAAGACGACCAAATTTCCCCATCTTTTGTCTTAACGTACTTACTCCTACACTCGCCAGCTTCGTCGGCTTGCTCCGAAATGCGACAGACGGCGGAAAACACACGCGCTTGTGCTTTAACCCACATTTGCTGAGTACGGTAAATGCCTGGGTGTAAATTTTTAAAGAGGTTTAGGCAACTCTAGCTCGGCTGGCTGTTGGCTGAGCGTCTCGCCCCGCGGGCCTCCTTTTGGCCCCCCTCGCCTCGCCTCCTTCCATTTTGCCCAGTAGAGCTGGGTCCTTATCGGCGCTGTGCACCCACGCCGCCGCCGCCGCGGTAGCAGCCAGCACTCGGCCTCCTCTCCTGCTTGACCACATTTATCCAGAGGGCTCTTGTCTGGGGGTGATAAGCTGTCAAACGTAACGGGACGGACGCCGAGCGTTTCTCTTTCTCCCCCCTGACACATCCCGACTGCTTTGCGATGGGCGCTGGGGTATTCTGGCGTGGGCGCTTTTACAGTCGGTCTAATGGTGAATGCGTTAACTCGACGATCCAGGTGATGTTCTTTTTAAATGGCGGTTTGGCACGAATGGGAATGCTAAGCAAGCAGAAGCGAAAACCGGAACGAGGCGGGTGAATGGGACATTTCAGTGCAATAGCCGTCGATGAATTAATCACGACAAATTCAATCGGGTTCTATTTGTACTTCACCGAGACCCGTTGCAAATCCTGCAGAAGTACTTTCTACTAGCAGTGGCGGTCCGTGCATTTTCTCGTTGCGCCTTCAACGGGTAAAATCCACTTCCTAGCAGCATTTAATGATTAAATACAAATACTGGAGCTTTTCAGACATTACAACCGGGCCGGGGGGTGATTTTCCCGGGAAAAGACAGCGATGGACCCCAATGGCGAAATGGCAAAAATTGCACTAAAATGGGGTAAAATCCACTTCCTAGCAGCATTTAGTGATTAAATACAAACACTGGAGCTTAAATACAAACACCGCTTTTCAGATATCAGAACCGGGCCCACAATTGAAATATTATTTAGGAATATAGCCATATTTTAATCACCAAAAATCATTTTTAACTGTACACAATATCCATCCTCCTAAAATATGGGAAAACTAATTTGACAGGCATGATCTCAGACTCACTGTCAAGAGCCTTTTTCTTTATTATTTATTTATTCATCTGGCTATTGTTTTTGTAATTAAAAAAAAATCTTAAACCCCATAAAAACTGCGAGTGGGCTTTGGGGTCTCGTGCCAAAATATTTCATCTGGGAACCTCGGAGAGTACGTAGTCTCCTGCTACTGAATCAGGGCTCAATTTGCTTAGAACATGTAGGAAAGAATCAAGATTCAGTTTTTTTGTTCCCAAAATATTAGTCAACAGCTCAATTATTCTCTCGAATGGCGCCACGTGGTCTGTTCTTCTTCGTCTGTGTTTTGATGTGAAAACAATTTTAGAATTCTCTCGGCTCGCCGGGGACCTAAAAGGAAGAAGCTGGATGCTAATTCCAGCGTTTGCTTTTGCCAGATTCTCGTCTCTGCCAGCTAATTTTACACGAGGGGAGCCCCCCTACTCACACACATCAAAGCCGGCCTGATGACACAACTCAGAGTTTGATTTGATCACAGCATCGACTGTACACCTGCTTGTACTTGGCCACGTTAACATGCAGAATGAGCACATTCCAGTCAAAACCTTGAGTCATCTCACGAAATAGCTCGGAAAGCAAAAAATAATAAAACACCGACACATTTTTTAGCCTGAAATCCAAATATTTTTTTCTGCTGACCTCATAAGGCCTGAGGTTAATGTAAAACTGATTAAATATAATGTTGACTCATCATATTATGTGATTATTATTGATTATAGTGGATAATTGTTTCTTTAGGAGAGTGGCAGACTTTTAATATAATATCACATAATTTACTTTGCACAACAAAGAAATTGCAGAAATAATTCACCAATTCAGGAAACCTGGAGTATGCAATAATGTAATGTGCAACACACTACTATCCCAATAAAACACACAATACACACACACACACACACACACACACACACACACACACACACACACACACACACACACACACACACACACCGGCCACTATATTAGGCACACTTCTCCAACTGCTCATTCACGAATATTTCCAAACAGCCAATCGCGTGCCAGCAGGTCCAGAATTTAGTATCGATCCTTTTGGCGGGGTAGCGGTGTGGGCACCATGTTATAAAGCTTAAATCATCTCTGGCTACTTTCTTGAACATGACATTGAGTTCACAGTTCGTAAAATGTCCTTTTTGCAGAAAATTTCAAAATTTTATTTGTGTTGTTACTGTCATACCTAGCAACTTACGTTTTTCCCGTATTTTATACGTTTTCTGATCATTTCAACTTGTATACGCCATATAACAACTTTTGTGCGGGATTTTTTGAAGTACCTTTTTGTAAAACCGATCTCGTTTTACACATTTCGGATTGTCTCGGTCAGTGGTAGCAGACGAAAATGTCATCGTCAACTGCTAATTTTGTCATGCTTTAAGCATGATATGCGCATTCCTCTTTCACCCCTCCGCCTTTTCACTATATAAATATAACGCGTCAGCAAGCAATGTACCCAGACAGTCAAGCTGTCAGCGTCATACAGCGAAATCTACAGAATCTTGAATTTAGTGTATGCAAAAGGCGCGCCGACTGGTTGGGCACTACGTCCACTTTGGGCAAATTTTTTGACTTTTAAGTGTGCCCTAGCCGAGCATTTGTACGGTTTATTATCACTTGAGTTTGATTTAACGAGGGACAGCACATATTAATGTACATATTTATATTCATGTTAATGAACATATATATTTATATATATGTAAACATGTAAGATTGTAGCCAAGTGCTAATTTCCATCTTTATTCCCTATTGTAAAATTAATCAAAACTTAATAAAATAGACAAATAGATAAATAATTGACAGCTATGCAATATGGTATTTTCGATCCAAACACATCCTTTTAATTCTAAAGCGACTAGACGATCCTTTTTTGAGCTGTACTCGAGATCTGCTACTTTTAAAACGGGTGCGCACACTTGACAATTAAAGCTTGAAGATATAGTTCAACCTTACAAAGAGATCTGAGAGTCCATTTAGAGGTTTTATCTTTCCTGCTGCCTCCAAATGCACTTTCTGATAGGAGTTTTTAGTCAGAATAATATTTGTGCCACTGTCCTGTTAGATTCTGGGAATAGAAAAACAGACATCTCTCTCTTTCTCCCCGAGTGAGCGGAAAGATTAATTATGTTCTCACTGATTGTTATTAGCGAGAACGCTTGGGAGAGCGTGACTGAACGCTAAAATCAGGTGGGCAGGTAGAAAATGAGCAAGGATTGTGTGAATAATAATTTGTGCCGCGTGTATGAAAGAAAAAAAATGGCTTGGGAGGCTGTAATTAGGACATTAAATCCAATGTGTTGATCCCTGTTGGAGCCACCCACTTGTGAGAAGAGTGTTTTATTAACTTGGGAGCACCAGGAGCTTTATAGTTGACAAAGCTCCAAGGTTATGAGGCTTTTGAAGTGTGGCTGCTATTTTGATGGAAAAAAAAATACAAGGCGAAGAGAACGTTTAATTGGCAAGTTATTGTGCAATCAATGGGGGTCATCACTCTCCTCAATGCAATATGTGGAGCTGAAATGGACCCACAACGTCATTAAAAGGGATAAATAATTAACGGAAGTCACCTCTTTGCCTTCTTGTTTTTGGGGCATTCGGCTTTGTATTTGGCTTTAGGGTTAGAATATTGTTAGTGTAAGAGAATAGTAGTGTTTCCTTATTTTTTTTAAATTCTTATACCCTCACATGAGCCATAGCAATCACGTAGGCTACCGCTAATTTGACCAAAACAATCCCCTGGGTCAAGGGTGTCGGACTCGGGTTGGTTTGCGGGCCGCTTTAACATCAACTTGATTTCATGTGGGCCGGAACATTTTAAATATAATATATATTTTTTATAAATGGATTAAAAGAACTGGATTGAAAGCCCTAAATATTCAGTTTTTTATAGGTCCAAAACAATGTTTATTTTAGCTTTTTTTTAAAATTTATTTTTAGATTTTACAAAATGATTTTTGAACAAAAAACACAGAAAAAAATGATTAAAAAATTACAACTATTGATTTAAAAGGGGGAAAATGAGGAAATTTAATATACATCTATACTCTTCATTTTAATTTGATCCTAAAACACTAAGTCGGCACTCATGATTTACTTTCCTGGGCCACACAAAATGATGCGGCGGGCCAGATTTGGCCCCTGGGCCGCCACTTTGACACTTTTGCCCTAGGTCATAAAACTGACCCTTAATCCTTAAATTTAATAATTTGCAGCTTTAGGTGTAAGTTTGGGAGATAAAGATTTATGGACATTAGAGTAATAAGGGTAGGGTTCAACGATTAAAACAATATATGGTCAAACTGCCAGTTAGTAACTGCATTTAAAGATCAATTTTATTTTGTTTGCCTGCAAAATATTTGTTATAAAGTTTACTAAATAGTAGTCCATTTTAGCTGTCCGTCAGTGAGTTTTCTTTTTCTATACTTTGGATTTAACAACCTGACTTTGAAAAACTCGTGGAGGAGTTTTCATTGAAAGCTTTGCGATAAGAGGACTGAAGATTTGTATTTCTTTTGCAAAGTTGCAAATGCCCCTTAAATGACCTCATTTTCCTCCTTTTCATACCCAAACTAGATGCAATGAGAGGTCAGGAGAAAAATACTATTTAAAATACAAAAGTTTGGACACCCTGGTCCTTTTCAGCATGTTCCTTTATAAATCCTCCATCTTGCATCTACACCTGTGTGGGGTTTGCACGTTATCACCAGGCTTGCGTGAGTTATCTCCGGGTACTTTAGTTTCCTCCCACATCCTAAAACGGGGATGCTAGGTTAGTTGGTTGAACACTCTAAAGATTTTAGAGTGTGATTGTGAATGGTTGTTATTCTCTGTGCCCTGCCATTGGCTGACAACCATTTCAGGTGTCCCCTGCTTACTGCCTTTAGTTGATTGAGAGAGGCTTCAGCACCCCCGCGACCCTTGCGACGGATAAGCGGTACAGAAAATGAATAAATGAACCTCTAATCGGACTGGTTTGTTGTATGTAGTCATTGTAAAATTCAGTTAAAATCCAGTTTGGAAAACTTAGCTGATTTTGGACCTCTCGCTAAATTTACAAAGGAATCCAGTTTTTCTCTTTTTGCGCCTTCTTGCCTCCAGTTAAGATTTCCAAATTTTGTCCACACTGCCAGTCAAGGTCATCCAAACAAATGTGGATGTGACTTTTTTTTTTGCCAGGACAACCTTTGGTGATACGTTGGCGATGTTTTTTTGCCCCCCTGCTTCAATCCTTTTTGTAGAGTGCACAGGGGCAATAGTGCTCCCGTTACTCACAGTAGAAGCTTGATCGCTGTGGAATGAATCCCCCCCCCCTTCCCCAAATGATAGAGGAGGGCGACTATTCCACCAGCAGCGTCGACATCCGCGGCGGCGGCGGCATCACGCGGCACGGAGCGGTGGAGAGAGAGTGGCGTCGTGCGCGAGCGCGAGTTCCGATGCACTGCGTGGTGTCGTCGCGTGGCAGGCTGCGCGTTACCATCGCTCGCCCCACGGCTCCTCCGCACGAGGCGGGGATGAAGCATCAGCCTCAGCATCAGCACCAGTGAGGACCAGCCCCGGGGCTGGTGGCGTTCCCCAGAAGCAGCCGGAGCACCAGCAGGATGGTCGCTGAGCTGGAGACCTAACTGCTGACGCCGGCGTGACGGATGACAGCCCGCGCGTGGCTTCCCGCTCCAGGAGCCATGTGAGAGCGTCTCGGGGCTACCAGCAACTCTCGGACATGTTTTCCAGGGGCCAGTCTGGATTTCTTCCTACCTTTGAACTTGTCTTGTTTCTCCTGGTGCTCTCCGGGTGTCCCGAAGCCACCTACCCAGCTCGGACTAAAGGGAGATGGAACAAGGGAGGTAAGGTGTCATGGGATACCAGGTCGTCTTGAGTGGGATTGTTGCTGACATCAAGGCTGACCTTGTCTTGATTGGCTTTTGGAGGCTGGCTTTTTGCGGAGATATTAACTTGTACGCAAGTTGGGAGACAAATGCTTAAAGCGTTTTTTTTTAATTCTGTTGTGTGCATAATTTAAGACATCTACAAGCAAACTGTCACCCTGATAAATTCTCAAGAGGATGGTCAAGTCAGCTGTTTGCTGTACTTAAGCGACTATTTCAATTCATGGTGCGAGAACGTCAGCTATGGAGGAATTGTTTTGTGATGGATTTCATGGTGGGATGACGGTTTTTGTTTTTGTTTCTCATGAGTTTGGTGAGTTTGAAACAAAAAGTATAGGGAAATTGACTCTGGAACATTAAGGCTTTATTGGAAAACAAACATGAGGTCAATGGTTTGCTGTTCGTTTACGACTACATTAAGTTCTTAGTAATGGAGTTACACAGGAAATTTTAATTTGGTTACTCCGCAGTGGATTAAAATGTCTCGGAGTTAAATTAACACAGGAAAGTTACAGTTGGTGCTGCAAAATTGGGCGTTTGCTGGACTTTGAGAAGTCATTTGCAATGAAAGAAGTTAGTAGTGAAATGGTTCACCTCCATTTTATTGTTTGTTTATTTCTGATATACTTTTTTGGCACTGCGGTCTTCATGGTTTGGTCGCCTCTGTTTTTACGGATCATTTAATGGGACGTTTATTTCTTGAAAGCAACCTGGCACGGTGATGACTCTCCTCCGTGGGATCGTTAGCCCGTTGCGCTCTTGTTGGATTTAATCCCCTTTGTCGGATTAAAGGGACCCTCTAATCTCGGCAAGGAGGCTGAGATTCAACCCCTCGACATTGTTAGCGCTCTGTGGGATCTTGGATTGTCTTCAAAGAGAAACAGTGGCATGGACCAGCTATATTGTTCCTCCTTTTTCGCCCCTCCATGTTTTCCACCTTGCACTTTTCAGATGCCACGCGCTAAAGTTCATTCCTAATGAGTTGGCGTTCACTCTTCAATTGATATTTCAGGCTGCACAAATTGGTTTAATGAAAGAGATTCTCTTTTTAGGTCCACTTTTGCCCCCTCCTGCTTTGTGTTTACATGCTGCTTTAATGATTGGAATTAACATAGAAAGTAGGGCGAGAATCAAGATCATTTCTGTCAGATGAAAGTTTCAAGGGGAAATGGATTATCAGGCGCTTGTTAGTGATGCCCAATCAAATAGTTTGGGAACAAAAATGAAGCCTTAGCGAGGGAGAACGCAACCTCCCGCTATGTCCGGATCTGGTGAAATAGAGGCCAGCGACCTTTGCGGTTATAACCGGACTATTTGTGAGCGCAGTTAAACTAAGAAAACACAGCACTTTACTCAAAATGAATTTCCCCATTTAGAGATATGAAAGGTGAAATTATCTCGACTTTTACGAGGACCAAGATGGCCATAACTGTGTCGGTATTCTTATTATGTTACTAATAACACTTACAAATGCATGCACTGAGTATGTATGGTATTTTTTAGATTTTAGTGGTTGTGGTGTATTAGTGGGAGTTGCACATGTATTTTTTTCATTCATAGATAAGTATTTTTAAAGGTAATATATATTTCATTGAATTGTTAAGGCGATTACCTATTTAAGTTACTCTATATTTACTATTTGGAGTAAGTTATTACATTTTTAGTTCAGTTGTTCATTGTTTTTTACTAAGATCTGGAAGCACATTGAAAAAAAACATTGGTTGTCATTGAAGGTTTGGTAGTTCATACCATACTTTTTGTATTTTTGAAAAGATTCATTTGTTTTTCCTCTTGGTTACTATAATGGTCGTGATCTAAATGAGTCTCTATCTCTATCTATGGAGCAATACCCATCGCTTTAGGGGGCAAATCGCCTATTTGGCTCTTCACGTGGAGAACGGCTCTAAATCTTTATCTTAAATTCGCGTGTGTTACATTTTATTGCGCTGGCAGTGAGTTTTCAATTTGGAAAATGATCAAAATAGCTGCGGGGAGTTGCTGTTTTCCCCCTTCTAGTCATGATACACTGCTTTCAGGATTGCATTGTATTCCTCCTCCGAGCCGGGTACAATCACAGCTGCCATTCGCCGGGAGATCAAAACGATAAACTTTACCGTCATCCCTCAAGTCCGAAGGGCTTTTAAGAAGCAATACAGAGTCAAACCGTGCAGGTTGTTATTTGGAGGCAATGATGCACTTGGAACACGTAGTTTAAAGGTTGCATATCAAAAATACAAGCGCCTATGAGAATCAGCAGGAGCGACTTAGCGTTTAACTGCTTCTCACAGACACGAGTGTTTTCCAGGGAAAATGAAAATACAAAACTACTCGCTCTGGGAACTTTATAGTTTTACCATGCTATCCGCTATAGGTCACAGCGACAAAAGGAAATCTATTTTCGATTCTTTCCTTTAAGTGAATGAATGAATGCTAAATTTAAAGAGCTGATGAGCTTAGTAATTGTTTATCGTTGCATCTTGGTAAACTTTTTTGGCCGAAACGGATTTGGTTGAAACCATTTCTTGTTCCTTAATAGATTCCTTAAGAACAGAAACATTTACTACAATTTTTTTTAATCAATTTTTCTTTCACTTGGAATCTTGTGGTTTATAGTCCATTAATGCATTTGTATACGTGCCGATGAGCTGTGTGTTCTTAGTAAGCTTGTCAAAAGTATTGGCAGTCAGGAAAGGCTCACATTTACCGCCAAAATTATCAATTGGACGCTGGGGAATCCTGAATTTGTCGGACCCTGCTCACTTAAGAACAGCTGCTAGGTCGATGATTGGCCCAGGAGTTTGCGAAAGGTCAATTGAAACTAGTGAAATATTTCACTCTATGTATAGAGTAAATCAGGCTGAACATACATTGCCCACCCATGGTTCACATGGACAACCCGCTTATTTTCCAGCAAACAGCACCAGTATTCGATGCGCCGCTCTGACATTAAGCAAGCCTGAATAGCTGTTAGCCCGTCTGGGGAAATTGACTTGGCGATATCCTGAGCCCACCTGCTGCCGGGTTGCCAAAAGACTGTCTGACTAAACAGCGGCTTGCTGAGTAAGGCGGGGAGGAAGTGTGTAACAATACGGCTCGGTCCTGCCCACAACCCAACATACTGTTTGTGACATCTGGGGTGGGAGTTGGAGGATCCAATCTGGAAAGCTCAACGAGGAGTGAGTAGAGCATGCCATCGGTGGCAGAGCACCCTCGTATTGATGGATGGCTCATCAAGTTATTGGCACTGATGCTGAACAGGTTGGGACTAGACTAAAATAGACTATCCAGCGAAGAAAAGGCCATGGAGGGCGGAGTGGATATGTTTTGCAACATTTTTAGCTTTTCTTTGGAATTTTATGCGAGGGAATCAAGTACAGCTGGAAGAAATTGTGTGTGTGAAGCATCCCATTTCTGCATTCATTTACAACTTCATTTGGTTGGATTTTTTTTTATCAATATCACAAGCTCAAATGAACTACGAGCACCCAACTCACTCAGTAAAAATCGTATCAGCAATTGACAAGTCCGGTGTAAAAACGCAAGGTAAAAAAAACGGAAAAAATTGAATGTTTTGGAATTAAAAAAAAGAAAATTGAAAAAAATTCAGCTGCCATCACGGCTTACTGTTTCAGCCCTGAATCAATCACATTTACAACTTCATTTGGTTGGATTTTTATCAATATCACAAGCTCAAATGAACTACAAGCACACAACTCACTCAGTAAAAATGGTATCAGTAATTGACAAGTTAGGTGTAAAAATGTAAGGTTAAAAAATGAAATTAAAAAACACAAATTGAATGTTTGAAATTAAAAATAAAAATTGAAAATTGAAAAAAAAATCAACTGCCATCACAGCTTACTGTTTCAGCCCTGAATCAATCAACTCTGTTCCTGTCAGTTTAACTTGGTGGCACAGTTTAATTTTGAAATTAAATGAACGTGAAGGCAGCGACAAACACGTCCCCCCCCGTCCCCTCTCTGATGCCCCCGTGTCTGGGCCACAGCAGGACGGCACAGTGTTTGTTGGCCAGAGGGATTGAATTGCTGTACAAACTAATTGGGCGGAATATTAGGCAACATCCTGACAGAAAAATGAAATGAGTGTCTTTAATTTTAATTAATGTGTTTTGACTCATGTCCCGGGGGGTATAAGGGGGGCAATGAGGGCTTTTGTAGATCGGGGCTAAAAATCACTCACATTCTATCCTTGTATTGACATGCCTTGTGAGCTTGGGTAATTTGTTATTGTTATTTTATGGATTAAATGATGATTTGTTGGTACTTTTCTCAAAACGTTGTTGTCTGGTAGTTGAGAAGGGCGCAAGCTAAGCCTGCTATTCTTACCTAAATATTAATTAAGCACTCGCGTGTAAAGAAAAATGACTTTCCCAAACACCCCCGCCTTCTGAAATATACATGTCACATGCAACCAGCAGCTAAATTGTGTGGGTGCGTACATGCTACTAACAGGACCAGCTTGTCATGAAGCAGAGGATGTTATGACCCAGCTGGAGGCCGTTATAAGATTTTCAAGGCTAAGAAAATAATTATTTTGCGTCATTTGCCATGTTTGTCCAAGATTTGTTATATAACTTCTTCACTGTCATCAGCCTCCCTTGTGGCAGAATACAAAAAAATGACTGCATTTACATAGTTATATTTATACATCGGCTCACAATTAATAATTTAGTATGTCATCTTTTTCAACGACTTGGATGGGAAGGACTTGCACCGACTCGATTGGTTCGTGTGACTTGGCAGCAATTGGTCGCTGCTGGAAAGCTCATTCATATTTATTGTTTATGTATTGATTATTTATTTGTTTGTTGTTATTTTTGCACTTTGTGGTGAAGCTTTATATCTCATTATACTTATATAAAAGCATTTTAGCACTGTATCTTCCTGCCATTGCTCGCTCAGGGCGCCACCATCTTAGCTAAGGATGACAAACTAGACCACTACGGACACACTTCTTGGTTGTACTGCTCACATGACTTCCCTTTTGAATTCGTCTATGTGCAGGCAACACCCTTTAGGAATGTAAAATCCAGAATATGGAGGTGAAAATTGTGAATACAGAGGCGGCTTATACGAGAGAAATTGTCAAATTCAACGATTTTAAAGGTGTGGCTTTTACGCGGAGGCGGCTAATATGCGAGAAAATACGGGAACCCACTACTGAGTGTGCAACACATTCCTGACTTGGCTAAACCCAGCTGCTTTCCGTCATACGTACAGTAGAAGACGGTCTTTAGTCCGTTACTTATGCATGGCTGCTCGTTCTGCTCCAAATTCCTGCCCTCTCATCTTGATTCTCTTCACATGGTAGGAGATGATGACAGAGAAGTCGTACATGTTTTGCCGTTAAAAAATTTACACGCCGGTATTTTTAAACACCAACGTCTTGAGCGCACTTTCAGACTCTCGGCTCAAATCTGAGCCTTTGGCCTCCCTTGTGATCAAATATGGAAGACAATTGATGGGAAATCAAAATGATCTGGTCTACGTCATGCTTTCAGTAATACAGAAAATTCTCACAAGCTGTTTAACTTGAAAAATTAATCAAGTTGAGGATTAGGAAATCAGTAAAAAACAAACAGAAAAACTGACATTCCGAGATTAGACTACTCCCCGCACTTTTTGGTCTAGACGAAACCTGAAGAAATTGTGCTTTCTGTAGTAACAGGCATCATGGGAAATTATGTTTGGTTAGCATCACGGGCTCTGTAATTTCTTACTTCCATATTTTAACATGTCATCCGTTTTGTCCAATGATTCAATGACGTTTACACGTCACGTCTCAAGTACTGCAACACTTGCGAGAATTGCAATGGGAATCGAACCATCTCAAAGGCTGTCCA
This sequence comes from Stigmatopora argus, assembly GCF_051989625.1. Taxonomy (NCBI): domain Eukaryota; kingdom Metazoa; phylum Chordata; class Actinopteri; order Syngnathiformes; family Syngnathidae; genus Stigmatopora; species Stigmatopora argus. Next base: position 4,027,296 of record NC_135396.1, on the reverse strand, counting down.
CTCTATTTTAATACGGACTAGAGAAAGCATATTATGGACTTTCCTAGTGTGAATGGCACCCCACGACTTTCCAAATGGGGTCATACCACGTGTTACAAAACCAGTTGCCGGGCCACTGACGTCCGCAGTCAGGAATGGAAACGGAAGTAACTTTATCCGCGACTCTACCTACTCTGACTCATTCGCCCTCTCAGCCTACCGCCTTACCTCTCTTTGCTCTCGGCGATAAAAGTTTAAAGACGCAAGAAGCCTTTTTTTTTCTATTTCAGGGTCACCATTAGCCTGAATAATGCATGGTTGAGAGAGAGGAGCAGTTTGAGTCCTATGGAGGATAGGAAAGCACAGCCTTCAATTAAATTATACATCATTATCGCAGCTGGCTATGCCCGTCCGCCGCACTACACCCTCACCGTCCGCCTCTAAATGTTCCGTGTTAGTGTCTTGTCCAATCTGGCGTGTCAGGAAACGGCCTCTTCCGGCTCGGAGGCGGGAATGTGCTTCAAAATGTTACACTTTAGGGAGGAGGGACAAAGCTGACTTCTAGTTGTGATGTGGTTTGGGCTAGTTGGTTCAAATGTTCAAGAAACTGTTACGATGAACGGGATTCGACGTCTAGTTAGATGTACTTCCTAACGGCTGAAGACGGATTTTTCCTCTAAGTAAACAAATCATGACCTATCATTTGACAATGGCAGAGCTCTTGACAAAACACGATAAACGGCTTTAATGACGATTTCCAATCAAGACCAACACTTTAGAGACGTCGTAAAATGTTGTCTTGAAAACCAGTGCCTTGATTTTCAACACAAACTATATTAATTGTTTTTGTTTCATCTGAAAAGCTCATCGGAGGTTGTTTAAATGCTATTCAATGTTGCGTACTCACCACAGATTTTTCTTTCCTTGAGTGAAGCATTGGCATTTTTCTTGGTGGATCAACATAAACGTGCTCTCAAGCCAGAAGCTAAGCTACACAGTGTTTGTCTACCGAGTATTCAATTCATGTACCTTGTACGGGATCAAAGTTCTGACTCTACATACCGAAACATCTGAATACAGTGCAAGTGCTTTTACTGTTTTTGCAACTTGAGAGTCCAAACTACAACATCAAGGGCATTCACGTTTCAATCATTCACTACTCAAGATTTCCTCAAGCCTGGTGAACGCAATTTCAGTTCACATCTAAAGGCTGGATAAAAAAGAATGCAATTTCTCTTACTCCCTCGGTTTCACTCTTGCTCGGTCTCTTTCTTTTCTTCACACAGCAGATGAGAAGCATGTCAGTGAAGTATTTATAGGCGGCCAGGGATTTTGTAAACTAAGATTAAGGTCTACAAAGGCCACATATGCATTTTACATTAGTGCACACCTTTAAAAAGAAGGGGAAAATTAAACTTTTGTCAAAGATCTGTCCACCTTGGAGATACCTGCTAATCAGAGAGCCTTCAGTGAATGATCATGTTTTCAGTCCAATAGATGAAAATGGACATCCAATCTATTTGAACTAACTTTCGCTGTTGATGGAGTTAATTTGAGTTCTCTTGGAATTTCTATCTTTTTGATATTCATACATATCTGGTAAAATATCAACATGCATAAGCAAACATGGAGCTTTTATCGATTGCAGCTTTATTATTCAACTATTCCGACTTTTGAAGTAAACTTAGCTGAAGGCAATCTTTCACGTAATCGGCTGACTGCATGAAATGATGAGTAAAGTAACACCGCTAGTCACCAATCATCTTGTCAGCCATTGCTCATTACCAGTCATAAGGATTCCTCCAGCCAGTCAATGATGATGAAATTAATTGGTTCACAGACTTGGGAAATGGTGGATTTGGGCAATTTAGTTTTAATCAAATTAGAGGCGGTGACCATTTGTTTCGTTTCAACACATTTTTATGTCGTTACTCTTCGGAATGGACTATGTAGCGTGTCAGCTTTCAGTAGAAAGTTAGCCTCAAATGGAAGCTATAGTAGAGCATCATTTAAAACTTTTTTTTGTTCTTCTTTTTGGAGACCAAGTGAAGCAGAATGATCCCAAGAGCATGATTACCTGCCCCGCATTAGGGCCGCCTTATATTAACATTGTCCTTAGCTCGCTAGTTAATTAACCCCAAAGACCTTCATTTGCAGTCCAATAATGCGTGACAATGGATTAACTTCCCATTCTCATTACTAAGATTGATTGATTAAAATCGTGGCTCTGTTATTGGTTATGTTCCAGTTATGGCTGCACTGTTAGAAAGTTGTACAGATGGAGTTAAGCAGTAGTACGACTAGATTCCCTTCATTTGCTCAGACTGCTACAAATAGGAAGTGATGCTTGTTTTTACAAGGCGAAAAACTCCTAATTTTCCATCAGATTTCCTTTTATGCCTTTGCAAGGTTACTTGATTTTTTTGTGGGGTCTGGCCTTACAATTGCAGCGCCAGATTACGTTATTTCTTCGAACAAACAAGTAGACGAGCATACCTGAGAGCATGGTCCGACAACCGAAATCGTCAGGAGGCGGGGGGATTGGCACCTGTCAATCAGTAATAGCCACGATGGCACTTCGCATCAAAAATTGACCGTCGTTCGCTTAACATATTTACTCTAAACAAGATGCAAAAGTCGGTGTCGATGTTTAATTTTGAACAACTGCAGGCGTGTTGGACTTTGCCGGGAAACAAACAAGCAAAAGTGGTCACGAAGTTACACGATTGGGCAATGTTTATCCGCAAAGAGCAACACGTAAGACAAGTGGAAATTTTGGCGTGCATGGAGAAATGAAGGATTGTCTTGGCTATTATTATACATTATTGTGTTCTTGAGCCTTTTTTTGAATGAGTTGATTCTGGTGACAAAAAATTGCATTTTGGGCAATAGATCCTTTTCATTTAAGAGGTTTTGCCATTGATTTTTGGGTTATAAAATGAAAATTCACAGAATTAAGGAACGGAAATACGTACAGTAGGTTTTTCATCTTGATGCTAAAATTAGATAGCGACAACTGCTGGCAACTTCAGTTTGTCCACTGCTCTCATTTTCTATTTAGCCGTACTCCTGTTTTCCTTTGTATGACCCCATGTGTATATTTTCTTAAATGGTCTCTCTCAATTATGGATTTTCACCTATTGTGAATAAATCTGTAAGATGATGAATGGGGCTGTATTCCACTGCGGTTGCAAAATCAGCACAGCTTCTTCATCAGACAAATAGATTCCTAACAAAATAATCTTGGTTGTGTTATTTCACACTTGATTGCTGCAGACACACTCTAGAGACATAAATATCGGTGTAGCAAATAAGCAATTAAAAAGGCAGTTTTATGACTCAAGCATATCCGAATCAGAATTCTATTTGGAGCGTAACCATCGCAAAAATCACAGATGGTTATTTTGCCACCTACAATATGGAATATAGTTATTTCATGCCGCTAAGTGCTAGGTAAGACCCTGGCTTTTCTGTCTGCTCGAAGTGATAGTTTGAGTGAGTGTAAAAGTGTGCTTGTCACGTGTCGGCGGGGTCCGTGTCTGCAGTGTGGTCTTTGGGTTGAAATGCACACAAGTATTGAACCGCGTCGTGATGTGACAGGAGTATTTTTTTCTCTCTTTTGTCGTTTGCCAAAGTGTGCATGAGATGAGAGCAGCTTTCTCAAGGTTGCAGAATAATGTCTGCTTTTGAGATCATTGACAAAATGACATTGGTTTATATACATTTTTTGGAACGCTTGGTTTTGGTGCCTTGAAAGAACGTTATTCTTTCAAAAATGTAAGATTTTTAATAGTTGCCTTTGGTAAGTGACTTTTATGTCTTTGAGCGTTTAGGTGTTAAGGCAATGCAAAATGTTTTCTATATGAGCGTTTGTGGTATTTCAATGCTTTTTTTTTGTAGTTGCTTGACTATGAAAAGCTCCTTTCAACGCTGGCAAATGCACTCTTATTCAACTTTATTGCATAATAAATAGCCTTGTTTGGCTGTACTCTTGTTTGGCTGTACTATTCTTTGGCGTTTCTCGCTTAGTGTTTGCATTTAGACCAGGGGTGTCAGACTCGGGTTGGTTCGCGGGCCGCTTTAACGTCAACTTGATTTCACGTGGGCCGGACCATTTTAGATATAATATTTAGAATTTTTTAAATTGGATTAAAAGCCTTAAATAGTCAGTTTTTATAGATCTAAAACAATGTTTATTTTAGCTTTTTTTTATATATTTTTAGATTTTACAAAATGATTTTTGAACTAAAAACACAGAAAAAATTGATTAAAAAATTACAATTATTGATTTAAAAGGGGGAAAATCAGGAAATTTAATATACATCTATACTCTTCATTTTAATTTGATCCTAAAACAGAAAGTGATTTACTTTCCCGGGCCACACAAAATGATGCGGCGGGCCAGATTTGGCCCCTGGGCCGCCACTTTGACACGTGATTTAGATGGTGAAGGTTGGTGAATATAGAATAGAGGTAAAAATGATTTTCGTTTTCAAAACAATAGCGACAGAACGTTATTCCGATAGATTTAACCATGGTGACTTTCGCTGTATTTTTTATTTATTTTTGCCGGCTTCAGGGTCTAGATTGGGTTCTTATCCAACTATTCAGGATCATCGGTACTTATTTGCTTCGTCCACGAACGATGCGGAGATTTCAAGTTAAGAGGCGTTGTAAAAGATGAGATCAAGTGTGTACACCCAGGTCAGATTAAGGGTTTAATGACTGGTAAAATGATGGTTTCTCATCCAAGGTGACCCCCCCTCTGGGCCAGGGTGACGGTGCCAGAACTCAATGAAAAGTGAAGGTAATCCCTTCTTCCTCATTTCTACCCACCTGTCACCGCAGCACCGCCACCAAAGCCCGAGGCATGTAATTACACTTTTATTGTCTGGAGCCACGCTGCATCATTCATTGAAAAAAAAAAAGCTCACACATGCTCTGGCCTGCTATGTAATAGACATTTATGAATCTTGTTCTAATGCGTTAATAGTGTGTATCTCCCACCCGCCTTTTGGTGTTTATGCACTCATAAGCAAGGGCCCTTGCGCTCGTGTCTGGGTAGACCTCGCCTCGCCTCGCCCCCGCCTCGATATCATTAGCTCTGCTGACATATTAAGGCTCTGTTTCCCTTGTAATTTGTTTTGTCTGTCAACGTGATGGATTTCTTGTTTGCTGCCACTTCCTCAAATACGAGGAGAGAATGGTAGCTTTGGGACATTGTTGGGTTTCACCTTCAAAATTAGAGGCAGGAGGCATTTGTTTTGGCCCAAGCAGGGAGTCGGCAATTCTTACGGACTAGCTTTTGCTTTTGATATGATTGTAATTATAACACTGATTGGAAAAAAAGGATAAGATGAAGTATACATCTGAAAAGGTCTACCGAAGGACGTGTTTGCATGATGCAAACATTTTTGAGGTTTAGGAATTTAGTGTGCTAGATGTGGCCTTGTGAGTATGAAATGATTTTACAAGTGTTTGAAATATTGAATGCCTGTTGAGAATAGTCCAGAAGACGACAGTATTTAGTTGACTCAAAATGCTAACGCTATATAAATCCGTGTGCGGTTGGTTGGTCGCCGGTCTTTTTGTCGCCGTCTTTTGGTCGCCGGCCGCGACAACGGGCGACCAAAAGACCGGTGACCAAAAGACCGGTGACCAAAAGATCGGCGACCAAAAGACCGGCGACCAATCGAGCATGTACCGTATAAATCAATGGTTTGCGCTAACTACCGTCTATAAAAGACAAGAAAATTCAACCGAATTGCTTCCCGTTTCCACTTGACCGATGTACTAGGACAGCTGAAAGTAGGACCCCAATCTGTCCGATGCCTGGCCAATAGTGGCCAGCTGTTCAGGAGCATCGACCAGGAAAACGTTTCAACGACATCTCACGTTGCAAGTAATTAATCTCTGTCCGAGCGCGTTTTACTCATCCCTCTCGTTCCTTCGCGATTAGCCGAGTGAATATGTTAACAGCTACTATTACGATAATCAACTCCAATTTAATTGAGTGAACTAAAGACAAATGAGCTTTCTATCCGTTTCTATAGCACTGATCCTTATTCGCTTCACACTCTAAAATGCTCACCGGCCAATCAGAGGGCAGTCAGGCTTCGTGAGAATATATTAGCATGAGCTTAGTATAATTCTCAGTTCTGAGCTGATGCGAACTACAAAGCGGAAGACATCGGGTTTTCATCACCGAGGAATTCTACCCAAAGAAGCTTAGAAAACAGCATGTGGCGACACATCACATCACCTTGTTTTGCCACTCGGTGCAACGATAAAGACCAGAAATGTGCACTCGGTCCGCAAAGTCGCTGAGCATTGCCTCCCGACCTCGAGCGTTTCTGCACTCTCCCATGAGAGCTTTTGATTTCGTCTTAAAAATTTGAGTGACCGTGCAAAAAAATGAAAAACCATACAGGCGGCAGGTATGCACGTCACAGCAGAATCGTTTCACTATCCCTAATCCGTAAAGTAAAGGCTGGAATATTTTCCAGGGAGATCACAGTTGTCACAAAAGGCGACGACTTTGCAGTCTCCTTTAAAAGCTGAGGAAGGAATCAATCAGCAAAATGAGGGAAAAAAATGCACTTGTCATGACTATTTTCTGTTTAAAAAAGCATCATTCTGCACACTTCAAAGGAGTTACCAAAACAGAAGTTCTAATCTTCTCCATTTCCGCTCACTATCGAGCATATTCTAGCGATCAAATATTTTTTTTTTCCGCCACACCCGGACGCCTACTGCCAACTATTTGAAAGATTTGGAGAGCAATCCTTGGATTAGTCGAAACACAAAAGCTTCATTTCCTTTTGTAGATGTTTGTTTCTTTTTGCGTTTGCTTTGAATTCGGAGCCAGCCGCGTCTCGCTCGGTTATGCAAATTTTGCGGAAGAAAAGCCGTCTGGCTTTCCGAGAAGCTCTTATCCTTTAGCTTCAATGCCGACGAGAGTCGGGAGACTTTAATGTGCTGCGAGGTGCCATTTGGATCCGCTTTTACACGCCTAGAGATGGAATAAGTGTTTAATTGCTAGCCTTCTCCGTGTCACCGTAAGTCTTCCAATAGCAGCTGAGGGCATTTATGTACTCAAAAACACGGCGAGTAGGTCGTGCATTTAAAGTGGAAAGTGTTTATTTTTACTTTGGACAATTTTTTAACACGTCACACAGGATATTGTTCCGAAGCGGATGACGCACGGTTGATGTGGATTTTATTTTGAAGCGTTTCATTAAGTGAATAGTGAATGTATTAGCAGAAAATGTTGTTTCTTTTTTTATAGCTTTAAGTGACATTGGATAACTTTATTCATCCTGTATTTGGGAAATTTCATTGTGACAGTAGCAGAGGGTGATTAGACAGAACAACAAAGCAAAAGCACAAAGTACAAAGCAAATCAAAGTAAATGGGATCATTAAGAATCACCAAATCAGATCATTAAGACAGAAAAGCCGCAAAAACACATTATATAAACATAGCGCGTCAGCAAGCAATGTAACCAGACAGGCAAGCTGTCACCGTCATACAGCGACATCTACAGAATCTTGAATTTAGTGCATACTGATTGGGCATATGTGTTAGAGGACATCCCATTAACGAATTAACGTCAACTCGATTTGATGTGGGCCGGACCATTTTAGATATATTTAGATTTTTTTTTTCATAAATGGATTAAAAGAACTGGATCAAAAGCCCTAACTATTCATTTTTTTATAGATCTAAAACAATGTTTATTTGAGCTTTTTTTTCTTAGTAAAGGAAAATCTCTTAATCATTATGTTCCATATTTAAGTGGAAAACAGAAAGTATTTTTATATATTTTTAGATTTTACAAAATGATTTTTGAACTAAAAACAGAAAAAAATGGATTAAAAAAATTACAATTTTTGATTTAAAAGGGGGGAAATCAGGAAATTTAATATACAGCTATACTCTTCATTTTAATTTGATCCTAAAACAGAAAGTCGGCACTCATGTTTTTCTTTCCCAGGCCACACAAAATGATGCGGCGGGCCAGATTTGGCCCCCGGGCCACCACTTTGACACATATAATCTAAGATATTAGAAGCATATAGATTTTTAAACAAAAAAGGATCCATTTAAAGAAAACAAAAAGAAATAAACGTAAGGTCTCCGCCAAGTGAACATGCAAAATCTCCATTTTTCAACTTGTGCTAGTTCAATGCATTTGTCACTCAAGCCACCACTGACCTAATTGTTGACAGACATTGTTCTCCATCCACAAAACACCAACAGCCTTTTTTCCCTCCGTTTGTTGCCGATAATACAAGAGCCGGCAGCGCTTGACGTCGGCTACTGATATCATCTCCGATTGCCCACCGCACTTTTTCTCTGATTTGTAATTTGCATATCGGTGCACTGTTCCAATTAATGCAGGGGAGATCGTTGGGCCCATGCCCCCCAAAACCTGGACCGGGATAACCGCTGAGGGGATTGATTTACTGTGACTCAAACAGATGAGTGAGCAGATTCGAGGTGACTGGTGCTGACCACACAGGTGAATTATGGAAACGTGATTGGAGGGGGAAAAAGGAGTAAAATCATTGTCCATTTTTTTTCGAGATGTTTTGAGAGTGGCAGACCGTCGGCTTCTCGTATGAATATTTTACAGTGGCAAGGCTATACGTATAAACAAGGCAGCTTCGATTCAAGGGTAAAACTGGGGCATCTGGATTCTTGAGTACCTGTGAGGCAATTTGGAAGACTGTTCTGCGCCATGCTGGGTTGTGGTAGATGTAGAGAGGGCGTGTCCTTTAAAATATGCCCCGTGACTGTCATTTTGGTGGCAGAAAATTGGCCTCAAATCACATGGTATTTTGGGAGCAGGTGGTCAAACCATTTTGGTAAATTTGATTGAGGCTGGGGCAGGTAGATTTTCCGATTCGCAGACACATGGGAACAAAAATAAAACGCAAAAAAAGAATAGTAAACAAATATTTCTTAATTGCCACGGTGAGAAAAAGTTGATATTTTGTTTGGTAAGTTTAAATTGGGTCTCCTAAAATTAATGGACCGATCTAATTTAGGCCCAAATTTTGAGAAGTACAGTACTACCATATCATGTTGCCATGTTTTTTTAATATTATTTATTTTCCATTTTCCAGGAAGAATTAGATTAGATGCTAAGTAGTTCTAACAGAATACTTGCTCATTAAAATGCAGATATAAATCAGGTTTTAGCAGGTTCTGTTTATTTATACACCATTTCTACTTTTTTTTGTTGAGACCTAGGCAGTCGCTGTAGCAGTCAACGCGGAGTGCCTTTGATTCGACGTTGCATAACATTTCAATCGTCTGGTATTAACACTCCTGGCAACTCTTAAAGGATGCAGACAGGAATGGAGAATAAATTCTGTTTCAGCAATTTTCCAAAGAATACTTGAGTCAGCTGTGAAAATGACATGTACTTCACGGCGTTAAGCTTTTAGATGACATACCCTTTCAAGGCGATGACACAGAATTGGGTGGAAAAGTCCTAGAGGGGAAAAAAAAAGTTCTTTTAGAGGCTTTGGAAGCAAAAGCTTCACGATGCAATTCCTAAATCTCAAGACAATGTCCAGGGAAGACTAAAGCTCCAGAAAGATGAAACGACTCAAATTCTTAAATCTTACATTCGCTTCCTTGGCTAGGCCAGGTTATTTCTATTTTGTTCACTTGTACATTTCATTTTAATTTGTTCTATGCTGTTTTTGGTGCTGTTTGATGACTGTCAGCAGCTAGCAAATGTGTTCATTGAGCTATAGAACAATGACGTGTCGCAATTTGCATTGTTATACATCTTTTGCAAGAATAACGCTCCTGATTTACAACAGGAAAAACGCTCCTCTATCCAGCTGTACTTATCAAAATTGTTTTGAAACCTCGACCTCCCACACGGATCCGGGAGGACTCCTAAATTGTTTTGTAACCTGGACTTCTCACTCGGTCGCAAGCTCACACTGAAGATCCGGCAAGGATTCTTAATTGTTTTGACTTGGACTCCGGCCCAGGTGGCGATACCGTTCGCCCTCCGAAAAGACTCGCAATTGTCTTGATTTCTGACCTTAATTGTTTTGAATAGAGGCTTGCTTGGTTTACCTCTTATGCAATTGTTTTGAATAGATGACCTTAATTGTTTTGACTCTAATGCAATTTAATGGGAAGGAGAGGATTCGATTCCTTAGAATGATCTAGGAAGAAGACGAATCAGGATCGATTCTCTCTTGCAAGATAAAGCTGGATATGCGTTCGATTTCTTCCTTATCTTAAGGCGTGACCGGACGTTTGGTCGCCGGACTTTTGGTCGCCGGACTTTTGGTCGCCGGACTTTTGGGTGCCGGACGTTTGGTCGCCCGGACCCAAACATCCGGCGACCAAACGTCCGGCGAACAAAAGTCCGGCGACCAAACAAGGTAAAACAACACGGTCTACTCATCAATCAAACCCAACAATGGCCCTGAGCAGTTTCACTGAGCGGACGTGTTAGTGTATAAGAGTTTGTATGTACATGCGTTGTCCCTTTAAGAAGCTACGTCAGTTAGGGTCTTAACAAGTTCTCCAACAAAACACAATAAAAGTAGGGGAAATTTGGAGCTTTTCTTTAGCCTAATAATTAATAGGGCATTAAGTATGACTAAATCATAATTCACAGTTTGTATTTAGGGAATTTGAGCAACAATTTTAAATGGTAATTATCAATAACCTTCCGGGCGACCAAAAGTCCGGCGACCAAACGTCCGAGTACCAACTCAAGGTGTATCTGTTACCTAATTGGTGAACCTATCACGGAGGTTGTGTGCCGAAATTTAAAATATGTCGGGGTAAATAGGCAAAACTTGGGTACTTCTTGTTCATGTGAAAGGAAGGATGCATTTTGTTACCCTTTTCCTTGAAAATTTTGGAAAGTCATGAACTATACCATACTCTATACTCCATACTATTCACGTTATGCGTTGCCTTCATGGTAACCATTAAATTGTACAAGGAAAACTACTCGGTACTACTCGCATATACACTACCCAGTGTGTGGGGAGGGGGGTGTACATCTCCCCTCTTTTCCCAATGGGGTGAGCATACTTTTTTCTCCCATATCGCCGCACTAGACTGATTAGAGAAGTCATCGGCTCTCGCCTTTTATCTGCCGCGGTTCCCCACCAAACACAATTGACTCCAGAGGAGAGTCGGGAACGAGCGCAGACAAGCTTGGCTTTATCTTAATCAAACATTAAAAACTTACAGAGAATTACTTTTTCTTTTCTCCGCTTGTTGGGGCTCCAATGCCGTCACGGGAAGATGTTAGCGATTTTAGTACGAAAGCTTCAAGGGCAGGTGCAGAAAAACAAAATGGACAAACGTGGCGGTGATGCCATAAAATGGGAAGTAAACTTATTAAGAGCTCGTTTGGAGTGGCTTTAATTACTTGAGATATTTTTCCAATTAAAATGCGGTCACCGGTAATCCAAAGATAAGAGGAAGGGAGCTTTTGGCAAAAGTTGGCATCGTTGAAATGAAGCCACTGGCTGCTTTTATGAAAAAAAAATAGAATCTATCGTCATTTATTACAGTGCAAAGGATGGAATTGATATAACAAAGTTTCTTTCAAAGAAAATCAATGTAACAAAAGACCCAAACTAATTGAAACCTAACCTCGTATTTTATTGTATCCAAAATTCTCTCACTTGATGCGCTTCAGTTCTTCGACTCCAAAGTTTATTGTGAAACAACAAAAAAGACGGTGTGTGTGTAGTGGTTTTCCCTGCAACCGGACAGATTTTAAACGTGACAGTGACGTACAGGGCGATGGAGAGTAGCCGGTCTCTCATCACAAACGTGATGGAAACCATAAGACCCTGACAGATCAGCTCTGACCTTGGCCTGAATGGAGCAGTCCAAGTGACAAGCAAAGTTAACCCGGCTGGCAGAGTGCAACCCTTTTGAACTCCAAGTTGGCCCGGTTTTCTCCCCTGTGAGCTGCATGTATTAATCAAGCTCCAGGCCTGATTGACAGATGCTATCAAGCACCGGATCGGTCCTGTGTGGCCTATCTGAGCCTGTAGGAGCTTTTGCTATCTATCTAGCTTGCGACTACCTCGAGGTGTGGGGCTGCTACATCTGTGCCTCTCTTATCTCTTCCATATTTAAGCATCCCTGCGATCAAAAGGGCCCGTAGCACTTCCCGGCTAATTGCCGGAGGCTAATAAATTGGAGAACCCATCCTCCCTCAGTACATCCTCTTCTTTCACCTCCACCATGACGGTTACAGCAGGTAGCGCATAATCTGGCATAAAGTATTTCCTGTTCCTACACACGGAGAGCCAGTTTTTAAGCAAAATTATACAAATTATTTTGCTACCTCTTACAATATTGTCACTGGTCTCATCGGAAGTGAAACACTAACCTAAACCCGATCATCAAAGTGAGTTTAATGTAGAATATGACTAAATGAGTCCATTTGTAAACGTAAAGTCAAAAGTCTTTTCAAGTGTCACCAGATCAAAATTTTGGCGAAATGCTAAATCCTCTCCTTTTTACAGCCTTTAACATTTTCCCTCGTAATAAACCACAGGTGTCAAAGTGGTGGCCCGGGGGCCAAATCTGGCCCGCCGCATCATTTTGTGCGGCCCGAGTAAGTAAATCATGAGTGGCAACTTTCTGTTCTAGGATCAAATTCAAATGAAGATCATAGATGTATATTATATTTCCTGATTTTCCCCTTTTTAAATCAATAATTGCTATTTTTTATCCATTTTTTTTCTTTTGGTGTTTTTAGGTCAAAAAGCATTTTGTAAAATCTAAAAATAAATATATAAAAATATTTTCGGTTTTCCACTTTAATATTGAATATAATCTTAAAAAAATGTTTCCATTTGAAATGAAAAACAAATGATTATTAGATGTTTTCCCTTACTAAGAAAAAAAAGTTCAAATAAACAGTTTTATATCTATAAAAAAACTAAACCTAAACCTAAAAAGCCGTGCCCACCCTCTAACCTTAAAACCACTGAAATCTACCCATCACTTTAATTAGGATTTCTACCCAACATTACAAATCAGTAGTGATAAGCAAATTTAGAGTATTCGCACAAACCATCTTTTTTCTTCCACGACAGATTAGTGAGTTTGGAAAAACGAATTGAATATTAAAATTGCGCATTAGGCAAGTTCCCGTGGAATGGAATAGCTATGAAGTGATAATTACCAGTGCTACACCCACAGTGCTAATAATGGGAGGCCTAATTATTCCTTGAAAGCGGAAATGTTGCCGTTGGCTGACAAAAGCGCTCCACCGGAGTATTTTTTCTACATCTCATGTATATCGCTGCAGTCTTTCACAGGCATTTATTCATCCGTTTTTGTTTTATAACGACCGCAGTTTGTCGATAATTACTCTATTTCTTAATTCTCTCACTTAACATGCCAGTTAATAAGCAGGAACAGAATGACAATAAGTCATCTACAGCTGTCTGTTTCAATATGTAGCAAAAAACATGACCTAATTATGAAAATATTTCACTTTTGAGGACATACGTTGGATTCAAAATCCTGGAAAAATGCTGCATAGCAGGTGTTCTTTATCTTGTATATGGCCTTGCCTCGCTAGTTTTTCATGATAAATATACAAAGAAACATGATTATTTTAAAGTAACCGCAGATAAAAACAAAGAAACTGTGATTTACGAGTGTAATTTGTTTTCCGGACATAAGATCAGATCATGATTTTAAACTACCCTGGTCTCAAATACATTTTCCCCTATTGAAATCCCGTTAATCACATTCAACTTCTCAAAAGAGCATTTGTTAGTACATGCGTCTATACAAGGAAATATTTACTACTTTCCTTTTGTATTTGTTTGCTGTTTATCCCATTCAATAACTGTCTAAAAGTGTATTTTGACAGTACCTTTAATTTCGTACTCTACTTAATTGCTTCATTTTTCTTTATAAATACACTGCATTTTATATTATAACGAACATTTTTTTTTTCAACGCAAAGTATAAAACCAAAAAAATATGCCCGCTCCAAAATTCCAATTGGGTTACTTGTAAAGTACTACCGTAATCACACAATTTATATGGTTCCTATTCTCGCTAGCTAGTCTTTCCAACTCTACTCATCAACATATATGCACCTATCTATATAGCCGTACTTTTATGAGTCATATTTTTCTGTCAGAATGTATTTACCCAAGAATGTTTTATTGAGCACAGATGGTCTCTTGTGCCATGTCCACCCTCACACGCCGACACTCTCCCAACATTTTTGTACTGCGAGCTTCCTGGCGAAAGCAGTTGGATGCCACTGTTTGCTTAGCTGTTAAGAACAAAAAAGTTCAGCGTTGATATGTTCATGTCACATTTATTCACGCATTGCGACAAGTCGATTTAACCGAGTTGTTATTTAAAGGATCTGCGAGTATTATATATTATCTATCTGCTGATTAGGTGATGGAACAGCTTAGGAGGATCTAGGCAAGGAAGATGATCTTTAAAACGTCAGTCTCAGTCTGCAGAAGGTCCCCACCTTGTGGACTTCCTGTGTGTGGCTCCAGTTTTTTTAACTAGGTCTACAATGTCTTGTGTGTCTTGTTTAACCAAGAAATTTCCCGAATACGGGATGAAATAAAGTTCTAACCTAACCTAACCTAGGCACGTACAGAAAGCGGTTTATGTTGCGCTTTCTGTCCTTTTCTTCGTTTAAATGTATTTTCGGTACCTTCCCATTTAGAGGAGGAAATAAGTTTGTTATATACTTCATCATACCTTTTGACATTTTTTCAGTCTTCATTTTAGTACACTTTTTCCATAGTTGCGTCCTCTATGGGGTACCTGCTTGACAATGGGGGAGTCATCATCCTCCCAAATGCCCTGTCCCACTTCCCCGTTCCACGCACTTCCTCTGGGTGCTAATTAATGTGCGGAGGTGTTAACGGCCGCCTTTTTTTGCGTCCCCAATCCTGCGTAGCTCCTCCCAGAGCATCGGAATGCTACCTGAAAACATTCTGTCAATATGCGCTCATTATACGTCTCGTGTTTTTAATCCCATTCCCCCTTCGCCCATCATTTCCCACCCTCACATATACAGTAGACACACTTGACACATTTTCCACGCCAAGTTTTCCTTTTCAAAAATTTCTGTACTAAATCCAAGAAGCGCCAGAAAACAGTCCGTGTGTTTAGCTAGTTTTCGAAAAAGTACCATCACTGACATTAATTCTTTTGCCACAGGGAAGTTTTATACTTGCAAACTTTAATAAGCAATTAACCTTTAAGTAAAGTAAATGATGCAAAATGTACTAAAAAAAGTATTTGCACTGTCACATTCAGTCAGTCAGTCAGTCCGATCTGGCTTTGGGCCAATCTTTAAAGGTTTTGCTTTGTTTGTCGTCCTAGAAAACGCAAATAAAAATAGGCAAAAAACACCCGAAGCTAACCTCGCTTTATTGCATATATGCATTTTTGGAAATGGAGAAAATTGTTCGGCGGCTTAATGTGTGAGCAAGAGCACCTGCTCGTCACTGGAAGCGTTACTGTAGGTGTTTCTTTTTAACAGGTAATGTGAAATGTATGAGAACTCATTAAAAAACTCCATTTTTTTGATCATTAGCGTTTAGCAAATGTAGTTGCCGCCAGTGTTTTCTGTCCCGTTGCGAGTACGCGGGAGAGCACAGCTTGTGCTACTAAATGATAAATGGCGTTTTGTCAGATTTTTACTTTGACGTTCTATTAACCGACCAAGAGTGATAGCACGACTCTCATTGGAACAGATCTCTAGTTGATGTTGATGTTATTGAAGAAACAGCAGTGACAAATTCTTCCTGTTGGTCGCTTTAAAGGTTAAATGTTTTGGCCCTCAATTTTTCTCCCTCGCCGTTCTGTTTCATCAGTAGGAAGCGGTGAAATATTAATCACTCTTGATGATAATAAGTTGGAATGAATTGCTTACAAGTCATTGATCGTCAAGCATGTAGTCACTCACGAAGGAAGTTGTTTGTCGGTGTTTGCCAATAGCGAATGTCGACGCCGTTTGTGCAAAAAAAAATCCCCTCAACGTCTATTAGTCATCTCCTAATGGCCTCTATTTATCATTTAAAGCAATGGACAAATTAGACTTACTGTGCTGTGGTAAAAGAAAAGCTAAAAATCTCTTGGTTTTTGTGAGAATTTAGAAAATTAACTGGGGTTGGATTACCACAATTACCAGGATAAAATGGTTTAGGTATATTTAGAAACTAAGATTCATCATGAGGTTAAGTCAGTTGTTTTTATTGAGGACCGTGGAATGAATCAGAGAATTTTCATATAAAGTGTTTTACTACTTACGAAAAATCCAAGTTAAGAAACCATTTGTGGAACGGGTTAATATGTTGTGTAGCTGAACGCCATTCAACCGTTATCTTTTTAAAATGGTTGGTCATTCACGTCCATCCTCTGTAAATATTTTTAAACGATAAAACAGGACCTGGAATTGTTGGTATTAGATAAGCCATGTTTTCCCACACTTGCCTGCTGTATTTTTTATTCCTTCATATTGTCTCCTCCCATTATATTCAAGCAGTCTCCCAAAATGATAATTAAACAAGGAGCACGTCAGAAATCCTGGAATTATAGTATTTAATTATGCATCCCCAGTGCATTAATATTTCATGATGAGGGAATCAACATTCTTAATTATTCAGCCCTGCAAAATGCATGAAAAGTTAAACGTAGAAGAAGCAGAATCGCTGAATAAAGGAATGATGCAGAACCGTTTCTTTTAAAACGTGAAATTTCTTTCCTTTAGTCAGTGTCAGCCGAAGAACAGTGGGATTAATTACCTAATGGAAAAAAAAAAGTTAATGACAATAAAATGGTCCAAATGATGCAGAAGAGATTTCTGACCTGGAACGGCAGACCCTCTGGGAGAATTTGAAGCAGCAGATCTCTGTGAGGACCCCATTTGGAAATTCAGTGTTAAAAAGTTGTAAGACAATTATCTAAGTTAAAGAGGCATGTAATTATTTTTTCCAACATGAGATGACCCTTTTACCAAAATGTTAAGTGCGCAAAACGAGATGATTTCACAAGACAGCTTCACGCTCCAACCTATTCGAACAAAATTGCTGATTGCTATCGTAGATGAAGATAAAGCATGTTTTGAATCGCATGCCCCCAAAAAGACAAAATCGAGAAACAGGTGTAGGGAAGAAAGGTGGAAAAATCAATCCATAAAATTATTTAAAAATGATCCTAAAGGTCGGAGTCACGGTTTGAGGCCAAAATCTCGGACAGAGTCGTTATCTGGTTAAATAAGTTTAAATTGGGCGCATTAGAAAACACTTCGACTTTAAGTCCATACAACTACATCATATTATGCTCCTTTATGTAAATTCATCCCTCTTAATGCATTTTCACAGTTGTACATGTGAAAGTCTGTTATGTTACATCTTCCATGCTGTTGAGGTAAATCTGCCTTACTGCTCCTGGAATCTTCACTGCCCTCCTGGCAAAGTCACCCGTTGCCATTTTGAAAGAGTTGTCACTGCGTTACTGGAGGTCAGCCAAGCCGTCGAGCCGGGAGGGTTAAAGTCACTCTTCACCCTTAGCCACTGTCGCTTGCCCACCTCGCCTGCCATCGTAACAAAGACGGTGGTCCTAGCCAGGACTTGGCCTGGCTCCTTTGCCCCTTGTAGCTAATAGCAAACATTCTTGCTTTCGCACGTATACACACAACTCACCCTTTAGAGAAGGGCTCGCTTCCCCTGTGAGGTCCTGGCCTGGCCTGTCATCAGACGTAGCCCAACAATAGAAGCTAGCAGATGCCCAGGTTCCGTGGCCAAACAGATGGAGGGACCAAGTGGCTTTGGATCAGAATCGCCTTCCTAACTCGAGGAGGCATCTTATGGGGTCTCTGACCGTCGTGTCGCTGTGTGTGGGTTTCTGTTTTTTTAGATAAGTTAGAATGGCGGGAGTCAGGAAACAGCTTGCGGCAAGGCAGGCGTAGAAAGAGCCTCGCTCTGGCTTTTGGGGGGCTTCGCAATCCCACCACGTCTAATCCTTCACCCACGGTTTGGAAGGCCAGAAGGGAGGCCACACGTCTGAAATATCAAAGCGGGTTTAAACCACCAGGTTGGCCTTTACCATAGCCAACAGGCTGACAAGAGATTTAGGGTGCCGTGGACGGGGCATCGGTGAAACGGCACCTCCCACGGCAACGCTGCGCTACCTGATTGCCAAACTGGCAGCCTCGGTTGCTTGTCTGACATCCGTCTTGGCTTCTCTTCTGGGGTTTTTTGTTTGATGTTTTAACACGCTTCCTGTTTGGCCGTCACCGACTCCTGTGATGTTTAGAGATATTGGAGCTTTTTCTTTCAAACAATGCAGGTTGGCTTGGATTTTTTAGAGAAAGCGGGGTAACTGCTAGTCCGACCTCTGGCCCCTTCTCATTGTAAACAATATTTAATCTCCCAACTGTCTAGCTGGTTGTATCAGGGTTCTAGTTGAAGAGGAACCGTGACCGGATGTTTGGTCGCCGGACGTTTGGTCGCCCGGATGTTTGGTCGCCCGGACGTTTGGTCGCCCGGGTGAATATAATTTTGAGAGCTGGTTTCAACAGTAGATATTTAGATGTTAAACTCTCTCTCTCATGAATATAATTTTGAGAGCTGGTTTCAACAGTAAACTCTGTCATGTTGTCAAACATCCGGCAAAGAGGAACATGCTTGGCCCTTGTTGTTTTTCTGATACGCCGTGCATCCGTGTTCAGTCTTTTTTCCAAAAGAGTGAGGACTGTCCAGCTCTTTAATTTGCTTGACTCCCATCACTGAAAAACGAAGATAAACTCATCTAGATAGGGCTTCAAGGTGTTTAAATAAACAATCAATTCTTTGAAATCAAAGGCAATCTACACCACAGCAGCAGGACTAACCCATATAAGACCATTCCGGAGGTTGAAACCCTCCTGCGGTTCTTATTTATCTAAAGCGTTAATGCATTTGCTATGTCTATTTGGACATTAGCAGGACTGAAAGGTGGACATCTTCTGCACAATGAACCCACCTATTAATTTCCGTCCAAAGCCCTCATTGTGCCAAGAAATATGCGAGAGAAGTTTGTTGGAGAGGAAATTCTAGCCAGCAAGCGACACCCCGCATGGACGGACGGACTGACATCGTTTGCTCTTTCGACACACAAGAGCCAGAACAAAGCCCGTAAAGAGTTTGAGCCTTTATTATCCTAATGAGGGATATTAGCCATACTTTCCAGGCTTCAACAACCCTGACAATTTTACACTTGACGTTAATTGCCGTTCTGAAGGGACTTGGGCTGTTGTTTTTTTTTTTTTTTTTCCATTCATTCGGCTGGGTTTGATGTTAATGGACACAGGAGTTGGCCAAAGGTTTTCTACTCATGTCAATGAATAGCTCTCACGTTGACATTTAGCACCCCCATCGCAGGAAAAGCCACTTTTTGTTCATCTTCGTATGGTGATGCCTTCGTGTTTAAACGCCACAAAACAAATGGCATTTTTCAGCTCTTTATTTTTCACCTTGACTAATTAGATACTCGAGGATACATCTGATTAAATGACACGCCACTCTCCGAAATGAAATGTCGTGTGCAATTAAGGGCGAAGAATGACTGATTCTCACGCCATCCGTCGTCCTTCAGCTCGCCTTTTACGTTTCATTTGTCATCCTGATCTTCATAAAGGCACAATTTGAAAAGAGGGGTGGAAAAAGGGCCATATTAAAAGAAAAGGAGATGAAAAAGGATGGAAATGCAACGAAAACGATTACAGTAGTTTTTATTATTGCAATAGGAGTCAAAGAAAATGGCATAATTATTAAAAAGACAACCTAAGCTAAAGCTGAGCAATACTTGTTTTTTCAATTGAACAAATTAAACTGCATAAATGCACAAAATGGAAAATATGTAGCATTTATTAAAAAACTGGATCATCGAGCACGCAACAACATACAAACGAACAGCACTTTAAAAGCCTGACTTTCAAAATAAAGGGAAAGAGGAAATGTTTATTTAGCCTACACACTTTTTTACATCAGACAAACATACAGGACAGATTAAAAAAATGTTTTTTAAAATTTTGATCTCTTATGATCTCTTTTTTAAAGTTTTAATGGGACAAATCTCCAAACACTTCAATACAAAACTGTGTGTGTGACCTTTGGCTTGATTACACTTCATAAAAGAGTTTAAGTTTATACCCTTACATTTTCCTTCATTACGTACGCATTATAATTTAACAATTGAGGTATTCCGGAATGAATTGAATGCCAGTTCCTTTTATTTGATTGGAGAACATAGAAGTGAATGGGTCAATAAATCCAGTAAGCACCTTTTCCATTGCACAATTAAACTCATGAGTCAAGGTAACCCTGCATATCGTGAAAACCAAAACAATCACAACAAAATTCCCGATCAGGATGAGATTTGCTTCCAGAAACGTCATGACTTGTTGTGACTGATGAACCCGGATATTTGCAGGCAAACATGAAGAAGTTCTATAGACTTTAGTTGCAAATATGCAGCCACTGATGGTCCACATATTTCAAACGGAGGTGTCCCAGTTTCTAAAGAGATTTATGTGAGATGTAAAATCCCCCAACTGTGGTGGAAAAAAAAAAATCCCATCCCTGGCGGGTACAACTCCCACTCAGCGCCACACGAGTGATCTGAAAGTTGTCTCCGTTGTGTTTCGCACAGGCGCTCACCTGCAGTGATTTATGTGTACTTGTTTCCTGTTTTTTTTTCCTATTTTAAGCGCCTACGTCTGGCATTGCGCCTCTTTTCCAAGCTCCAAAACTTTACGCGCTGTTTCAAGAGGCGTTTTGAATCATCCAATCATTCGCTCCGTTGCAGACTGCTACTTGAACTGACCGTTTCAGTACGAACTTTGTGACGCTTCATCCTGAGAGGATTTTTGAGATCAGTCACCTGTTCATTCCCACTCCAGTAAGCTTGCGTGGGCTCTTCTCCATATTAATTCCCAGTGCTCCCGTTTAACGGAGTGGTGGTATTTCTACAACCCCCCAATAATCCTCCTCCTTCACTTCTCCGGGAAACTTATAGCCTACTGTGATCGTCCCACCCATCTTCCCATCTTACATGCTGTTCAACTGTTTCAAGGGTTGCGCTTTGGAAGCTAGTGGGAGGGTGTCCAATGGCATTAGCCCGTCGCGGCTTCTCGTTGCAGATCAGAGCCGACGACGGCGCTGATGCCGGGTGGGAGGTGGTGGAGAACTCCAGTCGCCTTGGGAGGGTCTACTGCTCTCGTCGGGGCCCCGACGGGTGGGGGCAGAAGAATAGGGAAATGCTTGAAATCCGAAATAGGCTTCAGGGCTCATAAAGAATTCCCTTGAAAGGAGAGCAAGATCTCCAGCTTGCTGCTTCCCTGCTGGTGCTAGAGAGAAGCTGTTTATGATGTGGAAAGTGACACCTGCTTGTCTTTTAGGGGTGAAATGGTCCATGCAAATGTGGTTCTCGGTTTATGGTGGAGTTCTTTATGTTCCCACTTTGTCCGTAAGTTGATGTTATTGACTAACTTGGGCTTATTCGGTCACTGTGCGCAATTTTAAAACCTCAAACGCTGCGAGTTGACACTTTTTTAAATCATTTTATGTGTTTATTGAAAGACAGATTGAATCCCATGTTTTCTAGAACGGTTAAAAGTTAGCAACAGCTAGCCTTTGAGTAGAGTGAGATGTTGGTAGAAAATTCAATGTATCAAATGTTCCTGCCTACTGTGAGGATTTGACTTTGTAGGTCTGAAAAAGTTGGAGTTCAGGACCAATTTGCATGAAAACTCAAAATTAAAATGGTAAATGTGACCGAAACATTTTGAGCAACACATCAAATAATTTGCAAATGGCATTGTTCCAATGTTAATATCAGTATACGGAAAAAAAGCGCCCCACCCGCTTGTTTCCTTTCCTTTTCAATCTTAATTAACACAAACAATAATCTTAATTTCTGTTTGTTTCTTGTTGTTTGCTCTATTTTTCTTCAGATGTTCAGTTTGGCACACAAATCGGATTGCATTTTTCCTCATTCAGCCTTGATTTTTGCCAAGGTCTAATTTGGATCAGGACCAACCTTTACAGCTTCATAGCTGCCCAATCTTTTTTCGTTTTTCATCATTAACTCTGTATTAATGTCTTGCTTAGAAATAACATGTTGAAAAATATCCTTCCCACCCTGATAGGTTTATACTGTGATTAATAAATTGGATCATTAATTTATATTTGGTGTTTTAATGATTTGCCACCAAAAACAAGGTGCAAAACTATCATAAAAAACGGTTTGGCTCATGTTTGGTTCACACTGGGTACTGTCAAAACTGCAAGTTTAAAGTTAAATTTATTCTTGCTATTAAAAAAGTGTGTCAATTAAGATGAAAATGGTGACAGCCAATTAACGAATTCCCAAATTCACACAAACGTTTTTTTTGTTTGTTTTTTATCTTGGCCCATTTTCCTGAACTTACCAAAGTTTTATGGAACAGCAATAAAAACATAACCTCCTTGGCAGGGATAATTAATTTAATTGGGACAGTTCATTTCGTTATTTGTACTTTTGTGCCATGTTTAATGGACTTTTGTCTTATTTATTTGATTCATTTCCTTAAGTAGTTCATTCTTCTTCTTTAAAATCTTATTGAGGAAGTGGAGTTGATGCCTTTATATTATTTTTTTTCTTCTACTTCTTCCGAAGGTATGGCGCCTTCTGAAATTTTCATGAAATCCTCTGGAAATATTCCACAGTCGTCAGTACGAAAGCGGCTTCTGGGAAAGTACCCACCAATCTTTCTTCAAATATTAACAAGGCCTCAACACTAATGGTTGTGCATTCAGACTGAGAGAACATTAAATAACGTCTTAAGAACATATTGAATAGTCATGAGGAAAAGAACGTTACTTAGCAAATCTGCGCGTGCACTGCTTGAACTCCGTTGAAGCGCTGTTCGTTTCTCCAATGAATGATTGGTCAATTTTGACAAATTCAGCCACACACATCTCGGGGATTACTGTATTTTGTTCAATCATTGTCAGTTTTCCCCCATAGTCAAATGTCCATTGCTAATAATAACCAGCAATTGCATGCGGATGACCAATAACCAATAGAACTCCTTAAGAAGCCTTATCTGTTCCCTAAGTAGAAGGCGCCATTTTCTCAGTTATTCACGCTGTGCACAGCCAAGTTGCAATTATTATGCAAATGGGTCCTATTCCAAAAGACTGTTTATGTAGTATGTAAGGGTTGGGAGAGAGAGGGTTCTTCTGATGAGGAGTTGCAGATAATTAGCGAGCAGGCATTTTGTTTGAACCCCGCCACTTCGACTTTGGCGCCAAGCAACAGTATGAAGGTTGCTCAGTAAACAAGTCGAGGGAGAAAGTGTGGACTCTTTCATCTCGACCGCCAGTAATCTAGTGTTGCGTCGTCAAAACGCTGATTTGGAATTAGCCATGCGGGCGTGACCATTCCCTGCAAGCGTTAATCTCCCAAGCTCGTCTGAAGTGGCCGCCGCCACCCTGTAGTGTGGCCATCTCGCGACAGCTTTGGATAAAACCAAGCCCTTAAAACACCCCCCCCCCCCCCACCCTTGGCCACTTGTCTTGTTGCAAGCTACAGGTTGCATCGTTTCCATTCCATTTCACAGCGATCAGCCTTGTGAGGGGTGAAAGTGGCGCTCTTTCCTTGAGCTTTGTCACATCAATGTCTCAAGGCCAAAGCTGCACCGTGTATAAGATAGTCGTTGATGTGTGTGTGTTAAGAAGACTGAGGATGTTGACAGATCTATTTTGAGCCCAAATTGTCCATCAAACAAAATTGTATTAGTATCTGTGCCAACATTTCGAGGCGAGCTGAAAAGCAGTCGAAGGAATAAAGAGTCTTTTATCAACTCCAAGCCAGCACTTTAAAAAAAAGTTTTCATCAAATGATAGCAATGGCAATGTTGTTACTGGATGCATTCAGGTGTTGCATCATATTGTATGATTTTCAAATATGATGGAGCCATTGTGAAATCGGCATTCTGTAAAACGGTTATTTCCACAGAATCGCACAATCTGTAAAACGGTTATTTCTCCGGTATCACACAATCTTTTGTATATTCTGTCCTTGAAAAGGTTTTTTTTTTCCTCTCCACACATTTTTGAATTTAATACACTTTGGAAATATTGTTAGGCTCTTAAAAATGGGCTCAGTGTGAGCCTTCCCGGCGTAATTTTCTTTGTGTTTTACAAAGCAGGCATGTTCCGTACATTGCTGACATAGGTGGTGGCTAATTTGTTTTGAGTCACAAGGTAGAAGGACGCTCGAAGTAATTAATCACACTCGCCGTTGTGCGAGCGCATGTTTTAGACACACAACTGGAGGCATGGTCATCCATCAAGGTGGTGGCGCTGGCAATGCGCCTTCCTTTTTGCCAAAAGCACCATTGTTCACTTGGCTGCGACCATTATCAACGGTCCCATTCATCTCTCCCGCCTCATTTCAAATATGGACTCCAGTCACGAGCTTTGAACGGAGTCCGACTTAGAAAATTGGAACATTCTTGGAATAATATAATGAAAGAATCTGATTGACTCGACTTAGCGGGAGGTCAAGTAAAAAAAATTGCCGCAATAAACTGCTTGGTAGGTTTCATTCATTCCTCCTTGTAAGGGTTGCGGGGATTGTTGGAGCCTACCCAAGCTGACTACACCCGAGACAGGTCGCCAGTGAGTCGTAGGGCTCACAGAGAGACAGACGACCATTCGCAGTCACAATCATACCACCCCTAGATACAACCGTTTCTATTATAGCCTCTTTAACATTAACCCAGGACACCCATGAGGCGGGACTGCGTGGGTTGACCTTGACTAAGAAATACGTTAGTTTTTGAGGTAGTAATAACAGCTTTTTAAAATCTGTTCCAACAAACATTATCATTTGGTCTCGGCGCACTGGAAATTCATAATTTCATTTCAACACAAAGGGCACTGACATGGAAAGATGATGTAATTGCTTGCCTAGATCCCTTCCAGTTTCCATATCGAGTTTATCGTAATGTATAAAGTGTTAACTAAAATCCTAAAAGACAATCTTAACTCCAAGGCAATTTAAAAGTGGTTAATGAGAGGATTCCTTCCAACTGCTCCATTGGCTAAAGTCTACCACCTTGCGCTCATCAAATTTTGATGAACCATTATTTCATTTCTCTTATTAGCTTCATCCATCTTTGCTTCAACCAAACAAGGCAATTGGTCTTCACAGGAAGGCTAAGTAGGTAAACACTTTAGAAAGCCTGTTGCTGAGTGTTTTTTTCCTTCTTTCTCATTCCATACTGCCCGCCCGCTAGTCTTTCATGTGGATTTCAAAGCTGGCAGGTCCACAGATGAAACTAGGAAGCTGCGAACCGGCTTGGCCAAGGAAGCCAATTTCCTCGTCTCTTGTGAAGATTAGCTGGAGCTCATCAGAACGTATGCGCGTTAAAGAGCCTTGCCAAATGACAGCACACGGTCGGGGGATTCCTAATTATCTTTTTATTGCTTTGCATGTATAATGGATGCCCCCATTGTACCATTCCAGGTGCCACATATGTCTATATTACACCCTAGGCGGGAGGGTAACAGGTGCATTTATCCTACTTTTTCTGTAAACAATTGGTACATACATCCCTGTCAATAAATTCACATTCCATTTGCATATCCATTTATTTATGGTTTGTACACGCTTGGAAGTTTGTTCTAATCTTATTAGGATGAAGCAGGATCTAGTGGCAAACAAAATCACTCTCAATGAAAAAATAATATTAGGACACAAGTTAAGATATAAATGGGTGAATATGTTTCAAGTCATTTCAGAACATGGTGGTACCTCAATCTTGCCGAATTAATTCGTTCAAAAAAGTGGTTTTGGGATTGGGATTTTTCGTAAGTAGATGCATTTTATATGTAAAAACTCTAATTCGCTCCAACACCCTAATAAGATCCACGCAACCCTTTAGAAATGATGCAAGTAAACCACTTTATCTGAAATATGTGCTAAACACAAGTAAAAATACACACAACTTAAAATTATCTTACGTTTGGTCAAATATTGACTTTTGCCTTTGCTGACTTTTCATAATTTGTTCTTGGAAAAATCCCAATGACACTTTTGTCAACCCACTGTCTTTTAGTCAAACTAATTTTGCAACAAGGATTATTTGAGTTTCTTAACTTTGTTAATCTTCTATTTGTAAACAGTTGCACTTTTCATTGCCTTTTCCAACGACAAATAGGAACTCTTTTGCCCAAAGGCTCAAATGGTTCATTTGAGAGTACCGTTGGGGACTTTATGTGATTTTGAAAGAGGCTAAATGCAGCTCGTTTTTTTGGCTTGACTGCTGTATTTCTGTCAAAACAGCAACAAAGAAATAACAGGCTTGCGAATGTACTTGGTTATTAAGGTCATAAATCAACGCATGGCTGACGGATGCCACCAACTCGACGATTCATCACGTTTTCTACGTATACTGGTGTGTGACAAATGGAAAAATGTGGTAAATCTTTCAGTTTTCATAAAGTCCCTTTTCCACATGGCCTTCCTTGAAGCTTTCATTTTGGAACAGGCCAAAGCTGGCATGACATTCGCACGGTATTAGATAACCCCCTGTACAACATGATCCTCAGTCAATGACATGATCGGTTTGAGGGCAAAATAGACAAATGCTTTTTTTTATCAGAACTAAAAGGTAAATAGCAGTGCAGTTTAAGCATAGTTCCTTTATGACTAGCCTTATCCTCTTATTTTTATGACATATCTTTGACATGTAACTTCACTTTTGGACTGTGTTAAATTAAAAATTAATGAACATGCACAAAAAAGACATTATTTACGGTTATCGCAGTCGCTGCTAATCACAGCAAAAAACATCTTTATTTGGGCTGCAGTCATTTTTACTTTCAAATT
Organism: Stigmatopora argus; assembly: GCF_051989625.1. NCBI lineage: Eukaryota > Metazoa > Chordata > Actinopteri > Syngnathiformes > Syngnathidae > Stigmatopora > Stigmatopora argus. The sequence goes on along the minus strand of NC_135396.1, from coordinate 4,000,377 downwards.
TTATTCTTCAACATAAACCTCCAATTACAAATAGAAAATCATATCAATTGTGTTTTTTTTCCATTACGTGAAATGAAGAAGATAACAGATAGTAGCTAATTTTGTTTTCGGTTTGTGTAATTGAAAATTGATTGAAGAAATCATTCATAGAGATTACAAAATCCAGTTTTCATATTGAAATAGCATTAATCTGTTTCTTTTCACTTCACCATCATTTAATCATCAAAAACATCATTTAGATGTTGTCTAATAACGACAAATAGCATTGCCTTGGCCAATGTTTTCATTTTTTAATGTTTGTTCATCTCATTCAATCATCTAAAAGGCGGTTTTTAGGGCATTAAAGTAGGTTTAAGTATGCGTAAACTCACATTAACCTGTAAAACTGAGATTTAGTGGGGGCATAAACTACTTTGCACATTTTAAACGGTGTTTTCCGTTGTGCTCACTATTCCACGACTCAAGGCTAGCCATTTTTCAACAGAATAAAAGTTTCCTGTGAAAACTCGTCAAAATTCTTTGGGAAAAAAGATACAATCACGGGTAATGAAGAGGAATGGATGGAGGCATAGCAGGTCTTAACTCTCTGACCGCGCCTTTGTGATGTGATTTAAGAGGTCAGAGCGGGAAGATAAAACCCTGACTGCAATATTAATGCCGAGGAGATCTAAACCGGCAAAAAATGAAGATGTAAATTCATCAAAGCTGGGATATTCTCACACTCACGAATTATGGTGAGCGTCAAAATAGTGCGTAGTCAAAACGCACCTGAAAGGACGCAAATACATGAAGATACATTTTGGGGTTTCGTTTATTAATCTGAGGCTAGCCTGCTAAATGTAGCTGTTTGTAGTGCCTCCTTGATGTGGTTGTACATATAGATAAACTCCATAAGTCGATGAAAAGGCTAATGTTTAAAACATTCAAAAAAATTGTTGGGTTGAAAATGGATGAGGAATGGAGACTTCAGTTTTTTAAGTTTAACATGTCAGCGTTCTTTTGAATGGCTGAAATTTCTTTCCAAGGTTGCCTTCCATTTCTCCCAAAACCTTTTCACGTCTACGGGGCACCCGCCATGCCGTCTCAGCGGGGTGCTGAAGATGTGCCAGACCTCATTCATAGACAATTTTATGTGAAATCGATCCCACCGCTAGCACGGGGGTGAATTTGGGAAGAATGGGGAGGTGGCAGATGAATTTCAAGCCTAGACACATGGCCTTGTGTGCAGTATCATATTGTAATTTGTAGCATAGATCATCTTTGCCAGAGGTTTATTAAGGACAACAATGTTTTATTCCAGCTAAAATAAACATCAAAAAGTGGGTGGCTGAATCAATCCCTTTTGTCCGTAGAAGTAATTCGTCCCCCGGGAGGAAAAAGTGCGAATGAGGGAGGAGAAATGTGGACGCAGCTTGAGTGATGGATGGCCAAGTTATAACGCCTGTGGGAGGATGTGTCATTTATTGCCCGTCTCTTGTCTCTAGTTGCCTCTTGTTGCTTTTATGACAGTTATTAAGGGTCGTATGCAAGTTCTGCTGTTGTGAGCCATGCGAAGTGTACCAATAAAGCCCAGGCTGGACCCCCGTCAGCAGGTTTGGCCGCCAACTGTGGGATATTGTGTGGCGATTTTTCCTATTCCGCTTCACTGACCTAATATCACTAGGAAGGGCCTTAGTAACAAGTTCACATTTCCAAAGTCAGTGTTAGAATGTATTATTGATGACGAGAAAGCAGGTCATCTATGACTCAAAAGAGGAATTGCCCTGGGCCCCGACTGACTAGAGTCCAGTGTTATTGCCTTCTTATTGCGTTTCCTTCATTACTTGTATCTACCCCAGCATCTCTCCATGTTCCCCCTAACCAAAAACAGCTAACAATACTACACGTCAAAGGATTGTTTTACGTCCCATATGGTCTTGACTAAATGGTTGGGACATGTTTATATCAAAATATACCAAGGATTTAAAATTATTAAGATTACTGTAGAGTAGAAATGCATTTCATTTCTGGTTTCAGCAAAATACTGGAAAATGCTATGAAGGTTTTCACTCAGGAATGTGGAGACTAACTATTTTAAAAACAACTTGACCCATAATTACCGTTCTGAGACGCAAAAGCCAAATACGGCAGCTTCACTTTTCTTTTGCCCTGACATGATAGGCCTTTCTTGAAAATGCTGGTCGCCTGGCTTCATTCTGTTAAAATTTACCATATTTTTTAAACTTAAAATCGTAACTAGCACACAGGTTTTTACAGATGGGCAACTCATCCAAGATCGATTGGACTGTTTAATTTCAAACTAGAGATTCCAGTCATTTTTTGCATTATGTCCTACTGTAAACACTTATTTCTTTTTCGTTTATATGAGGAGTGCGTAAATGTCCTTATTTATTCAAGCAAAAACCATTCCAATTGCTCTAGTTTGTGCTTATTAAGTCAGTGTTGTCTCATAAATTGACAGATTCCATCAAGTTGTTCCTTTTTGTTTCTGTAGTGATCGTCTCATGTTGTTTTCGCCCTAGAAGTTGATTTGCGCTTGAGGTTTTGGCCAAACGTACCCTCCAAGGCTACAGCCACCCTAACTAAAACCGTATTGAATTTCTGGCGTTAGCTCGCGACCACAGTCAACAGATTTATACTGATGAATAAAAAAATAAACTATAGCCCAACCTGCATCCAAACAACAAAACTGTCCATCGCTAAACTTATTTGCCAGCCGAGGCAGCTGGTCAATTTACGCCAAGCGTCTGGTGCTCTCCGTGTGGCCTCCATCTTTTTATGGGTGCGTCTGTGTGCTGTCTCGTAAACTTTCTCATGCCGGCCATATTTCATCGACTTGCCAGGGCCACCGGGCAGAACTGAGGAGGGATCAGTGTTGACCGGCGAAGCCACGTTCCTCAGTTCCTTCAGCTCCTAATTAGTCTACTTGAAAAATCTCGATGGCTCCATAAAAAGAGGGAGTCTGTCTTTGTCACCTTGGCTGAGCTTTTCTCTCGTCTGATTATAAACGCGCTCAGTGACCTCCGACAAACTCTTGAACGTAAAACACCAAAGAACGGCGCAGTCAAGTGAAACGGCAGTCGCTGTTTTTTCGTGGGACCGAGGAAAATATCTCCAACGCAAAACTCAGAGTTAGCTTTCACGCAATGGTTCGAGAGTTGAGAGCTCTTTTGTGACCGTTCCAAAGCCCAGATAAGCTCTCAACAAAGCCGGCCAGTATTTCGTTTAATTACTTTATTCATTGTAGTCAAACTGCGGGATTCGGGATTCCGGTAGATGATGAATATGTGGGCAAAGTGTGCAAACAATGTATAGTGGAGCTTCATAAATTGAACACAATTCCTAATTCATTTATGATTGCCGCCTATTTGCATAATAGAAATGATTCCGAGTAATCTTTTTTTAAGAGAGAGCACGGTTTAACGCAGGGTGACAATGAATATCAAGTTTGGAATCAGTTTTATTTCAGCCAAACTATATAATATATATAGCAAACCAAACTATACATGTATAAAACAAACTCAAACTCAAACTACCATCAGATTAGACACGAAACCGTTCCCGTTTGATTTCACGCGAAAGTTTCCTTGGGGAAACGTTAGTCAACACTGGATGTTTCATTTCCATTCTACAAATTGATTGTGTAAGTTTTTCACGTACATTTTTTATCATGAAATCTCCATCAGTCATCTTTCCTTTTCAACCCAGGGACGCCTTTTATTGCTATTATTGGAATCGCCGTGAGCCTTCAAAGGCGGAAATGGGGAAAAAGTGGCTTAGCTCCCCTGGGCAGAGTTTCATATCAAGGTTAACTTTTTGTGATCCAGATGAAAAGATGGCAGTTATTGCCAAGGTGGTCACGGAAACGCTTTAACAGCAAGATCAGTCCAATACTTTGATGAGCTCCATTATGTGATTGTTATATTAAATTGATCATTTTTCCCCACACATAGTCATAAATATAATAAATAGGCTCCCTATTGGCTGGTCCACTTCCTTCCATGTGTCCACTTCCTTACTTTTGATCATTATGGCAAATTTGGTTGGTGTAGCAGTAGGTAATTCATTCAGCTCAGTCTTATTTCCCTTATAAGCATTTCCCAATAAAATGATTGAATTTTTTGTGTGTAAAACACTGGCCGCCAGGTAAAAGATTAGATTAGATTTAAACTAAAAGGAGAGCAATCTTTAGCAACTCTGTCTTTTCAGGTGAAGAACATTCAAATATTAATTCACTTTTTGCTCCACAAGGGTTGGGGGTGCTGGAGCCTATGCCTAGGCGGGGAACAACTTTAATACAGAAAAACACGATACAACCATTCTCAGAGAGCATACTTGCCGCTTGAATATGTTTAGTTGGTTTTCGTTGCAAATCTCCCTCTTAATCCCAAATTATGTAAAATCCATAATCCTTGACATTATCAAATGAGCCATCTTTGTGTGTGGATTTTTTTTCCTCCCAGAAAATTCCTCAATGTCGTTAGCCCACATTTCCCATGGTAGTGTTTTTAAAACCACATGATTAATCCTCAAAGTAGCGTCATAATGCTCCCACCTCCGCCTTATCCTGCCCGGCAACATCATAATTAATGAGTTTAACCGGCCTATCATTGTGCAAGCCTCCATCCCAAAATCCCCACCTTCCACATTGGGACAGAATAAATTAACTGTGAACTTGTGTTAATTTAATGGACTTTAAAAGGTAATTAGGAAAACATGCTTTTCCAACAACCAGGGTGCGTATGGGGGAATTAAAGGCTAATCTGGCCTGCTACTCCCGGTTTTCAGCAGGGGCACAGGTTTTTATACACTGCGTGTGCTGGTCCCCTTTCAGCAGATTCCCATTATCGGTCATCAGTTTAATAAGAGCATATTTCAGTTTCCCAATGCTGGTGCTACATTTAATTACAGAGCGAGCCACTGTGGAAAATGAAGGCCTAATTGGCGAGCACCATGTTTTCCCCAATGGTTCCAATACCAAGATGCGCTCGGTTCCAGTTTTCGTCATGATGACAAAATCAAATGCTGACGTTTTCATATTGTAATTCTGAATTTAGCAATATCAATTAGAGTCATCTTCGTTTTTTTTAACAAAAACTGCCCGTTTTAGCATTTCTACACGCATTTTCCACAAAAGTGTGGACACGTGGCCTTTACTTTCCCTCTGCAAGCTTAAACATTTGCTTTTCTCCGAATTATTTATAGCTCATCAATATGTAAATGTGTCACAGCAAGCGTTGAAGAGCGTGAAGGAAATGGTTTTAAAATCGCCACACTAAAACTTTATTTTCCATGCATCCTTTTTTTGCTGCTTTGAAGGCTGCCGAGGCTGAGTTTGACTCCAATATTTTTTATCTCGTATTTATTGGGGTGAACACGCAAAGGTAGGCGCATTATATCCTCTCCTAGATGATATGATTATACATTGATTGGCAGAAAACCAATGTGGGAAAAAATACCTGCTTATATTGGAGGCTAAAGAAGAGACAAAATCTAATGTAAGCTTGGTACTTTTGTTTCTACTATATATTTCAATGTATTTGTAGTGTGTGTGTATGTGTGAGGCCTCCAGTCACTCCCAACACAAACAAATTTGCCTTGTTTACTCTTTGGTGTCAAATTAAAGCCTTGATTCAACATAGAGCATTTTTGCCAAATTGTGGCCAGAGGGGTGTGCGGTCTATTTACACAAGGGCAGATGGGATGAGGTGTTGTTTGTGGTGTGAGGAGGGGCGGGGTTTATTTGTTCAAATTCTTAGATTAATATCAAACAGATTTTAGCATGCTATCATTTAGAATTGCTTGGTTGCAAAAAGCAAAAAAGCTGATGTTCCACCTACAAAATAAGAACAAAAAATTGGAAGTGCGGTTTATTATCTAAAAAGGTTTGTGTTCATTCCTTTTTTTACGTTCGTATTCAAGTTGGATCGTTTGTGCGAATACTTACGGAGTTGGTTTAAACTCTTTGGTCTGTCTAAACCACCTGTGTCAAAGTGGCGGCCCGGGGGCCAAATCTGGCCCGCCACATCATTTTGTGTGGCCCGGGAAAGTAAATCATGAGTGCCGACTTTCTGTTTTAGGATCAAATTAAAATGAAGAGTATAGATGTATATTAAATTTCCTGATTTTCCCCCTTTTAAATCAATAATTGTTATTTTTTAATCAATTTTTTTCTGTATTTTTAGTTCAAAAATCATTGTGTAAAATCTAAAAATATATAAAAAAGTAAAATAAACAGTTTTAGATCTATAAGAAACTAAATATTCAGGGCCTTTAATCCAGTTCTTTTAATCCAGTTATAAAAAGTCTATCTAAGTTTATCTAAAATGGAATCACATGAAATTGAGTTGACGTTGACTTTGCCTCAGTTTCATTTTAGATTTTTACTTTTTTTAGCTTCAGACTGACTCACACTGAAAAAAAGGAACAATTTCCAATGGGGAAACAAAACTCCAATTGTGAATGCAAATAACCTGTTGGGAACCAACTCTTCTTTAAGTGCTTCATGTTCTGCTCACTTCTTCTTCCCTGTCCATCATCCCGTCCTGCTATAAAAATACCCTCCGCCCAACACACTCCATGTCAGGGTACACTGCGTATGATGGAGTGTGTTCCACCGCATCCATATTTCAAAGGTGTATCTCCGGTGTCACCCCGTATCTTGTCTTGGGAGTCAAACGTGGAAGATCCGGTTCTTGTTTTTTTTCAAACACTGCTGGTGGCTGTTTGTAGGCAGGGTGGGACAATATCCACTTATGTATTATATGTATTATTGTAGTTTTACAAGAAAAAAAGCCATTCTGTGTTTTGTTGCCTTAAGGCGATTCCCTCTGTTCCAAGTAACTGTAAACAATTTTATGTTTGTGATTTCAAGGTGGCTCAGTTTAATCGCAGAGTGAGAACTCTAACCTTGCCGTTTATTTGTTGTGATGGTCACAATCTTCGTACTTTAATGGAATAACAGGATTGTCTTCCTCATACTCTCATCCATCTGTCCAACCATATTGGATGTATTTGTCCTGTTATTTTCGTCCCAGCTGACATTGGGTGAGGGGCAATAGTTGCCAACGACAACAACTCACCAGTCAATCATAGAACTGACTTGAGAGGGGTCACACATTGCACACTTTGACACTGTTGCTGAGGTCAAAGCTGGATCCTTCTTGGAGTCAAATGACAATGTTAGCAATCCAGCAAGCGACCTTGACTCCGGGCTGTTGTTTCCGTCAAACCTTCCACCCTTCTGACAAAAGCCGTTTCAAATAGCGCCTTGAAACCTGCTCGGTTTGTCTATAATCAATAGACCTAAAAAAAAAGTCTCAAGTCTCCCATTTGAGCTATTTTTACCCACTGTCATGTGCGGGTTCTCCCACATTTTGGCGGTCTTCAAAAGTATACGATTCGGAGATGCATCTGAGTGGCGACAGCACTAATGCGCAAACATCTGTAACATCTAAAGATTGAATTTAAGAGCTCTGAGGAGACAGACGGTAAAGCGAGAGACATCGGGAAAGGTTATGAAGCACATTTATCTCGCCGGGCTCTCTTGGCAACAAGGACATGGTGTCACACATGACAGTAGCGTATGAAGGACAGGCAGATGGATGTGTTGTTACTGATCTCTGGGGAGGGATGCCAATGTGCTTGCAGCGCTCAATCATTACCTGTTCAGACGTGGATGATAACAAAGATAATTAAAAAGTGGGGACTCAATACCGTGTTTTTTTTAGTTTGAGGAACATGGGGGTAGAGTTATCTACAAATTTTAAACTGCCTTGCAATCTCTTTAGGTTGGGGATATTTCCACATGCAAGGCAAAGAATCGGACCTTATGGATCGGAGGTATGAGTTTCATGTTTTAATTCTTGAACGTATTTTTCTTAAAGTAACCAGAATATCTGCAGGACAAATTGATTTTGGGAGGATTTCGGGATATTACAGATGTTGACACATGAGAACTTTGACTTGTGACAAAGTTGCGTGTTGCTAAGTGTAACTACTTTCAAGACCTGAATTTTTACAGTTTATTTGTTTTCATCGTTTATCTTTGATATCATGTGCTGCTTTTCATGCAATATTTTTTATAGTTAACGAGTTGTTTGCTATATCTGGCTCCAATTTGGTAGAAATCGAAATCGGTATAAATTTGTCCATGGGAACACATCATAATCATTAACATCACCTTAAAGTTGTACTGTACTGCGTCTTCAGGCTTTTCTGAGGGGCGTCTCCTCGTTATACAAATGATTTGAACTTGTATGCGTCTATGTCCAACAGGTTTTCAGTTAATTCCTCTCATTAATCGCAAACCCCTACTGAGGGAATTTCTAAACCAGACAATTTGTTCTACCTCCTAAACTCTCCTCATTGCTGAAAATTAACCTCAATAACACTGCACACACCGTGTGCTCCAAAAGGGCAAATCAAATTACATCTAACATATTTTACCTTGAGTTTATTTATATTCCAGTATAAACTAATATCGTATTTTACTAAGGATACTAAACATCATCCGCAATGATGTGACCCAATTATCTCAGTGCATTTATTGTATAGAATGTATTTAGTGGCAACATAGGGATTTGTGTGCAGTAATCTGATTTGAAGAGCCACTGAAACTTGATTAAAACAGACGAATGGATTGCATGATGCTAAAATTGGCGCTTGGTGGGAATTCACTATCGGTGCTGTGTGGCAATTATTGAATGAGAGATCAAGTCGACGGATACATTTTCAAAATAGAAACAGTACACCTTGACAAACAAATATGTGACGGATGCTTCCGTTTAGCCTCAGTTGTGTATTTGTTTAGCCTGTTGGTCTGTCCGACCGACGGATGCGCATCAGCAAGCGCGTTGGACCCTCCGGACCACTGAGCACCGCAGCTATCTGATCAAACCACTTTATCAGCTTCATCAGCTTCTCTTTTGTTTACCAGCGCTCTAACTCTCCTCTCTTGTCTTTTTTTTTTGCTCCCTTTTTGTTCATTTTTTTCTTACGCTTCAGTAACCCTGCCGATCCGGGTGTCTGCCTGTGTGTGCTTTCGAATTTGACATGAGGACATTGCCAGATCAGTGGAACAGAACTTGAGAGGAGAACATGCAGAGTTCTCTCTGGAGGAAGTCGGGAATAGAAGCAGCAGCTAAAATATTTGATTTGCTGTTTTGAAAAAAAAAGGTTTTATCCCAGACAGAAAGGGAGGACGAAAACTCAATCATCAGTTAGCTTTGTAACTAAAAATGAAGACTCTTTAATAGATTTTCTTTTTGTAGTTTGGCTGAGCGGGCTGATTTTCAATGTTGAATGGAAGATTTTTTTTGTCTTTTTTTCCCGCATTGGAGGAACCAGAGGTTTTTGTCAGACTATTGTTGCAGGTGATGCAAAGTATAGTGATGTAAATTTAGTGGTTAATTTGGACCTAGTAAGAAAGCCACTCGGCACTTTTAGTTTCTTGGTGTGGAAGCAAAGACAAAACTAAGGCATTTACCGTATTTTGCCGTTTAATATACCCGGGTATATTAAATGATTTTTGCTTTTTTGAGCCTCCCATTTGTGTGCCATTTAATATACCCCTGTCATTTAATATACCCGGGTATATTAAACGGCAACTCAGCTTTTTTGGCAAGATTTGTATGGTGTTCATGGGGGCATAATTAGAGATACTTAAGTTCATTAAAATTCCAAGTCAGACTTTATTCAGCAGTAAGTAGTTTTAACCTGAGCAGTAAGTAGTTTTAGTCTACAAAATGTTGATGCACCCCGTCACGGCATAAAGAGTGCGTAGTGGATCGTACCTTCCCGTTTGTGCGCCATTTAATATACCCCTGCCATTTAATATACCTGGGTATATTAAATAGGGGTATATCAGGGGTCTCAAACTAGCGGCCCGCGGGCCAACTGCGGCCCGCGGGACGATAATTTGCGGCCCCCGTCTTAATATGAAAGATCGATTTTTTTTTTTTTAATTTTTTTTTTTAATTTTTTTTTTTCATTTTTTTTTTTTTTTTTTTTACCCCTTTCCCCATGATGGCGCCGTTTAAGTGGCAGCCAGTGGCAGTAGCTCTGTCCACTCATGTTTTTCTTGTTTTACAGCATGTTTTACATGAAAAATTAGAGGGAACATTGACATGCTCCTGCTTGTGGCAGGTGTGATACTGGTGTGCCGATAGCGAGCAATGATGATGTCGTGACCGGATGATTCGCCTAAAGACGTTTCGCCGACGGATGTTTGACAGACGGACAGGTCGTACTAGTATTTGTTAGTTTAATGATTAAATACAAATACTAGTATTTGTATTTAATCATTAAACGCTGTTTTCAGCTGGATTTGACCGAATTTGAGAGCATTTTGAGCCGTTTGGCGAATGGACGTCTATAGACGTTTTTTTGCCTCCATCGCGATATCATCCAGTATTTGTATTTAATCATTAAATGCTGTTTTAGGATGGATTTGACCCGATTGCTGTCATTTTACGGCTCGGTTCTGCTACATCTGCCTGCCCAAGAGTGCTTATTCCCGGACTGCCATTGATGGTAGACGAACATTGATTTTTACTATAATTTGGACAACACCGGCGGCGGGCCGGATTAAAAATCCTAACGGGCCGTATATGGCCCGCGGGCCGAGGTTGAAAAACTTGTACACACACGATCCGGCGGGGCGAGCGTTCGAATCCCGTTTCGGCGAAACCTGCCCGTCTGTCAAACGTCCGTCGGCGAAACGTCTTTAGGCGAATCATCCGAGTACCGATGATCTCGCTCACACTGGTACTCAGTGCGCTCAGGGAGGTTGTCTTTCTGCTCAGACCAACCAAAAATTAGAGGGAACTTTGGTTCGGAGCTGAATGAACCAATCACGGTGAGGTATACGGCTCTGGAGGGCGGGACATCGGCCGGGCTGTCCAGTGCCTCGCTCACTCACTCATTCATTCCTCCAATCAGCTGGGCGGAGGAGAAGCCGTGAGGCCGATCACTCCGCTCGGCGCGCACACTCCTCCGCTGCTCTCAGCATAGAACTGAATGAGGCGCTATGATCCGTGATCCAGCCTGTGTCAGTGTCTGTAGCCATCTCCGCGATTGAAACGGAGAGCGAAAGTGCACATGCGCCACAAACCCGCGCGAATGAATGTGAAAGATCAACCCGAGACTCATTCCAAGTGGAAAAACATATTACAGAGCCCCAGAGATGTCTCTTTCAAAGCCTGCCATGAAGAGAAAGGTCGGTGATGAGCACAGACAGTTTCAAGAAAAGTGGGGAGTGCAATATTTCTTTGTTGAACACAGGGGCACCCCGACGTGTCTCATTTACACTGAAAAAGTTGCGGTGCACAAGGAATACAATTTGAAACGTAATTGTACTATGAGACATGCTGAGGAGTACGAAAAATACCAGGGAGATGAGAGAGCCAACCAGGTTGCCAGTCTTAAAACACGTCTTCTGAGGCAACAGGATCTCTTCAAGAAGGCTACCAAAGACAGTAATGCAGCAGTCAAAGCTAGCTACGCCGTTTGTGAGTTGATTGATCCTGTGCTAAGTGATCCCAAATGGCTCATGGACTTGGCTTTTCTTGTTGATATCACACATGAGCTTAATGTACTGAACAAGAAGCTACAAGGCCAGGGGCAACTCGTCAGTGCTGCCTATGACAACGTGAGAGCATTCTGCACTAAACTTGTGTTATGGAAAGCCCAGCTCTCTCAGACAAACCTTTGCCATTTCCCAGCATGCAAGGCTCTCGTGGATGCAGGCACACCATTCAGTGGTGAGAAGTATGTTGAGGCCATTTCGAAGCTACAGGAGGAATTTGATCACAGATTTGCAGACTTCAAGACACACAAAGCCACATTTCAAATTTTTGCGGACCCCTTCTCCTTTGATGTGCAAGATGCCCCTCCTGAGCTTCAAATGGAGCTCATTAACCTGCAGTGCAACTCTGCACTCAAAGCCAAGTTCAGGGAGGTGAGTGGAGAAGCAGACAAGCTTGGGCAATTTTTGAGAGAGTTGACCCCCAGCTTCCCTGAACTTTCCCGAAGGTTCAAGCGGACCATGTGCCTTTTTGGGAGCACATACTTGTGTGAGAAGCTCTTCTCCACCTTGAACTTCAATAAGTCCAAGTACAGGTCCAGACTTACTGATGAGCATCTTCAAGCTCTACTGAGGGTCTCCACTGCTTCCTCCCTCAAGCCAAATGTTACTATGTGAGAAGAAGTGCTGCCAGGTCTCTAGCAGCAAGGAGTAGGCAAGAGAAGCCGTGTTCAGAATATTTCATGTTCAATGTTCCATTCAAGTTCAGAAAGTTAAAGGTTAAAGAGCTGTTAATACAGAAATTTGAAACGGAATAAAAATAATTCATTTTCTCTACTTAGCCAGCCAGTGAATATCTACTGTATGCTCATTAGTATTATTTGGTTTTATATTACTGATTGATTTATTTTTTATTCATCTTTAAGTTAATTTATTTAATTCATTATTTTTTGTTAAAAAATAAAGATATTTGATAACGTTGGAAAGTTTTATCAGTGCTTTTCTTGTGGAAATCCTGATGCGGCCCAGTCTCACCCAGACTCGGCCTCTAGCGGCCCCCAGGTAAATTGAGTTCGAGACCCCTGGGGTATATTAAACAGCAAAATACGGTAGTTTTCAGATAGAAACATGGACGGAAGCAAAGTCGGACTCCTGCGACCGTCACATTCAGCAACAAATTCATTTTAACGGTGTTGGAACGGTATAAAGACTCTAGATGTGGATGGTCATTGACTTTACTGCAGGAAATGACAACACATTAAAACAGGAACCAATGGTTAGTCCAACTGAAAGGCTTGGGTGGAGCCATAATCTAGTGGTTCACACAATAAGAATTCCACGCAGCTCCCTACTCAGTGCTCCATTCACAAGTTCCCAATTGATTGCCAATCAGTTCAGGGGAAAGTCCACCGGGACAAACTGGATCGCCTGTTGTGATCTTGATAGCTGTAGCGGATGAATGGTGGCTCTGTCTGCAAATGTGCATCTTGATGAATTTCTTGATGAAAAACTGTATGGATTGGCGGCTTTAGTCAAATGTGACACTCAGATTGAGATTGCCACTGCTTTGCTACTTTGTTGCCAAGCTCTCATCTCACATCTCTCAGTATCCACCAGAAAAAGAGATCTTGAAAGGTTGGGTTTGCTTATTGGAGCTATGGGATTCTCTAAATGCCAAAGCAGGGACTGGGTTGAGAGTTGTAAAGGGAAATAATCCCTCTGTGACTTATTAACGACTCTAAAATTCCCACGTTTCAGCAATATTAGAACATTTCCCCATGCTGGAAATCTTTATGCGACATGCCGTTTTGACCACGTGACAACCAATCTCCCTAAACAATCATTTTTTTTGAATGCCACGCCGTTCTCTCTTTAACTTCCGGCGCCATCGTAGTCAAATTGGCCAAGCTTTAACATCTCCGAGCGACCTCCCGTTCCCTCCAGCTCAAGACGGCCTGCCAGTCTGCTCTCTGCACGCTTCGCTGCGCTGTCGACTGGTGACAGGCTATTTGGGATTTACCCACTGCCGCTGTGCCTGTCTCTTCATCTGCAGCCTTTTCATGGAAGTAAAGAGTAAACCCGAACCCGCCGCAACCCCCCCCAACTCACCCTCATTCCAGCATCCTTTGCTACCCCCTCTCTCCACTCCTAATCCCATCCTCCAAAGGACTGTAATTGAGGAGCGCAGCATGCTGGGATTATGCCTGTTATTGGGGGGTATTATCATTGCGGGGAGAAATTTGGGTGAAAGTGTGGGGGTGGCTGGAATCTCCTGCCACTTAGACAGATAGTGAAAGGCCAAATGGATGGGGGGTGATGATGATGATGATGATGGGGTAGGTTGCAGTAAAGACGGGGCAAGTATCCATTGCACATTTTTCCATGGATTTAGAGCATTTGTCCCTAAATATGACGTATACCATCTATTTATACTATGCCTGAACCAGATTAGAACATTTATACAGTAATCCCTCAATTATTGCGTCTTCACTTATCGTGAATTGACTACTTCCTGATATTTTTCCGCTATTAATTCTTTAAAAAATATATTTAAAGTTCATAAAAATGTGAAAATCGACGCTGAAACTCGTAAGCGGAAGCCACTTTTGCTACTAGAACTCAGCACTGAAGAAAATATTATTTATTTATTTATTTATTTTTTTAAAGGTCATAAAAATGTGAAAATCCTACTGGTGACCCTATTTCACGATTTTTCAATTATCGCGGCCATGTTTGATCTACATCAAGGGTGTCAAACTCGGGTTGGTTCCCACTAAAATTGCATGCATTTTCACCATCTCAAATATGTGTTTGTCTGAAACATATTTCAATTAGTATGCATTTATCTATGTGCTAAAAAGTAGTACACATTTATCAAAGACATTTTTAATCAGTTAAATTGTTGCATGTCTGAAAATAGCAGTTTAAATGCAGATGATCGACAATTTTTTTAGCATTTTGCAAGCATGATTTCCTAAATTACTCATGCCGTTTTTTTCGTAACCATAAAACAACAACATATGAGCATTTTAGAGGGGAAAATGGGGGTCAGAAGAAGTGAAAACAAAACGGGCAAGTATCTCAGATGTGGGTATCCACCCCCGTACCCCTGATATGACAAGGTCCATCTTGGGGTCACAGCTGATATCTGACAAAATGACAGGAAATCCATTAAAGCATAACGCTTAAACAATAAAATATGGTCGACCTTAGCCCATCCTGACAGCCAGATGATGGACTTGAGATGTTCTCCATATCGTATCTAACTCCTGGAATTACACGTCACCTTAGTAAACTACGAGCGCTATTTGACAGATTGATAGTTTTAATAGCCATTCGTAGGATTCTACGGCAAAGAGGAAAATGTATGTCCTGACACAGCTTTGGATTTATGGGCTGACGTTTCCTACTGTTTGCCAATTCCTATTGATCAGGTCTTTTGGTGCTCGACTCTACACAGGAAGGCATTTTTTTATTATAATCTCCTCAGCAGGAAAAGCTCGAAACAGGCTAGATTTTTCAATTGGTCCTGAGTTAATTGAGGGATTTGAAATGATCCAGATGACTATTGATTTTTACAGGCTTGGAGGAGGTGAAACAGGCAATTAAAGCGACCAATCAAATGACGTTTGCAGAAGATATCGAAATTCCTTACATAGTTGCATCGTTTGCCAAGATAAAGAGGAATAGCCCCTTTAAAAACTGATTTTAACATTGTTTTTTTACCGCCAGATACAAACTCTGCATTTTCAAACTCTTCATACAAATGTGAATTAATTCCATGTCAACAAAATTAGATTTTTTATTTCCCTGCCACGTATCAAACACATTAGAGCACATGTGTCAAAGTGGCGGCCTGCGGGCCAAATCTGGCCCGCCGCATCATTTTGTGCGGCCCGGGAAATTAAATCATGAGTGCCGACTTTCTGTTTTAGGATCAAATTAAAATGAAGAGTATAGATGTATATTAAATTTCCTGATTTTTCCCCCTTTTAAATCAATAATTGTAATTTTTTTTAATCATTTTTTTCTGTTTTTAGTTTAAAAATAATTTTGTCAAATTTAATTATATATACAAAAAGCTAAAATAAACATTGTTTTAGATCTATAAAAAAACTGAATATTCAGGGCTTTTAATCCAGTTTTTTAAATCCATTTATAAAAAAAAATATAAAAATATTATATCTAAAATGGTCCTGCCCGCGTGAAATCAAGTTGACGTTAAAGCGGCCCGCGAACCAACCCGAGTCTGACACCCTTGCATTAGAGCATTTCTATTCAAAACCTATTGAAACTTCTCTTGCATTGTCTATTTTTACCCATGTGTCAAAGTCAGGAGCTCATTTTTCGCTAAATATGCTGGAATTTCTCGCACTTTTTGATACGAAAGGCTAGCACGAGAGTGGGTTGTGTACTGGCGCTCTTCGGGATTTAACAACCCCCCACCCCCCTAAAAAGTGGCGTAGAAACTGTTATGGAATCATGGAAGTTCATTCCTCGCTACTTTGTAAGCTGCTTAAAGCTGGTGCCAGCTTAGCATTGCCATATTAACATCAGCCTGTGAGACAGTTGTGACAAGCTTCCTTTCTCCACACAGTTGCCTCCCGCTCAGAGTTGCCTGACTGGCGGTGGCGGCGGGGAGTGACTGTCATGAACTGACAACCATGCGGACAAATACTTAAAAACACATTAAGCAGATGTGACCATGCACGGGCTTTGCATTTTGACATCAAACATTGCTTGTTTCAAAACCTGCAGATATGATGGACAAAGCTTAACGTCATTTTAGCAAGTGATGAATGACGTTTACCTGCTAGGAATTCCTGTTGTGAGGATTAGGAAGGCGAGTTTCAGGGTGAAATCCTTGCGCATTTTTTTAACGCCTCGACTGGAATACATGCTGAAATGTTACGCTAAAAAGATGTTGTCACAGGAAACTGTGACGTTTAATAGTGTTTGGCCGTAGCATATTTTATACTAGCGGTGTAATGAAACATTTCGGTAATCTGGATTGGTATATCGATTAGTTAAACAACGAATCAAATTGGTCAAAATGCAAGTTATCGATTGGCATATTTTTCTTAAAAAATGGTTTTCGTTCAAATGTCCGAAGTCTGAGCAATAAAATTGTAAAAGAAAAAAAAAAGTAATTTTCTTTGTTTTTCAATACTTTATATGAAATCGATCTGATTGTTAATTTTTTTTAAATTAGATTAAATTTTTCTTTAAATGCATAAGCAAAATTGTTAGCCCTGAATCGAAATGAATGAAATTCATTTCATCCTATGTGAAAAATATATAGAAATTTCTAATAACAATATACAATTTTAATACGTGTCATACCAGTTTAGAGTATTTAGTGATAAATATAACCTACATAAATTTCTTATAAAAGTGTATGTAATTGTCCATAGCCTACTGTGTGCATTTTACGTAACAAACAGATTAGAACATTTGTTAAAAATTATAATAAAATGCCTCTTGTGCATTTTTACCATGCATAATGTTCATGGAGTATTAGCTATTTGTGTCTATTGTATAGTGTTTGGAGCTTGTTTTTGTTGTCATGCTTGTTGTTTTCGGTCCGCATAAAAGCACGGTTCCTCTTCTCATGGCGAATAATTCCTCTGTTGAGACATACTGTATAGGACAGGATGAGCCTCCGCTCCTGACAAGTCCAGTCTTCCCATCACCGGCTAAATTTAACATGCGTAAGCCTCTTAGCGACACACTGCTTGTTCTTTACAAAACAAAAGGTGTCCCTATTATTACCGCAAAATGATGTTTACCTGTCACGCTCATTTCCGTGCTGCGCTACGAAGCCACACATTTTAAAATACACGTATACATTTGTTTACCGCATAGCCTTTATTCCTTCACGTTGAGAGCCAGGCGAAGGGTGCTCGAGTCTAGACGGATGTTATTTGGCGTAACGACTCTACTTGCGGATCACTTTTTGGACATGCATCCAAACATATTTACTCAGTGGCGGTCCGTGCATTTTCTCGTAGCGCCTTCAACAGGTAAAATCCCCTTCTTAGCAGCATTTAATGATTAAATACAAATACTGGAGCTTTTCAGACATTACACCCGGGCCGGGGTGTGATTTTCCCAGAAAAAAACAGCGATGGACGTCAATGGAAAACGGCAAAAATTGCACTAAAATGGGGTAAAATCCACTTCCTAGCAGCATTTAGTGATTAAATACAAACAATGGAGCTTAAATACAAACACTGGAGCTTTTTAGATATCAGAACCGGGCCCACAATTGAAATATTATTTAGGAATATAGCCATATTTTACTCACCAAAAATCATTTTTAACTGTACACAATATCCATCCTCCTTTCTTTCTTCCTTCTTTTCTGTCGCCATCGAAACTAATGCTGAAAGTCGAGCCTGTCCTGTCATATTTCCGGCATAGTCCGTCTTCAAAATGGCTTTAAATCAACACAACAATATATTTTCTTATGCAGCTAGCTCTAAATACAGTTTGGTAGTAGCTCTTTGTAGTTAGTGCACTGAAAGTGGCGGACATACCCTTTTCCCGGCTGTAACAGACTTGCTAGCTTCGGAGTTGACCGCCCTTTCTTAATGATGTCCATTTTTTTCGGGAAAAGTCCGTCTGGAAAATAGCTTTGTGAGCAAATCTGCAACCAAATCCATTTGTTTTCCTCTGTCGGCCATTGTGGGTGGAGTTTGCGATCTCTGGCGGCTCACTTTGGCTTTGGTCCGCCTACTAGCCAATCATAGTTGGTGAAAGTGGTGACGTATCCCTATGCCAGCGAAATGGCCTTGGTGTCACCAAATCGAATTCTGATTTGTTAAAGCAACAGTCTTATCAGCGCTTGTTTAATGCGGCAGAGCCTGCAGAACTGATTGTGAAGGCCTTGAGGCAGATTTCTGACCCTGGCAACAAATAATGGCTGAAATGTGATTGGTTAAATGCTTCAATATGAAAACACACATCTGGAAGCAGTGCAACCAGCTGGGAAAAGCAATGAAAGGAAACTAACAGACAATTTGGAATTATTTAATAAGTATTGATGGACCAAATATAATATATGATTCAGATATTTCTTAGGCCAGCAGAGAAGGCCTGCCACAGTATTTACTATTAGACGGACTGGATGATCAATGTGTAATACACCCCGCGGCGTGTATGATTTGTCAGGGTAATGAGCGCAGAGTTCCTCCCTAATGCGCTCCACCCTCTTTTGGCCTGCTCTGATTGATTAGGCCAAACAAACCCCCGTCTGCCCTCACGCGCTGATGTATTAACCCCCGTGTACTACAGTTTTTCGATGAATCCGTGTGTTAGTAGCGAGAGCAGAACAAAGCCAGACCACAGGGTGGGGTAGGAGGACACGCAGGCAGCGGCGCTACGTGATTCCTCGCCGCTCGACATGGAAGAAAGGAAGGATGAGAAGAAATATATGCCAACAAAGACGCCCATTTCAAATGCACTATGTGCTGTTACGCGCTAGTATTTGCTCAAATGTTGTCGTCGGTTCATTGTAAATAGGAATTATTAACGGTTTGCGAAACAAGGGTATGAAATGAAAAACCTTGGGAAATGAGGAACATGCTGCTTCACCATGTCTAAACATCAAAGACACGATTATCTGATAACAGGTTCCAGACTGTTTGTGGTACATTTCCATGACAATGGTTTGTTTATGCCTTTGGTGTTTAATAGCGTGGAGAATGTGCATCGATAACTTGTGCTCTTGTATGTTGTTGGGTTTTTTGGCCCACTTTCAGCATGCGATGCTGCGATTTCACAATTAGTCCCAAATAATTAGGTTTTTTGGGTAGTTTTAGAACTCTTGTGGTGTCCAGTCATCATTTTATTGTAAATTTAAGAGTTGTTTATCAGAAGTAGAGGTTCCAGTTCCAATGGCTAAAGAATTATTGTTTAAGCTAATCAAGCAAAGTTGATCAACTTTGATTTCGGATCCAACTGAATCCTTTTAATTAACTTCTTTTTTTTTGGTTTTAAATGTTCAAACTACTATTTTTTTTGTTTTTACAGCAGTTAAAAGATTATTCATGAAGGACTACATTTTGAGGGACTTGGTCTTGACCCCCAAAAGTCTTGGTCAATCTCAGACTAACCGAATATTTTTTCTGACTCAGTCTTGTCTTAGTCTACGTCAAGGGTGTCAAACTCGGGTTTGTTCGCGGGCCATATTAACGTCAACTTGATTTCATGTGGGCCGGACCATTTTAGATATAATATTTAGATTTTTTTAAATAAATGGATTAAAAGAACTGGATTAAAAGCCCTGAATATTCTGTTTTTTATAGATCTAAAACAATATTTATTTTAGCTTTTTTTTTTAAATATATTTTTAGATTTTACAAAACAATTTTTGAACTAAAAACACAGAAAAAATAGATAAAAATTACAATTATTGATTTAAAAGGGGGAAAATCAGGAAATGTAATCTACATCTATACTCTTCATTTTAATTTGATCCTAAAACAGAAAGTCGGCACTCATGATTTACTTTCCCGGGCCACAAAAAATGATGAGGCGGGCCAGATTTGGCCCCGGGCCGCCACTTTGACACAGTAGTCTTGTTTCGATCTCGACCCAAAAACTTGTGATCTTGGAAAAGTTTTGCCCTCAGATTCTCTGCTCTTGATATTTCATTATGAAATTAGAAGGCATTGTTTCTATGACGTCCCTCCAAACTGTAATATGGCCGCCAAACTTTTCATTAGCCACTGGGGGGAGCTGACATAATTAGCCCACCATATATCCACTCATACCTCACCCCCACCTCTACTCCGACACATTTGCCCTCACACGTGCCTACAAGAGGCCATCTCTATGTTAATGTGCTGTTCACACCACTCGGAAAAAGAAAAAAAAATCTATCATTGGCCGATTTAGCCATAAAAAGAATGACGAATTGCCGCCTTTCCCACCCACCCCGGAGCCGATTCCTATCATCTTTGTGTGTGTGTGTGTGTTTTATCTATTTATTTCTTTAAAGTGATGCGTGTGCCACCGATAAAACAGACCCCCAGGATACTACATCACCGGAATCCATTATTTCTACATTTTCAGGATGCTGTGGCTTTCTCACATTTAGTATTAATACCTTTGTGTGAAGACCACGCTTTCCATGAAAACAAACACGTTTTCTCATAAGAATTGTATATCCATATTTTCCAGAATCACTGTTTCCAGAATTCTTCTCGTTTAGAATGACTCTCCTCTTGGAATATGAATAATTCCTGTCAAATGTTTTGCTTCTGACGGTAATGGTGATATTGTGGTCTGGATGACACACCCTCGCGCAATTCTGTCATGCCTTGATGGATCGCCAGGGGGCAGCATTTATGCACAGACTATGCGGAATCTCATTTAATAAGCTCGCACGGCTAGACTGTTTTTTTTTTTTTAACTGGAAATTAAAACTCTAATTTCTGGCGGGCCACCCCGATGTCTCATCATGGGGAAAAAATGGAAGATATTTAAGGTGGATAAAAATTTAATAGCTCATTCATAATTTACAACAACAGATGGGCACTCTGGCGTGTGCTATTCGAATGATGCACATCGGAATGTTGTCATTTTGCTGCCGTGTGTGTGTGTGGTTTGTGTGAGGGGGTCATTACTTTTTTGTCTCATTAAAAACACACAAAGTACTTTCGGCATGTCACGCGCTCAAGGTCATCGGTTGCTAAAGCGGCGTTAGCGTGTGACGTGAATTAAAATGGTGGGAGGTGTCAGGGAAACCTGCGTCGGACTTATCTGTCTCCATTTCTTATTTATTGGGAAATATACTTGTCACCAGAACATTTATTATTGAAAAAGTATTGGCTCAAACTGCGAGCAGTCCAGCAAATGAAAGATTCTCAGAGAGAAATGAGTTGTGCCTTAAATATTTAACTCGTAATGGCTTTGTCTTTTCTTTTTTAAGGGCGCGAATGCAGTTTCATTTTTTAGGTGAAATTATTTTGTGATTTATTTATAAGCTTCTGTTTTCATGTTTGTATTTTGCGGCAGTCTCGTTCCCTTGTCTTTGTATCAGGTGCTTTGTGATCAATACCCAGGGAGAGGAAATGGGAATGTTTATCTGCCCTGTGACAGAACAGTGTTGCATTGAGATAAGAATTGAACTTGACTTTGCTCACAACTCAAAATAGTCGTGTTTTAGTCACTTGACCATCGGTAATAAAACAACCTGTGGTTTACAGTTGCTAGGCTTGGCAAACTTTTTGCATTTTGGGATGGTTTGTATGCTTTTTGCCTATTGCACATGTGTCAAAGTGGCGGCCCGGGGGCCAAATCTGGCCCGCCGCATCATTTTGTGTGGCCCGGGAAAGTCAATCATGAGTGCCGACTTTCTATTTTAGGATCAAATTCAAATGAAGAGTATAGATGTATATTAAATTTCCTGATTTCCCCCCTTTAAATCAATAATTGTAATTTTTTAATCATTTTTTCTGTGTTTTTAGTTCAAAAATCATTTTGTAAAATCTAAAAATATATATTAAAAAGAGCTAAAATAAACATTGTTTTAGATCTATAAAAAAACTGAATATTCAGGGATTTTAATCCAGTTCTTTTAATACATTTATTAAAAAAAATCTAAATATTATATCTAAAATGGCCCACGTGAAATCAAGTTGATGTTAAAGCAGCCCGCGAACCAACCCGAGTCTGACACCCCTGGCCTATTCCTCATGGTTTCCCTTCCCTCATGTAATCAGGTGTGTACTTTGTAATCAACCATTGTCTGTCTATTTAAACCGTGTGTTTGTCAGTCTTTGGCAGATCATCTGTTTTGTTTGCTTCGTGTCAAGTTACCACGCCATGTTCCATGTTCCTAATTTCCCTATGTCTTCCCATCTGTTTTTTAAAATTAATTTATTACCCATACAAGGGTCAGGATTGAACCCTTGATCTCAGAACTGTGAGGCAGATATGCTAAACACTTTATCACAGCCTATTTTCAAACCAACAATGCCTATTATTCCAAAATCTGCGTGACGGTCCATCGCAGTAGTTTTTGAAAATGTGGCATTAAATCTAACGTTCTTGGCCTTCCTATTTTCCCAACCTTGTAACACTTCTTCTTCTGTTAAGAATAAAGCGAAAGGCAATCAGAAGTCTCCACCGCCAAATTGCATTGTGACGCTAATAACTTGACCTGCTGTGCAAGTCTTTGTGAGCCCGCTGCAACACCCTACACGTGATTTGTTGCATTGATTGCATTAGATGCTTGCAGTCCGTCCCCGTGGAGGAGCCACACGGCAGTTTGTACCCCAGCTGTAGCTGAAGATCTAATAATCCTCCTGCAGCGCCATTATGTCCTTTTATGGGCCAAACCCAATCTTGGATTTTCTTTTTGTCTGGCACTGTAGGGTATAGAACACTCGTGAAACCTGGAATGGAGTAAAAGCAATATATGAAATATTCATTTGATGAAGCTTTGTTTTGTTCTCTAATCAAGTAAGGCTTGCGGTCCGCGGGACAATATTTGGCAACCCCTAGTTGACGTTAAATTGTTGCTCTCGCGGACTTTGTGATGGACAATGAACGAAAATCAAATATCGATCTAAAAGAATATTTCATGTTACTGTATTTTCTCGCATATACGCTGTATTTTTCGCGAAAACAATTATTGCTGAATCGAGGGTATGGCTTATACGTGCACAAATTAGACATGCACAAAACTGCATGGTGACTAAGACGAAACACCATAATGCAGGGGTGTCAAACTCATTTACTGTCGCGGTTCACATGGTAGTTTGTTTACATTCGGAGGGCCGTTATGTCTTCCAAATAGGTTGCCAAAATTAATCGATTAATAAATTGACATCTTTCTTGATCGTGCTAATCGATAGATCATTTTTGGACATTCAAATTAGTACAAATTTTTGCAATTATTGATTTAAAATCAGGAACCACAGGAAATAATCTACAATCTTCATTTGAATTTCATCATAAAACAGAAAGTTGGCACTCATCATTTACTTTCCCGGGCCACAGAAAATGATGCGTCGGGCCAGATTGGGCCCCCGGGCCACCACTTTGACACATAACGCAAGACAATGCAGCCGATATGGTCATTTATTTCAAAATAGAGAAAAGATAAACAGATAAAATGCTTAACAAAATTAATTTTGACATCTATGAATGAAATTCAAGAAAAAAATAAACTGTATCTTGCATAAAACGTGAAAAAACTCACCTGTGCCTGCCATTGATCGCTCAGAGCGCCGCCATCTTTTTGAATTTGAAACAGCCTTTAGGAATGTGCAATCCAGCAGATGATCATTTCGATTCATAAAGTATCTCAGAAATACCATGTGCGATGATTTTTCCTTCAAAGTAACACATTTGTACTCCCTATTAAAACCATGAATATGGAAATGAAAATTGTGAATCAGGGGCGGTTTATACGGGAGAAATTGTAAAATTCAACGATTTTAAGGCAATTTTAAGGGTGCGGCTTATACGCGAAGACGGCTAATATGCAAGAAAATTCAGTAATTCGTTAAAATATACGTTTCGATAGAAAATCCAATAGTAATAGGTTTAGATTCAACAACATTAAAAACATAGTGATAAACCAATTTGGATAAAATTGATCAATTTGAACCATAACCCATATTTTCCCTTTAAGCTTGGCCAAAATAAAAAATCTAATAAGGCCCGTGTGTAAAATAACATGGCATAATGAGCCCCCCATCCCAAACTTTCACATTGTTGCCATGGCAACGCTCAGCTGTGTTGCTACAGCAAAAGGTTGCAGAAGATAAATTGCTCATTTGCCACATGTTGGCGACCGTGCCCGTATGCGGTCGTTTTCTTGACACGGGATTTATGCGGCGGAGCGAACGGGCACCGCTTCGCCGCTGTTCTCGTCGCGTTGGGCTACCGATGAATTGCACCGATGACCTGTGTGTTCACTAACAGTTGCTTAATTAACCTCCCTCAAAAGGATACTCGAGGGCCGCCAACTGGCCGGCAGGTGACCGCTCAAACACGCGCACACACGCACATGCACACACACTCGGGCAAGATTGATTGGCCCGATCGCACTTTTCAATGAAAGGCGCAAGGTAATTGCTATTGGATAGCTCTAATAGACAGAAGGCTTTATTTGGAAGAGCGGACCCCGCTGGGTCATTTTCAGGCGGCCAAGCACAAACACGTCAGGGGCGCCGCCAGATGTGTCGCTTCAAATTTCTGCCAACAACAGTTGCTTCAGAGTTGCTAGTCATTCCTGTGAGCCAGTGCAAACATAAATAACTGTGGTCATGATTTTACTATTATTACGTTGCTTTTTGATGTGAGAGGAGCCGGAATATGTGGTTTTTTAAATTAATTTCAAGAAATTGCTTTGAAAGCTTCCTGTAAATTTTCATCGGACCTTAAAATGGAGAATTTTAGATCGACAGTCGTACCTTGACATACGATCGTAATCCGTTCCGATACTGAGATCGTATGTCGAGCTTTTCGTAACTCAAGTGAACGTTTCCCATTGAAATGAATTGAAAACAAATTAATTCGTTCTAACCCTCTGAAAAAACACCCAAAACAGGATATTGGATTGGAAAAAAATGTTTTATCTCTTCTAATTCGCCATATATTGACGAAGTAATAAATAACAAGTGGTTTAATAGTAATAAAATGTGTTTAATAGAAGTAAAATTAGACGCATTTCGCGGAGGGGAGAGAGTGGGGGGTGTTCGGGGGACTTTATCCACGGGACTCGTAAACGAACAAACAAATTTAAATTAACTTGGATTAATATATACAGACACACTCAAACATACGTTTAATGTAACTTTACACAAAACTGAATTCTAATTCTGTTTTATTTTTTTTAACCTTCGTTCTGGGTGGGTTAGCGGTTTGCCACGCCTCCACCCTCACGTTCGCTATCGATGGGCTGTTTGCTGTTGTATTCCCTTCAAAATATTCCGAAAATGATGCACACAAATGTCCTCACAATAGGATAACGCACGACCACTTGCCAATGAGAAGTAGTCTTGAATGAGCGATCGCGCGAGCTAACAGGCTAAGGAAGGAATAACAGGAAATGCAACAGCTGAGCTTACCCACGTATTGATTGTGGGTAATGAAGTTTTATTCTGAGAAAGCGTGCCATTGGCTATCGGTGTTTCTTCACACATTTAATACATAATTTTGACATTACCATTACTGACCGATATCCAAAAAAGAACTCTAAAAGCAAAGCCTCACCTAGCTGAAATCTCTGACAAATGACTTCAGTCCTCGCCAATTATGAAATATTAAACAAGGAATCCCATTCCGTTAATGAGCTGAAATTTCATTGAGACGTAATTGAAGCCCGCCACGTCTAACGTTACAATCGTGGCTGCAGGACAGCGATGAACATGTGCTTGGCGAGTAACCTTTTGAAGATGATCGTCTTTGTCGCCTGGCTTTGCCAACGGACATTTTTCTACTGATACACGAGCTAATTTCATTAAAAAGATGAAGTGGAGTCGGCCTCTATTATATCATAATCATGAGCCAAAGAGAGATCAATAGGTAGTTTTTTTGGCTAGTTTCACAGAGCAATTCTTACACCCAATAAACCTGCATTGACATTAGTAGTCGTATTTTCCTGCTAAAGCTTGACTTAAACCCCAACAGAGGATTGCCGTGATGCCCCCCTCGTCTACATATTAATTAAAGTGTTACGCATGTCGTCAGACGTTTGGGTGTTGTATTATTATAATATTAATGCGTGATCATTTTAGCCCTCTCCATCTAATCCCGGCTATGACGTGCAATTACTACCGTGATATTAGTTGGAATTCTGATAACATTTGGAATGATCTATTTTCATGGCGCTGTCCGGTGCTGAAAATCGTGTGGATACGTATATACCAGATATGCATGTTTGTGTATATATATTTATGTGTGTATGTGTATGTGTGTATGTGTGTGTGTGTGTATGTGTGTGTATGTGTGCGTGTGCGTGTGCGTGTGCGTGTTTGTGCGCGCGTATGTGTGTGCGTGCGTATGTGTGTGCGTGCGTGCGTATGTGTGTGCGTGCGTGCCTATGTGTGCGTGCGTGCGTATGTGTGTGCGTGCGTGCGTATGTGTGTGCATGCGTATGTGTGCGTGCGTATGTGTGTGTGCGTATGTGTGTGTGTGCGTGCGTGCGTCCGTACGTGTGTGCGTGCGTACGTGCGTGTGTGCGTGTGTATGTGTGTGTATATGTATATGTTTACGTATATGTTTACGTATATATGTATATACATATATATACGCTTGTTTTGTGGGTTTTATATTTAGAAAAACCCACAAAACAAGCGTTTAATCAACAACTTGTCAAAACAGCGATCGGCTAGCTAGTTCTGGGGACATTGTATTCTAGCAAAATAAATAGTATTGCTGAAATCATATGAACCACACCTTTTCTTCTGAATTTGTTCAACTTATTTTCAACCAGGATGCATACTCTTGGATTTAAACAAGCAAAAGACACGAAGAATCAAAAACAAAATATGGCATTGCTGGAATCTCTTCGCTCAGCGAACGAACAGCGGCTTAAGCCGGCTTTATTAGCACTCTCTGCGTTGAGCCGGGGTGTTAGAGGTTATTCAAACAAAGCCCATTGCTTTGTTTGCCTTTACTGCCGCTAATGCACTCTTATTTAGTACTAGCGGGTCCACAGGGAGAGCAAGATTTTTATTATTTTTTTCTTTGCTGGGTGAATATTCATTTGGGAGAGACATCTGAGAACGGTCTCGATCGCCGTTTGCCACGCGATAGATCCGCAATATTGACTGCATTGTTTCTGTGCATATTGAATGCAGACATTATTAATATTTTTTTCATTCCACATTGTCTTCTAGCGAGGTAAAATCCAGTGACTCCGCCTCTTACCGCACGACAGATGGTCAAAAATACAGTTGCTTCTCCAAACCGAGTCAGGAAAAAGAAAATTACATTTTCTTAAATGATGTTACTCCGTTCTTTAATTCATGACTATCATACTTTGACCAGGTCAATTTCCCGTTCAGAATTAGAAGAATCACAACACTTGCACGCAACCATTGTGTGCAGTGTAACAAAGGCATTGAACTCTTTTATGGAATCAATTTCCTTCTCGATCAATCTGGTCCGAATGTCATCAGTCTCAGTTGCATCTAACTGCTTGGGACTGTATTAATAATTGCACGGGAGCCGTATTGATTCCCATCGATTGGTGGGAGCTGAGGGGTTACAGTGTAGTCTTGCAGCCAAGCCGGCCGGCCCTAAATCAAGTGACATCTCATTAGAACCCACCGAGGTTCCTCAACAGATCTTTGCCGATTGGAAAAAAAACAACAACAAGAAAAAATGGAAATGGCAACAGACTGTTAACATGAAAGATGATGCTGCCGTCTGTCTTCCTTTGCCGTAAACCAGTCCAGACGATAAGCTTCTCTTTCTATCGATTCGTTCCGAACTGCGAAGCCGCACGGTGGAAGTGTCGTAATATTATTGGACTTCTTCCTTGGTCTTGTGTATGGTTTAGTTTTTATGGCAAAAGGTGCTTTGTTTGGTTAGTTTTGACTAATTGCAGCCTATTTGTCAACAACTATTTCCCCTTGCTAGCATTAAACGAAGAAGGCCGTCAATTTTCTATGTATTTTATGTACAGATGTGTTTATGGTGCTCATATTTGGCAAATGCACACGTTGTAAAAATCGTGGCTACATGACGCGTTTGGCGATGTGTTTTGAAAATCATGTAATAAATAGCTTGACCTATCTTTTTGCAAACTACCCTAGTTTGATTGGCGGTTGGTCACTCACTTTTGAGGTATTTTAGTTTATTCTTCAATCAAAGCTCTAGCCTGATTGACACTTGATTAAAATGCACATCATAGATGACAGATTTTCCTGTGTATTTTGGACACGGGCTTTAATTTGATTACCAACTCTGATGTTTCAGTATTTTACAATGACATTTCCTTGGCATGGCACCCCCTTTATGCCAATTCTGATTCTGTACTCCCTATTAAAACCATGAATATGGAGGTGAAAATTGTGAATCAGGGGGCCTTTTATACAAGAGAAATTGTAAAATTCATCAATTTTAAACGTATGGCTTATACGCGGAGACGGCTAATATGCGAGAAAATTCGGCAATTCGTTGAAATATACGTTTTGTATGCCAATTGTGATTTCTGATAGCCCTATCTAAGACACAAAGAAAGAAAACTAACTTCATTTTTTTCTCTTTTTCCCCCTTTTGCTCTCTTCGGATGCTTCCTCCTGGAAATAGGTAAGCGTCCAATTTCATTCTCTCGCATTGACAGACGACACAAAATCGCCAATTGATAAACGCCACCTTGCACGCTTGGTTGGCCTTTTTCATCAGCATTAACCTAAATCATGACCACCGAACGCTTCATTCGCGTCTTTTCCCCTGAAAGTCAACCCGCGTTTGACAGTGTAATCCGGTTCATCTCCGGCTGCATCTGGCATTAAATGAACACTTTATGATGCAGCGCCATGATCCCACGCCTGTGATCTAGCCGGTAATGAGACGGTAATGAAATTTTGGTCGATGCGTAACGGGTAATGTGGCTAAGCAATGCATCGGGGGTCCTGCATGTGATCACTTGCTTGCCTGGGCGTGGACCCTCCGGCGGGTGTTACAACAACTGTCCGTTAAGGACAAAATATTGACGAAGGGGAAGATTAGCTCGCCAGAAAACACGATGGATAAGATAACCCTTGATATTTATCTACAATAATTCTCTCGGAGTCAATGGCCAGCTTTTTCAGTTCACTTGATTTAAGGCCATTTGAAATCATGGCAGGTCATCTAACAGTGGAAAACTGGGACAGTTTTGGAGTGTGGTGGCCAATAGGAAGGTGACCCACGTCCTGAATCCAGAAGTTGCAGTTATCGTGTTAGGGTTTCCTGTCTTGGACTTTCTTGTGTGACTCTAGGTGAAATGAAGTGATTAGTGCGGGCTGGGCAATTGTGATGAATCAACATCAATCGTGTTTGTGCAAATGTAGGCAGATCATATGTGTTAAACCACCTGTGTCAAAGTGGCGGCCCAGGGGCCAGATCTGGCCCGCCGCATCATTTTGTGTGGCCCGGGAAAGTCAATCATGAGTGGCGACTTTCTGTTTTAGGATCAAATTAAAATGAAGAGTATAGATGTATATTAAATTTCCTGATTTCCCACTTTTTAAATCAATAATTGTAATTTTTTAATCCATTTTTTTCTGTGTTTTTAGTTCAAAAATCATTTTGTAAAATCTAAAAATATATTTTAAAAAAGCTAAAATAAACATTGTTTTAGATCTATAAAAAACTGAATATTCAGGGATTTTAATCCATTTATAAAAAGTCTATCTAAGTTTATCTAAAATGGTCCGGCCCACATGAAATGGAGTTGACGTTAACGCGGCCCGTGAACCAACCCGAGTCTGACACCACTGTGTTAAACTCGAGGCAGATTTGTGTAAATCGTGCGTTTTTGTTGAATGGCTTTTTCAACAGACGTTTGGCCAACATGGCTTTGGTTAAACACATTGGTAAATGGTATTATGGGTCAGAAAGCAAGGGTTTTGTTGTCAGTTTTATGTTAATTCCAAATTTAAATCCACTGGCACTGGTTTGAGTATTTCGGTTAGGTTAGGTTAGGTTAGGTTAGGTTAAGTTAGGTTAGGTTACAACTTTATTTCATCCTGCATTTGGGAAATTTCTTGGTTGCAGTAGCAAGCACAGACACAGAAGACATTGTAGACCTAGGTAAAATAACTAAATACCAAAATGCTATAAAAAAGACAGAAAATCAGCAAAAACACAAAAACGAGCAGGAGTAGACAGAGCTACCGCTACCGGCTGCCACTTGAGCGGCGCCATCTTGGTTGCAGTAGCAAAAACGGATACAGACATTGCGGCTTTGAATGTCCAGAGCATTTATGTGGTTGCAACTGGTATTTGGCATTGTCTTCTAATTCCAAGCATATAAAAAGAGGCATTGTTTATAAAGTATAATATTTTGGAGTCAATGTATTTATCAGATTTTAACTTAAAATGATTTGATTAAATTGATTGAAAGGAAATGTTCTCTCAGGAAAGTCATCTTTTAGAATATTACTCAAGTAAAGCTATCACATTAATTCCTGTACATGAAGCAAGTTTGAGATATGAATATTAACATTCACACATTTGGGACAGAACACTCCAAGGCTGTGAAAAATGTGGTCATGTTGGGCGTTTGATGCTGTTAATGGCATTGAATGAATTAAGAAGGTTTTGTCTAAACTGCTGAAAAAGATAAATTGCCCAAACAACATGGATGTTTCACCGTAAAAAAACTCCACCTTCTGCACTCCAGTTTCTTGTCTTTTTCCTCTGCGCTTTGTTCTTACCCGTCGTCCCCTGTGTTTGTGTCATGCCACGTAGTGTCACCTGGAAATAAGCCACTTTTGTTCCCCCCACCTCCTCCCGCTTTTTCCGCGACCATGGCGGTGACATGGCATGTGCGTACACTCGGGGACCACATAAAGGCTTCCTCGGGGGGCGGGGGGAAGCCGAGCCTCTGTAATGAGTCGTCGGGAGTGCTGGATGAAAGTGGCGCAGTAGAGAATAGAGATCACTGAGCGCGGCTCAGCTGACCCGGGGATCACGCTCTGTTTCGGCCCCTTGGGGGGGTTCGATCACAGCCAATTGTAGTGGTTCAGCAGTCAAAGTCGCACTTGCTTTTTGCCCTGTGAATTGCTGTTGCTACTGGACAAAGAGTTTGTCGGGACATCATCGTAACAAATGACTAAAGGGGTCTTCGTGGTTGAACCCGTTGATGCTAAGTTCGCCACAAATGAAATTTGATAGTTCAATAACCATTTATTTTATTTGCTTTTATATTACGTCGTGGTTAACGTTTTAGCTGGAAATGTGTATCGGAATGAAAATGTTTGTTTTTTAAAGCTGAAGCAGATTTTTGCCAATATTTTATTTTGATTCATTACAAAGATAATCATCAGCTTTCATTATGACCACATAATTCAAACCATTTTTAATTTTTCCCCTATTTTTTTATTTTATTAGATAAACGTTTTTCAAATGAAGCGATCAAAACCTATGAATTATTTTTTTTTCATGTACCTACTTATTTATGCGACTACTTATTTATGTTGACTCTATATTGACTACGACTGATTATGTTGACGAATATTTTTATGTTAGGCTTGATATTTATTATTATTTGACGATTTATTGTTATTTATTGATTATTTTTTGTCTATTTTTTGTTGTTATTTGCGCAGTTCGTGGTGAAGCTTTAAATCTCATTATATAGTGACCGTAAAAGCATTGAATTCAATTCAAATTCAACTATTTGTGGGTCACTTGAACAAGATGTTGCAAATTCATCCATTGAATACATTGTAACTGGCCTTTAAACATATTGCCATTCCTTAGTTTTATCTTTTTAACCTCGCAGCAGAAGGTTCCAAATGTCGTTAATATGCTCGACGTCATGAAAGCACCAAAATCTCTCGGCCCCCCAACAGTGTGTTGTGAACCTCATTTAAATGGAAATAGAGCAATTATAAACCATGTGAAACCCGACCACTGCCACGGCAGAATTGAGTCTTTTATTTATTTATTTTTTAAATAAATGTCACTGACGATAATGCAATTACAAACACCGAGTTCCTTCCCCCATTTTATCGGGGCCTTAAATTTGCCTCAAATGTCGCGGAGCAAAAATAAAGTCAGCCTTCCCGCTAGGAGCTGTGGTGGTAATTTTCTTTTCAGCGTGACGCTCACCTTCTGCTGGCACAGTAGCTTTCACTACTTATCATAACCACCCGCCATTTACCAGCAAACACGATCCTATCCGCGCAACCTGGTAAATAGCTTGTTTGCTCCGGCTCAGTTGCGGTTCCACTACGCTGAGTGGCGCGTTGAAGGAAACAAGCTACAGCTGGAAAGATGCGCCACACGTACCACGCTAATGCTCTTTTTGCTCAAATCTGAACACCCTGAACAAATACATCAGGCTGTTTTTAAGCGTACTAACCAGTACACCACAACATACTGCAACCACATTTGGTAGTGAAAGAAGTTAAGTCAATCAGAGATATAAAAAAACGTGATTAAAATAGCTTTATTTTCATGCTATTTTAAGAGTTTTAGTTGTGGGGTGTAATGTAATATTTTGGATTGGATTGGATAACTTTATTCATCCCGTATTCGGGAAATTTCATTGTCACAGTAGCAAGAGGGTGAGATACAGGAAAGGCATTTTAGACATACATAGAAAGGTAATAAGTAAGTTAATTAATAAATAAATACATACATAAATAAATAAGCATGTTGCTGAAATATATATACATACATATACATACATATATACATATACATACATACATACATATACATACATATATATATACATATACATGTACATACATACATACATATACATACATACATATACACATACATACATACATATACATACATATACATACATACATATACATACTTACATATACATACATATACATACACATACATACATATACATACATATACATACATATACATACATATACATACATATACATATACATATACATGTACATACATACATATACATATACATACATACATATACATACATACATACATACATATACATACATACATATACATACATACATACATACATATACATACATACATATACATACATACATACATACATACATATACATGCATACATATACATACATACATACACATTCATACATACACATACATACATACATATACATACATACATACATACATACATATACATACATACATATACATACATACATATACATACACATAGATGTACCTGTATACATACGGTTGGTCTTAACATTCAGCCATTTGTTTTGTTAAAGAGCCTGACAGTGGAAGATTGTGAGCAATGCTCCTATTCCACCTCCAGCCAATTAAAATGAATCCTTTCAATTGGTGCACCTGTTTCTCAAATGGAATAATGTACAATGTTGCAGTTGTTTGTGCATAATTGGAGTATTTTTTTGGTAGTCACACCCATTCTCCGTAACTCATGGCTGATAATTCAATCATTTGTGGATATTTTTCAATGAATTGCAGTCTACAACAAGTTAAAAGGTTCGATGCCTGTGTTCTCATACTGTACATGTTGGAGTTCGTAGATCTTTGAATCTTTGTCTCTGTCCTGATCAAATTATATGCAAATACGATATAAGATAAGTGGGAGTTTCCTTTGAACTGACTTTTTGTCTGTAAATTTTCAATCCACTGAGTGGATCTTCAAGGACACGCTAGTATGATAAAAAGTTAAAAGACAAGAGTTCAATCCCTGCTTCTACTCTTGCCAGATAAAGATATTTGCATACATTTTCTTAGAACAGGCAAAACATTTATTCTAAATACATATTTTGAAACTGTTATAATATAGAGAGGCACTCTGTACTTCTCAACTCATAAAACATCATTTCACTGAAGGACAATGGGTCTCTAATGAATTTTCCAATTTTGGACAGATGGCAAACGGGCAATCCAATTCAACTCCCTTAAGACCAAACAAATCAAAATATTGGTTTCAGACCATGTGATGATTTCTTAATTAGACGAGGTTTAAGACCCACCACACACCTTCGCACCCTACAATTCACAGCAGGATTACATTCCACATCCTGCTGCTTTTATCAATATACTTTTATTTTTCCAGTTGATATTATATGGTTTAGTAAGAACCACCATGGTAGGTTTTCTGGAATAGAGGTCATAATGTGAGACTCAAGATGTGACATTTATAATTCATTATCAGAGTATGCTCTTCTTGGTGGGATTAAAGTTTAATAACTTCACGTGCTCTGTAAATAACCGTTTGTGCAGACCCAGTGTCTTGGCCCGATGTGGAAGCTTCATCTTGGGTTGAGGCGGGCGGGGATGGGGAAGAGGTAGCATCCGCTAACTGGAGACGCGGCACGCTGAATTTGGGCTTAAAACCCTGCGAGCCTGTCGTCAGCAGGAAAACGTATGTCGGAAATGTGTTGGCCTGGAGATAAGGCGCTCTCGGTCTTGAATAGGGCAAGGATGAGATGCGGCTACGATCTGTTTTGGGATTTATTGTGTGGTTTGGCCAAATGGAATACTCGTCTGAAGGTTTATATACTAGGTGTTGCACACGACTTGAGTTATCCTGTATGACCGTGATTATTAGCAGTGTAGTGTGAGAGATCATGTGTGTGTGCTGTGGAAAATTGTCTGATCCATCCATGTTTCCTTGATGCTATTGTGTTGGCAACTGTTAGAAAATAGTTTAAAACAAATGTCAGCCGAGTCGAAAATTGCCAATATCGGGAAACTGCTTAGTTGGATGTCATTGATGGTGATCAGCGTGGATTGGAAATCGATTGCCATCAACGGCGGTGAATGACTTCATGAATTGGGTAGTTTATACATTATAGACAGCAATGTTCTCCCCTTCTTGAACCTTGCATTTTATACAGTAATTCGGAGGCGAATTTATTTATGAACAAATACTAGCTTTCTTGTAAAATATGGTGGTTGTGACATGACATAAGCACCAAAAGAGTTAATAGCATTTTTTTCGGGTGTCTTTGATTAATGCAGGCTTAAAATGAGATATTTCCATCTCCTTTGCCTCCAAAAATCTAAATAAAACAAGAACAGTCACGTAGCTACTGACATTAAGTGGCATTCATAGTCCAACATAGTTATCGTGCCATTGTACATATACAGCTAAACTCTTTTAAACACAATAATGTGATTTATATCTGAAACAATCTAGTAAAAAACAAAACACATTTTCATTTGTAACCCATAATAAATATTTATAGCAGCCCTGCTCCCATGCCAAACACATTTTAAAAATACTCCATTTTATTTGTAACCATTACTTTATATTTTCACTTCTGGCCAATGGTAGACTCTCGTGTTCAGCTCCCAGGAAGTGAAGCACTATGAATATAACCATCGTTAATAGTTAAGAGAATGCTGCTGGTGTGCATTTTTGCCAAATAGCATCTAAGCATTTTTATATTTTATTGTCGCTATTATAGGTCACCTGACTGGCCAACAGGGAGCCTGCTATAATTATTAGGGCTTTCTTGTTTATGGCCGCCTTTAGCCGCTGGACTAGGTGGGGTCACGAAACGGAAACAACTTCTATTGTGCTATCACTCAGCGCTTGTTAAAATTACAGCTGTGCCTGGACACTAAACTGCTGTGTTTCTTCTTCCGTGCACTCCCTGCTCCGCAATCCGTAATGGACTTATCTCCTTCTTAGCTGGACATCACAACACCACTTAGCTATGCTGACCTTTGCGTATGGTCTTCGTTTTTTGGGAACACACGCCATTCAGGCTTTTCTTTGACCTCAGAGGAAGCGGTCCCGGTTAAATCTTCTCTCCCCTTGCATCACTTTGGCATCCCAACAAGCAATTAACCCCCCGAAATGGTGATCGGGATTGTTTGAAATCCTTTCCGTCACGTATAGGTTCCCCGCGGTTTCCATCAGGCAACAGTGGTCGGGGGGCTGATACGATTAGATGGTATGACTTTGAGTGTCTGTATAGTCTTAATTTGTTTTTTTCTTAATATGGCCATGAACTGACTTTTAAAGCTATGTCCACCCCCCGTCCCCCCCAAAGAACCTCCCTGAGGCCCTTCTCTTTCAGGTTTATGGTGCACATTACAAGGTAATTGCTTTCATTTGGGTGCAGCTTGTAAAACCAAAGCCATGACGGCGGGTGCTCCTCAGAGCCTCTTTTCTCAGCCTCAGCCAGCCTCTGCTAGTCTTTTGGCACGTTGAACAAGAAAAACGGTTTCCAATCTTTTAGGATAAACACATAGTGGCTCTCGTTTGTGATGGGCAGGTCGCAAAAGTTCAAGTCCATGTCTTTAAATCAGTACTTGCAATGTTTTTTTTCTGTGCTAGAATAACTTCTAATGGCAATTTCGCTACGTGAGATGGAAGTTGCAATGTCATTGTCAGATATTTATGTACCTTATTTTCACGACTATAAGGCACACTTGGAGGTCTTACATTTTCTCCAAAATAGACAGGGCGCCTTATAATCCAGTGTGCTTTATATATGGAAAAAAAATTCAAATGTGTCATTCATTGAGGGTGCGCCTTATAATGTGGTGCGCCTTATAGTTGTGAAAATACGGTACTGCATATTTGAAGACAGAATAACATCCAAACAATGTTATTCCTTTTTCCAGGCAATTTTACAGATGAGATAACATTGATAATCTTGGCGAAGAATGTAAAGAGTGTTTTTTTCTTCTCTTTTTGTGGTTTAGGTGCAAAACAGGACATAATGAGCAGTGCTTTAATGAGAGTTACCTCGTCATTTGTGCGAAAAAGCAATGACGGTGGTGCTCGTCGTCGTGCGATTTCAGCACACGAAGCAACTCCTGTCATGGCCCCCTTGGGAGCCGGTCTTTCGACACCAAATAGATTAAACACTGGGGGAGACACATTGCGTTTTGTGTGTTCAACTGGAGCAGTACCAGATTAATACTGGAGAACTCCAATTGGGTCTGCATATTCTCAGGAGCCCAATAACTAATGTTCAGAGACTATTCTGGATGAGTGCCACAACATTCATTTCAGATTATTTCAAAGCTGTTTTTACCACTTTCTATTTTTGATGATGACAAAACCTCATCCTACCTAGCCATGAAATATAGTAACCATACCGTAGAAACAGCCTCATTCCTTTATACTTCTTTCATGACTGTCATATATCATTGATGATTTGCTTAGACCTCCAAAGCCCCCCACAGTCAATGCGATTTGGGAATTAATCCAGTAGCCCGTAGTAGTTGACCATCAGCCAAAACCAACAAAGTATTAGCCACTCATGTTGAGTACACTTAATCATTTGTGCATTGGTTTATATTTAGTAGCCTTTTGGATTAGATCGACTTTGACCACTGGCCTAAATTTACAAGCCCTTGCTGATGTGTCAGTATATTTTGCTTGTTTTTAACTTTTTGGGGAGAATACATTGACAATTGCATGTTTTTTTAAACTTGAAATTCAGGTGCTTTTACATTTATCATTATTTGAGTAGTCTTGGTTAAGTAGACTTTTTTAAAGGGAGGAAAAACACCCTCAAGGATTTTCAAGCACTCCTCTTGCAACTCCTGTGTTCAGAGAGACATGTGACTTGACCTTAAATATTCATCCACAGACAAAACATAAAGCCGTCATCTCACACATCCAAGCCGTAATGTTTAACAACCAGGTTGTAAATCATCAGAGGGACACCCAGATTTAATTTAAAGTATGATATGCGGCAACCAGTCACCAACTTGCTGTTAAGCACTCACCCAATTTATGGGCCAGGTTATGAGACCCTGGGGATGTTGGTTTGAACATGGTTCTGCAGCACCCCGGCACATGAAAGTTGATCATGCATTTCCACATGGAACGCCGAGAACGCAACCTTTTGTAGTACTAAAGTCTTTGTGACTTTGCAAAATCATTGATTAGCGACACAATAATGTCGTTCTAAGGTCTCTCAATTTTAGACCCCGAAGAGAATACATCAACAACACATGTAAATATTTTTAGCCCATTTTTGCCTCATGAGACCGCTGGAGAATTGGCTTGTTTGAATTAGGTCGCAGCATCAGCATCGAGGGGTATATGCAAATAACTGCACAACAACCTGCGCCCTACTTTTTAGTATGTTAACAGTGCTTTCTCCAAGGAAATTAATTTTTGGATACTCACGCCAATGTAAAAATAAAACGTAACCTCTCCCATGATGTGGCTTTTTGGCCCTAAGAACATTCATTCATTTATTTTCCATCCTGCTTATCCTCGCAGGGGTGCTGGAGCACAAGTATGGGCAGTAGGGGGAGGATAACCCTGAATTTTTTGATTATATCCTCAGGACAGAGACGACAGTAAGCACCTTCCTGCTGCAAACTAATCAGGTCCAAAAAATTACTTATTGATCCTCGGGCCAAATCTAGACAGGCGGTGGTAGAAATAGTGGGGTTCAGTGTTGGGGTCAATCAGAGTGACTTGTGCGACATGATTGCCACACAGCAAACACATCACAAAAATGAATCAAATCAGGACAAACATGTATTTTTTAAGCAAAAAAAAAAATCATATGGTTCCAGTAGAAACGACTCCATTAGTTTCCCTTCTGATACACCCTATTGGAATTGATTTTTTGATATTAGTACATGCCACGCATGACATTTAGCCTGGAAGCATAATAGGCAGACTTGCATGGAAAAATCATACAGAACAGAACTAAATGTGAATTGACTTTCGTAACACGCATTAGAGGCCGACGGCTTGAGCGTGACATTTATTCCGTCGATGCAAGCAAACTAAACATAGTTGTCGTCGCATTCTTTCACTCGCCCGCGGACTGCTCTCATTCCCGACTGCATTGATCGCGTCTTTTCGGAGATAAATGGATTAATTACACGTGCAGAAATGTACAGTCTGCCGTGATGGACGGATGAAACCCGTGATAGGGAACCCATTAAGGCAAATTGAGGTCGTTAATGAGTGTAACACTGTCAGGGGGGGAGGGATCAGTGGGCTCACTGTGACGCTCATTCCATCAGGCGCTAAAGCAGCACTTTGTTAATAATGCAAATCTATTGGCTTGGATGGATTGTCAATGCCATGATAAGTGCTCTTTGGCTACTTTATGTTGTTGGCTGACCAGTCAGGAGACCACTAACTCTATCGTCACTGTCAGGTGTACAGCGCTGAGTAAATGAGTACCTTAATGACTGGCTAGTTCATTTTATAGTTTCGCAGCGATCCATTTTTAATTAAGAAAACCATATTTCTTCCCCAAATAGCCTACTTTCAGATCTGAAAGTATGAACGTGATGTGGTTACACAGAATCTGCCCTGTTCACTTCACCATGACATGCATGGTAATTTACCTAGTCACAATTCGGGATCATTTGCGATGGACATTGTCGTCGGAATATAGTAATGATAATCCTAGTTGTTGTTTTCAGCCTCCATCGTTGTCTAGTAAATTGCTTTCTTTCAGTGTCTGGCTGTTTAAATCAAATCTGAGTGAACACATTACTGCACAGGCTCGGCCCATAGCTATATGTACCAACTCATAAAAAGCCAATATTTCAGCCATATTGATTCCTCGGGTGGAATTGGTTTGAGCTATGAATTTGCAGTATTGCTGAGATGTTTTGCCACCACGGGGGAAGGATGACCTTGGTTATTAGTTTTCGCTCCCTTTTCCTTTAGATCAGGGGTGTCCAAACTTTTTGCAAAGAGGGCCAGATTTGGTAAGGTGAAAATGTGTGGGGGCCGACTATTTAGCCTGACATTCTTTGAATGTAGTAGTAGTAACTAACCATGGAAATTTGACCGTTATGGTTTTTTTACGGTGGAACAAACAGAAACAAATAAATCCGTTCCTCTTGTTTGGCCCTTCAGACTCTGGAGGTCCAGAAGCTCTTCACTCACGTTCATGTCATTGTCCACTCCTCTTAAAAAGATCAGTAACTGAGCGGTGTCGGACGCATCCGTGCTTTCATCGCACGCTAACGAGAAAAAGTCAAACTCAGTTCCTTTTGCCTCTAACTGTCTCTTAATATCTAATGAAACGTCTTCAATTCTCCGTACCACAGTATTACGAGCCAGGCAAATATTGGCAAACTCTTGCTTCTTCGCGGGACAAATTTTCTCAACCATTTTCATTACACAGTCTTTAATAAATTCACCCTCAGTGAAAGGTTTGCAGTGCTTTGCAATCAGCGTTGCCACGTCGTAGCTTGCCTTTGTGGCATTTTCATTTGACTCACGGACTCTTGTGAAAAAGCTTTGCTGTGCCGTTAAAACAGCTTCCAGTTGCTTCACTTTTTCACCGCGTTTGTTCCCAGTTAGCTTGTCGTAGCTAGCATGTTTCGTCTGGTAGTGCCTCTTGATGTTGAATTCCTTGAAAACAGCCAGTCACTTGGCAAATTAGGCAGACACAGTTGTTTCGTATTTCAGTGAAAAAATACTCAAATTTCCACTTGTCCTGGAAGCGGCGGCCCTCGCGGTCAACTTTCCTTTTTTTGTTTACAGACGCCATGTTAGAAATGTGCCGGGCTGAAACGATCACGCAAGGTCAAGGGTCACGGCGGCCAGAGTGCGGCCACAGGGCTACTGCCATCTTCTGGTGAAATGAAAAATATGAAAAATAGCTTTTTGTACACATGTATTTTATACTGTGGTCAACAGTGCTGGCGGGCCGCATATTATTGATTTCATGATGAAAAAAAAAAAAAAAAAAAAAAAATTAAAAAAAAAAAAAAAAAAAAAATTCATGATAGAGGCCGCGGGCCGGTAAAAATTTGTCCACGGGCCGCAATTGGCCCGCGGGCCGGACTTTGGACATGCCTGCTTTAGATAGAAGTTGTTGTTCTTTTTAAAAATATATTAGTTCTTGAACGTTTGATTCTTTTGGAAATTAAAACTCCGTGGGAACAATGACAGACGGCTAATCCATTTGAAATGAAATAGAGGTCTATCGCCTTTAATGGCTGTGAATGAGCTAAGTGGCTGAAAAAAATGATGAAAACAGAAAGGAAAACACTCAAATAAATCTATCTTCAGGATGATGGAAGGGAAAAGGCAATTGCATGTGAGGACGAGAGGCAGCGGGTGTTCCGATTATAGGAAAAAAATTGGCTGGGGCTTGTGATTTGCTCTCGTCTTGAATCTTAACTGACCAAGCCAACTTGTCCGTGGCTCAATTGAGCTTTGGCGACGAGGAGCGGAGATCCAGAACAGGTCAGTCAGCGGCTGACGAGCTGTCACCGTGGAAATCGATAGTTCCTTTTGGAACAACCAGCCTTATTGAAGCACACCCTTTTTTCTCCCTCAAGCGACTACGACACCGGCTCGCCAGAATCGTTACACTTTGAGTGCTTCTCACATTTTGCATTGTCATGTTTGACCAGGAGATCTTTTATTTTGCCTCTAATTTTCTCTTTCAGCCACGTACTAAGGCTCCACTGACACAAATACTGGTGTTGGTTTCTTCGCCAATATTACGTGGTACTCGGACGTTTCGTCAAAAGACGTTTGGTCCCCGGATGTTTGGTCGACTGGACGTTTGGTAGAACGGACGCTTGGTAGAACGGACGTTTGGGCGTCGGGTTGTTACTGTTGAAACCAGCTCTCAAAATTATAATCATGAGAGAGAGAGTGAGTTTACTATCTAAATATCTAATATCAAAATATCAACAGTAAACTCTGTCATAATTTGACAGCAAGCGAACCCGGCGACCAAACGTCTGTTCTACCAAACGTCCCTTCTACCAAACGTCTGTTCTACCAAACGTCCGTTCTACCAAACGTCTGGTCGACAAAACGTCCGGTCGACCAAGCGTCCGGGGACCAAACGTCTTTCGACAAAACGTCCGGTCACGATATTTCGTAACTAATAATGCGTCTATACTCCAACTCCAAAATTTCCAGTCCTCTGGAAACCATTAACCTCCCCGTTCTAATGCATTTAATGGCCTATCATAGTCAATTACAATTACAACAAAGCAGTTTAGCGAGTAATGCTACGATGTAATATAACTATTCGTCAATCTCAGTTCAGTATTCGTACTGTTTTGAAATAGCTTTCGTGACCTTGCATAATAGAAATAAAGGCAGCCTTGTTTTCAATTGTAGGTCATAGTCCTCTTTGGTAATACGGCTACAATCAATCTCAACCAGGAAAAATAAAGAACTGCGAGGAAGAATTGACCTAGACATACCAACATGGATCTATTTTACGGGTCTTATCCTACAGCTTGTACTCGGCCGTGTTTTTATAAAAGTTGGCTAGTAAAAACGTTCTCGGTGGCCTTCCATTTCCTTCCGTTGTAAAGGTGTAACAACATCCCGACTTTAGAGCCCAGATGAACTTTTCAGTTTTATGTGTTGGACCTTGATGGCAAACCGTAAAGTCTCAGGGTCGCCTTTTCAACGGCGTAGCGTGCAGTGAACTATAAATAAGCGTGTAGATTCAAGGCTGCTTCTTTGTTTTCTCGAAGGCTTTAGTAGCAACAGCGCAGAATTGCAGTCCACGGTCTGAAGCAATCATTCTTTTTTCTTTATTCTGTTTTTCTTTTTTTCCCCCTGCCAGAAGCACTTGGTGTTCCTGTCTTGACAACTTTCTTGAAAAGAATCACCTCGTATAAGAGCAATGAGAGGAACATCAGGTGTTTTATATTTGAAAAGACACTGAAAAGAAAGGAAAACTTGCTGTTTTCTGGCCATGCCAAATTTGCGTTGAAAGCCACAGTTCACACTCACAATCCACTTTCTTTTATTCATCTGAATGCGAGTGTCTGCAGTGGTTGGTTAGAAGCTTTAATCGCCGAGTTTTGAGTTGGTGGACCAATAAATGCTCTGTTGTGCCTCTCGTGGAATTATTGGACCAACATACTTGATTGGGCAGAGGTGGCAAAAATAGTGTTGCACTCAAAACTACACTCTTATTGAAACATCATTGCAATGCTACATCCGAAATGCTGACTATTCCTTTACGTCCACAGTATAGCCCTCATCTGATGGCTATTTCAAGCATGTAATAGCCTTGTCAGATAGCTCAGACTGATTTCATGAACCTGCAAATTAGTTCACTGCATTCAAATGGCCTCCACTTTCACCAGAGCTCAATCCAATAGAGCACTTTTGGGAAGTGATGGAATGGGACATTAGCATCATGGCGGTGCAGTCTGCTAATCTGCGCAACTGCGTAATGCTATTATGTCAATATGGAGCTCTCTCAGGAATGTTTCCAGTACCTTGTTGACTCCATGCCACAATGGATTATGGGAGTTTTGAACGCAAAAGTTTTGGTCTTGACGAATATTTCTCTGAAAAGTTTTGGTCTTGACGAATATTTCTCTGAAAAGTTTACTCCTGAAGTGATACGGCTTCTCCTTTGTGGCCAAAAAATTGGCCGGTAATTGAAATGTTGCAACTGGCAACCGAGGAGGACATTAAGAGTCTGAGCCGATTGGTTAAGGAACAGCTGCAACGGCACTTGCTTTCAATATATTTCATCCTCGATCGCTCTTTATGACCATAGCTAAACACAAACGTGCATTGGTAATCACTCATTGTCCTGCCCCAGAACCCCCAAAATGAATATTTCTAAGAATAATGAGGGAATGCCAGACGGCAAAAAAGTACTGTCTGATTTTCACGACTTCATCTTCTGTCTTGACCCGTTTAATTAGAGCGTCTGTTTCGTGGTTTCATTACCAGTCATCACCAAAATGGGTTTAGACGAAAGTAGACGTCCATCATGCCGTTTTTGAATCGCTGCCATTGGGATGAAGAAGCTATTCTCGGAGGAGCAGGCGTCGGGAGTTGAAAATAAGACAGATTAAGACAACAAAGGCGGAATAGAAGAATCGTTTAGTCCCACGTTAAAGCAGATTACTGAATTAAAAGGAAAGCAAATCTTGATTGCTTTCGACTTTGATGTTTCGCCGTACGAAGGAGGAGGATAATCATCTTTGGTGGAAGCAGCGCTAATCTTCTCATTCTTGACCTTATTCCGTCACTCGTCACATGAGCACTGGCATTTTCAGTTTCCAGTTGGTCTGTTTATTTCGATTGTCACAAATAACTGGCAAGTTGATCCGATAAATGACGAAAAATTCATTTTCCCTGCTGTACACGCACTTTTGCATGACGATGTTCTGTGAACTATTCGGATAAAAAAATATATCTTTGAATAGAAAAGGCTCTCAACAAACTGTGAAATTAAGATTTGTAAAAATTGCAATTACTATGATAGGTTCATTAATAACTTTAATATAATATAAACAATACAAGGGAGGCATCAATCAGGTACATCTCTGGCGTTAAACTTGCAAGTGAGAACCGTCCTGGCTCGTCCTCGCCACCGTGACATTCTGAAGAACAGCATCCTCCTCTGTCCATTTAGTCGCGCATAATCAAAACACTTAAGGTTATCTGATTCAAACAATTGCATAAGCTAACCGAATAACACAATTAAGGTCAAAAAAACAACTGCCACAACAATTGCATATCAGGTCGGAAACCAAAAAC
Organism: Stigmatopora argus; assembly: GCF_051989625.1. NCBI lineage: Eukaryota > Metazoa > Chordata > Actinopteri > Syngnathiformes > Syngnathidae > Stigmatopora > Stigmatopora argus. Next base: position 3,955,723 of record NC_135396.1, on the reverse strand, counting down.
AACTGCGTAAGAATTTGCACAAGTAAGCATAATAATTTTCTTTCAAGGTGAACCGAGCGACAGTATTTTGAAACATTATGCGAGTATTTTTGGAAGTTCATTCGATTATCGCCATCTGCCGAAATCCAAGTCAAAGCAATTTAAGAGTCCTTCACAGATCTTCATTGCGAACTCAGATCAACAGTCCTCGGCCCGGAACTTGGTGACCTGTCAAAAGTCCTGAAACAATTAAATGCCCATCGGAGCCACCTGCCATGTAAAGTGACCTCGAGCTTGCTCGGTCCCAAATTGAAATAAATAAAGCTCATATACCATATAATAACATCCCGGAATAACCCCAACACTAGCCTATTGCTGGAGATGGCAATGTTACTTTCTTGCAAAACCTGTCAAAATGTTCTAAATCAGCTGACGTAATGGGAATAACTTTTCCTCTACTACTCTTTCTGTAAAAAAAAGGCTACCCGTTCATTGACGGCATGTGTTCTGGGCTGAGAAATTTAGATTTATGCGAAGCATTTTAAGAGCTTGGGCAGCACTCTTGTATTGATCGGAAATTTGCAGGCTTCTCTTTTTGTCGTCATCATCTTCCAGGTATGCTCGCGTCTTGGTGGGAAGTCCGTTTGCCGTCATAATGGCTCTGCTGGGATGGAGGGAAGTGCTTCTTCAGCGCTCATTATTGGAGCAAATTGAACAGGTTGCCAGGCTTGGCTCTGTAATGACACGCGCTCCATCCTGCCGCCTATTGTTCCACTGCGGCCGGGGTCAGGGCTGCAAAGCAGTAATTGTATCACTCTGACCCTCTTTTGGTATTTATTTTGTCACAGGGACCTGCTCTTTAATGGGCGTGGGCTGTCCCTCAGGTTGTAAAAGCCCCCCTCCGTGCACCTCGTCCCGCAACCCAAGGCCAGGAGGTGCCCGGCCGCCTCGGTGCGTGCTTGCCAGCGATCAATATGCTGCTGCTGTTAAGTGGATTTGCTGCTTATGAGGCAGCAATTAGAGTGTGAAGTGGCAAGGCCACGGTACGAGCTCGTCACGGCCCGGGGGGACGGAGCCGGAACAATCCGGCTTCATTAGAGGATGCTGTGAAGATCCGCACCGTGTCATATCGTCAACTCTGAGACAAAAGGTGGATTTTGAATTTGTGACTTACCGTATTTTCTCGCGTATACGTCGTATTTTTAACTGAAAAAAATGAACTGAATCGAGGATACGGCTTATACGCGCACAAATTAGACGTGACATGCATAAAACTGCAAGGAGACAAACACGAAACGCCATTACGCAATACAATGTGGCCGATGCGGTCATTTATTTCAAAGAAAGATAAACAGCTAAAATGCTAAACAAAATTAATTTTGACGTCTATGAATGAAATTCCAGAAAAAAACTATCTTGCAGAAAACGTGAAAAAACGCACAGACGATCATTTCAATTCATAAAATATCTCAGAAATACCACATTCGACGAGTTTTCTTAAGATTTTCCCTTCAAAGCAACATATTTGTACTCACTATTAAAACCATGAATATGGAGGTGAAAATTGTGAATCAGGGGACGGCTTATACGAGAGAAATCGTAAAATTCAACGATTTTAAGGCCATTTTAATGGGTTATGCATGGAGGTGGTCAATATGCGAGAAAATACGGTATTCCTGGTTGTTCTTTTTATATTTCTAATGCGGCAGTTGGTTGTCATGACGAATAATGGGTGCGAGAAACAGCAGGTTCAAATGTGTCTGAGTTTGGGCTGTTGCACTTTCTCTTCGAAAATGAAGTTTTTCGCAAAAATCTGTATTTGTGAAGAGGTCTCCACTGTTCACCTCACTCATGTTTGTTGCTAGGGGGAAGGGGGATGTCTATCATTCCTCCCCAAAAAGGTCACCGTGTCCCCGTTACACCATTGGTTAGAAAAGGAGGAGGCATGATGGGTTGGGGTACAGTTGAATCTGACCTCAGGCTGTAAATCACTTTTCACTTCGGGAGAACGATTACTGCCGAAGCAACGATGCAGACAGCCGTCAATTGATTGCCAAGAGAGGGCGGGACGCTCTTTCAGACCGTCAATGTTTTGCACTCGCTACACAAATATGTTGACCCATTCTAAAATTTCTCTTGAGACAGAAAGAGACTAAATAGTTTGTTTTTAAAACCTTTTAGACCAAGATTCAAACATCTTCAGCCTAAAAACTAGGTTGCTTTTCGTAATTCTGCCTTTGGCAAGCACAATTTTTTTCTGTGATTTGTGTCCTAGAGACTTTTCACTATTCTGAAACAGATCCTCATTTGTCCTCTCAGTTCTTGGATTAAATGAGCCCTTCCTTTCTCGGTAATGAACTGAGACAGGCTGGCTCAATGCGGCCCTGGTGGGCGATTTTTACCGTCTTAAAGAGTTGGGACAACAGCGTCTCAATCTAAAACTCTCCGCCAACTACTCCCAGTGTGTTGCTTTTGAACTTTTTCCGCTTGGTCAGTTGTTTAGTCGGCAAAACGAGCGACCTGGGGCCAAACTCGGGTTGGTTCGTGGGCCGCATTAACGTCAACGCCATTTCATGTGGGCCGGACCATTTTAGATCTAATATTTAGATTTTTTTAAATTGGATTAAAAGCCCTAAATAGTCTGTTTTTATAGATCTAAAGCAATGTTTATTTGAGCTTTTTTTTCTTTGTAATGGAAAATTTCTTTCAATCATCTTTCATATCATTTTTTTTAAAATTATGTTCAATATTAAAGTGGAAAACGGAAAATATCCATATTTATTTTTAGATTTTACAACATACTTTTTGAACTAAACACACAAAAGAAAAAATATTGCATTAAAAAAATTCAATGATTCTTTTTAAAAAGGGGAAAACCAGGAAATATAATGTACATGTATAATCATTTGAATTTGATCCTAAAACAGAAAGTTGGCACTCATGATTTACTTTCTTGGGCCGCACAAAATGATGCAGTGGGCCAGATTTGGCCCCCGGGCCGCTACTTTGACACCTGTGGTTTAAGATGTTAAGTAACTTGACTCTTGTCATTGTTTTTAAATGTGAAAGAAAATAGTAGTGTTGCACTTTTCAGGAAAAAAAGAAGGAAAAGCTCTAATGACTTGGTGTTGTATTCAATATTGTTGTCGCACTTGTCGTGTTTGACCTTTGCTCAAAAATACAGACAAAATCTTGTAAATTAACTTTCCCAAAAAGAGACGCTTTAAGATGTAAATTTTATTTGTAACTCCTGCTGTTGTCGAGTCCTCGGTTTCTTAAAGAGAAATGATTGGCCGTTAGCTAATGAGTTTGAGTATTTGTGACTTTGACTGTTGTCTGCATGGTTTATTTCTTTAAAAAGGAACATTGACGATAAATAATGGTAAAACAGGCATACATAGTAAACTGCTGATCTTGTATTGGCCTTATGGATCCATCGATATATAAGCAGATGGGTTATAAATCCATCTCAATGGCTCAATGCAGCCCTGGTGGGCGATTTTACCGTCTTAAAGAGTTTGGGACAACAGTGTCTCCATCTAAACCTCTCCACCGACTACTCCCAGCGTGTTGCTTTTGAACTTTTTCCGCTTGGTCAGTTGTTTAGTCGCCAAAACGAGCGACCAGGGGCTTGGGCGCCTCGCTTGATGAGGTGTGGCGCTGCGGGTTCTGCGTGGGAAGACCGTTTTCTTAATGATAAGGATACCGAGGAGATACTTAAGGGGTTTTCATCCTGCCTTTTCACAGCACAGCACTTATTAGCAACCGGCTTGTCCTGTCGCTCAGCCATTGTTCATCCCGTTCTGTCGTGGATGCCTCCCGACGTTCGAGGTCCGTTCTCACGTGCCAGGGTACGATGATTGCGAAGGGTTTCGAGCTGAAGTGTTTGAGGAAGGCGGGGAATGTAGGTCAGCTCATTAGCGCCGGCAAAAGGCTGTTTTTCACCTGAACATGGAAATTCCGGATGAGGTCAGAGGAGGGGGGCCTTGAATTAAGGCTAATGGGAGACGTTCAATTCATTTTTTTATGGAACTAGCGCAAAGAGCAAAAATTTAATAATATTTGACGGCTAACCGACACGACGAATAATTCCTGCGACACAATATGAGAGAATTTGAAGCGTTTTTGTCGATTTTTGCCAGGAAGCAGTCCTTTTTCTGTCGATTTTTGCTTGGCACTACAATCCATCAGCAACGGTTTTGTTTATCAACATCGGCCAATAAGGAGTAGCACAAAATTTTAGTCTTGTGACACCAGCACTTACTGTAAAATACTTCTCGGAATGTTTTCAGGGATAAAATAAAAGACTGGAATGGAAAATCGTTAGTATTCTCCATTGAACAGCCTAGTTTTTAAGATTTTACTGTTTTTTTGTTTTTCTAAGAAGCAAGATTAATAACAGTATCTCCATTTATTCACATAAAACCTACCTCGGTATAGTTTTGAAATGAATAGACATCTGTTCCGTCCAAATTCTTAGCCAATTAGAGAGAAGCAATGATGCACACTCAAAATTTTGAACAGAAATAACTCGTTTGAATACTTTTTATGGATTTTCAGAAGTAGTCATGTTTTTCTGTCTTTTATAAATTGACACCTAGTAACCGTTGGCACTTTAATCTCTCAAAATCATCTGGCTAGACTGGACTTGTGCTTTTCTGTGGCACATTTTTTTACTGTAACCATTCCCCACATAAACCTACTGTCTCCTTTAAGAAAATCTGAAATTAATCAGCAATGTTACGGTCTTTTCTTTTGCCAGTATGTAATTCGAATGCTATTGAAAGAGACATTTTAATCAAACATTACCTACATTCTCACACTATCAATTCTAACATCTGATGCAATACTGTAGTTATCAGCAGGTTAAAATTCCGAACTTCTAACTGAGCTCTTTTTCCCCTCAAGTATCCTTCATTTTGACCCTCGAACTTATCACATCCACGCATCATATCCCCACCATTCTAATATACACCCCCGAAAAAAATAGCTGATGAGTTCCCGCCGATGCAACGTGTTCCGCATGCCACAACGGGCGGAAATGAAACATCCTAGCCACGTACCATCCCCGCGTGGACCTTATTTCGCCCTGAGCGGCAATCATTTGCATTGTTGCCCAATACGTCTTAGCACGGCAGAGCTTTGTCACTTTTCCACAATCATGTGGATTAAAGGCGGGGAAATGACACATTTAATAGATCCATTGGCTCCTTTGAAATAAATGTGCAAATGTGCAAATGTTAAAGAGCTAAAAGTGAGCACGTGGCGCACCGGGATGATTTTCGACGCGTTGGTGGGCGTTATTGCCGAAGGATGGCGGGGTGCAGAGCACAGCTTAATATCGGTGTTTGACATAGAGGCCCATTAATAAGGTTCCCTGATCCAACCCCGTTGACAGGAGTGCTGACAGAGGAGGATCACGGGGAAGAATCATGCCCCGCTCGGGGAGCCCGGGCGGCAGGTAAGGCCCATTCCGCCTTCCCCAGGTGTCATTACGCACGCCGGGTAGGCGGCGCGGGAGGGAGGGCCGCTCCTGACATCTACATTAATCACCCCTCCGTAGCCGTACACCCCCCCCCATTCCACAGACGCCCGCCAACATCCAGCTCCTAATCATCCCCACTCTGAGCCAGTCTAGGCATACTTGGACTATGTAGGAGATCTAGCTTAAGAGCTCCCCAAATACCACTCCCATCTGATCATGAGTGATGCTGCTACCTGAACCTTTGACCTGGTACACAATTAAAAACACTTTTCGCTAACCTACCCCCCCCCGGTTGCCAGATTGGCTGGAAGTGCACGTTTAATCAAGGCAGACTGTTTGTGCTTTGCATTGCGGTGGCTGAAAGGAAATTTGGGCTGGAAGGTGTCGCTTTGTTTTTGCGGTTGGACTGTGTGGCTGTAAAAGCAGTTCTATGTTCAGATGCCCCATGGACTTTGTTGTGTGTTATTGCGTGGTGGTTTATGTATCCTTATTGCAGCTCAAGGTTTAAGACAAGGGTGTCAAACTTGGGTTGGTTCGCGGGCCGCTAACGCCAACGCTTTTCATGTGGGTCGGACCATTTTAGATCTAATATTTAGATTTTTTTAAATTGGATTAAAAGCCCTAAATGGTCCGTTTTTATAGATCTAAAGCACGTGTCAAAGTGGCGGCCCGGGGGCCAAATCTGGGCCGCCGCATCATTTTGTGTGGCCCAGGAAAGTAAATCATGAGTGGCGACTTTCTATTTGAACTAAAAACACAGAAAAAAAATGGATTAAAAAATTAAAATTATTGATTTAAAAGGGGGCAAAATCAGGAAATTTAATATACATCTATACTCTTCATTTTAATTTGATCCTAAAACAGAAAGTCGGCACTCATGATTTACTTTCCCGGGCCACACAAAATGATGCGTGGGCCAGATTTGGCCCTCGGGCCGCCACTTTGACACCTGTGCTTTAAGATGTACATTTTATTTGTAACTCCTGCAATTGTCTTGAGTCCTCGGTTTCTTAAAGAGAAATGATTGGCCGTCAGTGAAAAGAAAAACGATAAGCTAATGATTTTGAGTATTTGTGACTGTTGTCTGCATGGTTCATTTCTTTAAAAAGGAAAATACATTGACTATTAATAATGGTAAAACAGGACAAACATAGTAAACTGCTGATCTTGCGTTGGTCTTATGGATCCATCGATATATAAGCAGATGGTACAAGTGCAACAATGGAAGGGATTTCATTACACTTTTCATCCGATTACAAACACATAATTTAGCAGCAAAGTGACAATGCGTGTGCCTTGAATCGTTAAAAAAAATAACAAATGATCCCCATTGGGAATTGGGGCCATTTTAATTCCGGCCTGGTTCAACTCATCTATTGGAAAAAAATAATGGTTTGTTTGGATTGCATTAAGACCACCCTACATCTCATTTTTATTGCTTTAACTTCCAACAGTGGGCTTTTTTTTAATTAAAATAAACTTGAGTTTGATATTTCGATACCGCTGATTGAAATGGTCGTATTAAAGGGGGCGCTAGTTGGAGAATTATACTCTAGTTACTTTTCCATCAGTGGAGCCATATTCTCCATTGTTTATGTTTGACGATGAGCTTTTCGTCTTCCTAAATGACTCTTCTACTGCCCCGCCTCCCTTTTTCCATCAGGCGCACTGATGAGACGTGATGGGCGATAGCATAAATGTTCTTCTCTATGTTATGCAACTTTTGTAGGCCTTGCTAGGGCAAGTTGCAACATGCCTCGATACAAAGCAACAGAGGAATATTTATATGCTTGTCGGAGCTGTTATTAAAGGAGAGGATGATTTTCACAGTGCAGCCCACAGCAAAACCTCTTTGACTGAAGGGGGCGGGGCTTTGTTCGACATAGTAAATCATGGCATAGCTGCATCGAAGCATCTCGGCGCTGCATGTGAAGTTCTTTGTCCATGTTGACTTTTTTTTAGGAAGTGGTGTGAGGACCCTAGTCGATCGAATCTTATTTGTAGTTACTAAAATGCTTATCTAGGGATTTCATATTCTCCAAAAATGAAGTATTAATTTATGGTTGACTACTAATGAGTTCATTTTTTTGTCTGCTTTTTGCCATATCCTAAAATTATCTGAAATCTGACAAAACCATGTTTATAAATAGGGATGTACCGTATTTTGCCGTTTAATATACCCGGTTATATTAAATGATTTTTGCTCTTTTGAGCCTCCTGTTTGTGCGCCATTTAATATACCCCTGCCATTTAATATACCCGGGTATATTAAACGGCAACTCAGCTTTTTTGGCAAGATTTGTATGGTTATATCAAACAGCAAAGTACAGTGATGTCAAGAATGTACAATTAGATCGATAGCTGTGTTTTTTGGCTTTATTTTGATCAGAATGAATGATTATCCATGTTTTGTGCTGTGTAAAAGGTTTGTAAACCACTAATACATATGACAAAGTCTACAGGTTTTTTTTTTTTATTTTCTTTGGTGAAGGTGATTTTTTTCCATCATATGACCACCAAATTTGATCCTAGTTCGCATAACCAATGAAGGTTAGGTTTTTTTTGTTTTTTATTTTTTTGGGTGGGGTTCAGATTGCATGCTTGCCTGACAATAGCACAATTAAAGTATAATTATTGGTGAATATCCATAACTAATGCTTGTGTTTTTTACACAACGTGACAATCGATTTTTTGAATGCAGAAAACATGTGATTGAAGAGCTCCCATTACGTCTTTGACTACATGCTCTACCAATCAGTAGTGTCATTTAAAAAGCTAATAACCAGCTTTTATGACCATAAACGCCTTTCCTGACGGCTCAACAGTTAAAGACATTGTCTATTTTAGCTCAAATGAAGTATGGTTATTGCAGCCTATACAGATAAGATTAAAGTAGATGCATTTACAAACAAAAAAGAGCGAAAGAGAGAGAGAGAAACAACTTGTCACCTTGCCAAAACACTTAAACTGTGTATTTCTTTGTTCCTAATTTGAGTATTTTTTAACTATATAAGTAACAATTTGAATAATCATGCACTGTTAGAGGTTCACGGCCACATACCATTTAGTAGTTCCTCATTTTATTGCTAAAATTAAAGCCAAACATCTACACTTCCATCACATCTTGGCTATTTAATTGCTAATCAATAGTGATGGTGCTTTAAGGCAAAATCATTTCGATGAAATCCATTGTTTTGCAAGGTCACTGAGATATTCAAAACAACATCGAATATAATGCATAGCAGTACTACTACACTACTTAATAATAAACCTGATGCTAAAGCCAAACAGATCATTCATATTTTCATGAATATTTATTTTATAACAGAGCTGTACTCAGTTATATAGTTATTCTAATAGGTGGGGTGTGCCTTGGGGGATGACGCCAGTAGGGGGAGCTCACAGTTCACTATGATGAGAAGGAGGTTGCTGGGCAGACCACATGTACTGCAGTCCTTCCCTTTTTCTCCCTCCCTCCCTTCTCTCCCCCTTTTCGTCCCCCCTTTCCTCTCTGTAAACCTCAACAGCTTGTGTCACAACTGCTGCCCCAATGTGTCTGTGCCAGCCATAAAGAATCATTACAATAATCGAAATACTTTAGATTGGAGTTGTTTTGGCATTTTTGGGGGTGACGAGGTATGTAGATGGTGATAATTATTAATATAGATTGGTCATTATGATCTCAAGATGTGCACATGATGAACAGAATCATCACATGAGAAACAATTTGACAAATCTACTTTAAAATACAAGTTTATTTATCTTTATTATGGCAAAAAATGCATGAAATTAACAAGGGCAAATGTTCAAGCTAAGAATCCCAAGTGTATTTTTTCTGTGAAAGAAGAAAAAGCAATGGTTGAAAAGTAAAGCCTCGATTTTGTGGTCCTAAAGTATTTCAAGGACACGTCTGAGTAAAATTGGCATTTTTAAAAACTTTGTTTTGTCCTATAATTGCACCGCTGAAAACGCACTCCCACATTCCAAATGTTGTCGCTTTTTCACTCTAAAAACAGACGGGTTAAGCCTTTGGCTATAAAAGGCATCGACTATCATTTTGGATAACTTTTTTGGAGCAGTAATTTGTTTCAGATGAACCCAAATTTGTCCAACTGTTTCTCATGTGACAATTCAATAACCTCCTTTTTATGGGACTGCGCATTCAAATTAACCCAAGCAGTATAACATATAATCATTCATTTTCTGAACCGCTTATCCTCACAGGGATCACTCTCAGCTAAACCCAAGCAAACATTCAGCCATTTTGAAACAAAAACAAACAAATAAACAGAAAAAAAACCAAATGAACTCAAATACTATGATTCAAAACCCCAACACAAAACTGGAATACAACCAAGTTCAGGTTCAGGTTTTTGCTCCAACCCAGCCAGCCGTGCATAGCCAGTTTACCCAATGAGATATCTACAAAAAAACAACAAGCACCTGACTGCAATCCACTAATTAAACTTTTGAACACCAGATTGGTTAAAAAACAAAACAAAAAAGTCCTCATCATGGATCTGAAGTAAAACCTGAACCTACTCAAACCCTTCCTGTAATAATTTACCCATCCCAGCACTCAAAATAGCCCAAAATAAGCTGTAAATAACACGTGTAAGAATCTAACACTTTAAAGTCAACTTTCCAAAGTAGATGGTCACCGGGTGTGTTGCTGAGAGTTAATGACAACCCTCCCTCCCTCCGTCCCTCCATCCAAACTCTCCCTCCCTCCCTCCCTCCGTCCTGTTACCGCTTCCCATCCATCCTTTGCCCCGCTGATGTGCAAGCGATGCCGGCTGCGCAAAGAGTGTGCGCGCTGCGTGCGTCCAACAAGGAGGCGTCGGCGGCACACGGGGCAGGAAGATAGATATGTTTTTGTTATTGTTACTCTTCTGATAACACTCACCGACACTCGCTAAGGGAGACTTCTTTTTTTTACCCCCTTTTTTTCTTTTTGGTGAAGAAGTTACTCCGTTTTCTTTGGGGAATGTTGCCGTGGACGCACGTGCCGTGCGTCACCGCACCCCGAAGTACGACGTCCGTCGACTGATAGGTGTCCGGCAAGCGTGTGACGACGGACGCTGTGGGAAAAACCGCAAATTCAAAAAAAAAAAAACGTGGACGAGTGAGTGGACTTTTTTTTGTAGCGAGGGTTTGTGGTTCGGGCTGGACCCGAAGGGATCTGGACCGAAACGGGACTCGAACCCGAGAAAGACGCGACTTGAGGGGAGCAAGCCCGAGTAGCTGGATGAGCGACTTTTTTTGTTTTTTTAATGGATGTTCTTGTTTTTGAGGACAGTCCCAGTGTTTTGGTCATTTTTACTCGGAATAAATCCCAGTTTTTTTGATTCCCCCCTTGCTGCATTGAATTGGAGGATTTGTGCGCCACTCGTGGATGTTTTAATATGCTAGAATGAGTCCACTCGAGTTCATCCTGGTGGGTGGAATATTATGCTTTCAAGTTAATGGTAAGTTGAACATTTTTTATTTCTGTTTTAACCAATGCACACTTAGGCAACTGTACAGCTAGTATCATCTGGTTATGTCTAAAAGTTTTGGGTTCTCCTTTGTAAAATGAGACACTATGCATTAAATTGCCAAATTCTTACTTATCTCAAAAGATAAAATCACAATTTTGACATTTATTTGTCTCAGTCCAGGTTTAAATAATAACTATATTATAGAATAAGTCCTAGAATCATTGCATGGTGATACCAAAATGACAGTATTGACTTGAAAATGATCAATTCAAGAAAAAAAAAACATAAATACACATTATATAACAATTAAAAACACTTTCTAGTTGTCTTGATAATACACTTTATGATTAAGACATGGGAATTAAATCTTAAACTGCTGGTGGAACCGATGATGGTATGGAAATGCAACAGAATGTTGTTTCAACCTGTTATAATATTTGCTTTGGTGGATTTGCACTGTACTAGAGTATGTAACTTGGTAAATATAGCTTTGCTTTTGGGATAACAACATACATACACCTTTTTCTTTGGCATTTGATATTGCAAGCTGCTCTTTGACATTTATGTACCATGGTCTCATAGTGGAATGAAGGCGTTGCCATTTGTTGGCGGTATGTACTGTGGACTGTTATGTGAATGCATGAAAAGAACGTGACTCATTGACACTAGGAGCTTTAATTTCGTCCAGATTTGCCCCAAATGTTTGTTTCCTCAAATTATTGTCTATAATTTCAAACTTGTTGCTTTTACTTAGCTTTTTACAAGGTTTAAATCCTCCATTTGGCAACCCAACAGGGCGGTCCTCACTGCGTGGAGTTTGTATGTTCTCCCTGGGCTTGCGTGGTTTTTTTCCGGGTACTCTGATTTCCTCCCACATCCCAAAAACATGCATTCTAGGCTAGCTGGTAAAAAAATCTAGATTTCCCCCGACCTATGATTGGTTGTCCTTTGTCTCCTTGTGACCTGCGATTGGCTGGCCACCAATTCAGGTGCCCATAGTTAGGCTCCAGCACCCCCCGCGACCCTTGTGAGGATAAGCGGTTCGGAAAATGAATGAAATCTTTCATTTGGCATTAATATCACTTTGTCTTTGTATTACTAACCCTGCTAAAAATTGACAAACCGGTTTGGAATCACCAAAACCTCGAGCAAAACACAAAGAAAATCCAAGAAAACCTTGCCTTGTTTGTCTCAAACATGATTGGACGCCCACGACTGCTAATGGCAGCCATTGAGTCGAAAACAGGAAGACTGTCTCATTGCTTGGAATGTTTCTACTTTCTGTTGAGGTGATTCATAAACATAAAAGTTGTCTATAGTCTCTACAGGTGGAATATAGGGAGCGTCTATTTGTTGACTCCGTCATGATTCACACCGAAACTTTAGGGGAATAAAAGTGACTCACGCAGGTGGTCTGAATGACGTCGACCGCAGGTATGAGTGCTTTTTTTGTAAACACTTAGCAGTCACATTGTTGCACAAACATTTCCTTTCAAAGAAGGGAGTGCAAAAGGACGCGCAGGGAAGCCGCCACTTTTGTTCGTCCAACCCAACGGTTCATGCAAAGTTTTTTTGTTGTCGGTTGAATGCGAAATGTGGCTCGCCGCCTTTGTTCCTCGCAGCTGCTTCTACACTCGTGTTTGATACGGTAAAGACGGATTAAGGAACATTTCTGTTCGGGGTCTAGGGAGTCCCCCAAAACCTCTCAGATCTCCTATTTTGCTTACTCTTGACCAAAATTCCCAAAGGGAATAGACTTTAGAAATACAGTATATAAGCCCCACCCCCTCTTGCACTTTTTCACGAGGTTCTTCATGCCAGGCCACTGGTTGCTAAGCAGTGGGCCAATGGCATTGCTCGTCGCGGTGGATCTTCCTAATCACGTGCCCCCACCCCGCTCGGTCCCCTTCCATCCTTTTTTCAGAGGTAATCCGAAGGGTCTCCGGGAGGGGGGTTCCCCACTAAGAGTCCACTTAGGAAGACAAAAAAGGGGTCTGGAGTTGTATTCTCCAACAACAAAGCCAATGCTTGTGAATGGCGTCAGGCAGTGTGATTAACACACGGGGCGCGAAAAGGTGAGCGGGATATTTTCTGTTGACTCAAAAGGGGGCGTACATTGTGAATTAATTGGTGCGGGTACGGGGGTTATACAGCGTCAGAACTTATTCATGTAAGCTACCTTGGTAGTATCGCAGCCACCCTTTGCTTTACACAATTTATTTCGTAATTCCTTACATTGGCAGTAATATTGAGTAAACGTACTGATAGGTTTATTAATAGGTATACTTTAATATAATATAAACAATGCAAGGTGGGCATCGGGTACATCTCTGGCGTTAAACTTGCAAGTGAGAATCGTCCTGGCTCGTCCTCGCCACCGTGACATTCTAAAGGACCAAATTCATCTACTGACAGTCGAAATGGATTAAATCACCGATTTCCAGACCATTAGATTAGATAACTTTATTCATCTCTTATTCGGGAAATTTCACTATCAATTTATTGGTAAACACAATATTTTCCGATAATATAATGTCCGCCATAATTCGATTTCAAAACAAGGGCTGTCGATCAAGCTCATATTTTTGACAGTTTGGAAAGTGGAATTTCGAAAAGCCTTTTATTTGAACATATCGATATATTGATCCAGATCAAGGGTGTCAGACTGGTTCGCGGGGCGCGTTAACGTCAACTCGATTTCATGTGGGCCGGACCATTTTAGATATAATATTTATATATTTTTTATAAATGATTAAAATAACTGGATTGAAAGCCCTGAATATTCAGTTTTTTTATAGATCTAAAACAATATTTATTTTAGCTTTTTTAAAAATATATTTTTAGATTTTACAAAAAGATTTTTGAACAAAAAACACAGAAAATAATGATTAAAAAATTACAATTATTGATTTAAAAGGGGGAAAATCAGGAAATTTAATATACATCTATACTCTTCATATTAATTTGATCCTAAAACAGAAAGTTGGCACTCATGAATTACTTTCCCGGGCCACACAAAATGATGCAGAGGGCCAGATTTGGCCCCCGGGCCGCCACTTTGACACATGTGATCCAGATCGATGTTTCATTACAGCTCTAGATTTGACGTGTTTCTTTCCATGGCAGCAAAAGTGTGACAAGTGCGCAATCTCACCGAGAGCCGAAACAATTCAGAATCTATTTCTAGGACACCGCTAGTCAGTAGATGTTGAGTTTCCCTTTCCCAGGTGGATTAGAGCCTGCACTTATGACCTTGTGGCTGTGCTATTCCAGTCTCCTTGTGACGTCATGCTGACAGATGCTGAAAGTGGCAAACCTGCAGTTTTCAGATAAATAACTGTGGATGGTCTTTTGCGGCCTCAGCCAAACCACCGCCCCCTCCCCTCCCCTCCCCTCCGCCTTGGCAGCCGGGGTTGCGGTTGCACGGGTGCTGTTTTCAGAGAAACTCTAATCCACGAGAGTCTATGGGGAAGAATATAGAGTTGCTGGGAGTCTAATCAAACGTTATAATTAAGATATAAGATGTGAAACCTCCTGTTATATTTGTTTCTTTGGAAATAATGGTCCTGGATTAATGAACTGTGCTGAGTTTGAGATGGAAAACAAAACATTTCATTTAGGATTAATTGCCAAGTACAGCCAAAGATTGATGGAACTCTCTTGTTAAATTTATTTCTTAGAAAGTGTCAATGTATGCTGGTCAATTTGACCCAGACTGTTTTATGAACCAAAACTGTCTGAAATGAATCACTTTTCATTAGCGTTTCATTGCCAAATAGTTGCCAAAGTACATCATAAGTATCCTAACGCTCCTGTTATTTTTTAAATGGAAAGCTGATGCAAAAAAGCGCTTTATCATTAACATTTTAGCATTATTTTCATTTTAGCTGACATTGCTATCAATTTTATAGTACTGCAAATAGCTTTGGCTGTATTAGTCTCTCAGAAACTATTTTCTGGGTCGGTTTGACCCGGGGAATATTTTGATTCTGAAAAAGCGTCAATTTAAGATGACAATGACAAAAAAAAGCCAATCCGAAATTATTGGTGCCTATACATACCAAAAAAAGTAACAGCCAAGACAAGTATTTTCAATTTATTTTCTTTCCACTTTTCAAATGAAGTCACTGGAATTATGGGGAAAAAATGTCAAGGATGTACACTGGAAGCCAAAAGTTTAGTGGATTGTCGTGCAAACTTTGGATTAATGCCTCCTTGAGTCAAAGTGAGGGCCGAGTCACAGCGGAGAGCCGCCGCCGCCGTGTCTCGCTTCGCTCCAAATGTGATCGTTCTGCATCAGTGGGCCGCATTTTGGCTGCGTTATCATAATGGCGGCTCATTTGCCCGAATGAGGCCGCAGTGTAATGAGGAAGGTTCATCCCGAGATCCACCAGAAACACTCGCCCTCCCCTCTGTCGCCCTTGCTCTCGTCAAGTCTCCTACTATTTATTCTTTTATTAGCATCAAAAAATGTGAGGCCGTCAAGACCAAAGACTGGCTAAAGAGGCAGTCAGAGTTAAGCGGGAACAAAGACGGCGTCGAGGTGAGCCAATGAAGAGTGCGAATGAGTCTCTGCTTGGTTACCGTCAACATGAGTGGTAACACGGGGGCCTGTCAACTCCTATGATCTGCTAATAGCCAAATCTGGCAAGTGATGGGCTCCGATTTCAGCAGCCAACACTGGGCCTTCTTCCCGTTGTTATGAATCTACCTTTTTAATAAATGTAAAAGAAAGGGGAAAATGTCAGTGGCTTATTATTATTATTTTCTTTGCCTTAAGACCAGCAAGGATTGCAGGGACGCAAACTTGGTTCACCTACGCCAAGGGTGTCAGACTTGGTTCGCGGGCCGTTTTAACGTCAATTTGATTTCACGTGGGCCGGACCATTTTAGATAAAATATTTAGATTTTTTTATTTATAAATGGATTAAAAGAACTGGATTAAAATCCCTGAATATTCAGTTTTTTATAGATCTATAACAATGTATATTTTAGCTTTTAAAAAAATATATTTTTAGATTTTACAAAATGGTTTTTGAACTAAAAACACAGAAAAAAATGATTAAAAAATTACAATTATTGATTTAAAAGGGGGAAAATCAGGAAATTTAATATACATCTATACTCTTCATTTTAATTTGATCCTAAAACAGAAAGTCGGCACTCATGATTTACTTTCCCGGGCCACACAAAAAGATGTGGCGGGCCAGATTTGGCCCCCGGGCCGCCACTTTGACACATTTGACCTACGCTTTATTTATTTGATTATTTTCAATGCAATACAAAAAGAGTTTAGTCTTAAGGAGCAAAGCATTTACTTTGTTGCAAGCAGGCAGTTTTAGATGTATTAAGCGAAGCACTTTCTTCATTGCAAGCAAATATATAGTAATGTAAGTCTAATAACCCTAACAAAACCCTTAGTAAGTGCTAATGAGATGTTATCATGTTCATAAGTGTGTGAAGTTGACTAAATTTATGAAGTTTCACTCCATATTCTGTCATCTTTGAGTGTCAGAAATTTATAGCAAGATGGAAGGTTTTATGGCATTTATTTTACGTCCATTGTTGACTGACAGTTGGCAGGCTTTTGCTGTGTTGCCCGAAAGGGAGACAAAGTCAATAAACTTTGGCAGAGAGAGTGTGTCGCCAGAAGATATTAAGATGATATGAGCTTATGAGTGACGGCTGATGGTCTCAAGTTATGTACGCAGGGTTTATATTGAAATAAGTTGTGGTTACAGTAATCCCTCGAATATCGCGGTTAATGTAGACCAGACATGGCCGCGATAATTGAAAAATAGCAAAGTAGGGTCACTCCTATTATAACTACCTTTTTTTTTCTTCAGTGCTGAGTCCTAGTAGCAAGAGTGGCTTCCGTTTACCAGTTTCAGCATGGATTTTCACATTTTTACGAACTTAAAAAAAAAAAAATGTATATAATTAATAGCAGAAAAAAATCATGAAGTGAATTTGTGATAAGTGAAGTCGCGATAATCGAGGGAAGACAATATACGTTAAAACTTAGCACTTGTAGTGCTTTCTTATATTGGAAATTTACCAATTCTAGTTCATTATCCAATTTTATAACTTTGTTTGGCATGCGTGACATAAAATTCTCGATTATCCTTTAGTGACCTGACAACACGCTAACAGTCGAGTCTTTTCGTTGTAATATTATCTTAAAATCTTAATGTTCAGTGTCTGTTTTTCTTGGCACAGTCTGACTTCTCATCCTATAATTAGATTGTTTGATTTTGTTATATAGTGCGATAGGGACCCCCACTATGACAGCACCGACTCGGGTGGGGTTTCATCAAAGGAATGTTAATTTTAATGCTAATGCTAGTTAGAAGCCAGTGTGCAAGCAGATAATTTAGGCTAAAAAATGTCTCAGATCTTTTGTTTTGTGCTTCAGAGGACGGCATCCAAAAACAAAGTGCCCGTAGTGCTAGAAAATCTCTGACCTTGATTCGTACTTGAAGATGCGAAAACTTTGCTGTGCTCACGTACACACCGATTGGATCGACTGTCTTTCATGGGGGAGGAATTCAAACATGGCCGTGCACCTGTGCAGATTGAGGCCACCGTGGGGGAAGACCATGCCCTCACCTGTCTCACGCACCTGTGCCGCCACGATACACACCTGCGACACACACACAAACTGTATTTGTGTAAGGTATTTTAGTTTTCCCTCCCGTCTGTTATTGATGTAAGGATTTAGTCAGCGCTATTTTGTGCAACATGGCATTGAATAATGATCCATCTTTTTACCATTTGTGCGTGTCCCAGTTGCATTTTTTAGTCCCTATTTGTTTATCAGACAAGGCGTTCTTTGGCACTGTCTTTCTAAATAACCTTGTTGTGCAACCCCCAAGCTCATATATTTGTTTCTTCAGGCGTCCTCATTTTACCTAGATATTGTGTCCAAGTACTTCAAATTAATTTAGTTTTTTACCCCCCAAAGATGTCCACAATTAAGTTTCAAAAGCAGCCATAACCTGGGAAGTGCAATGCCGGATTGAATCATGAAGAGGTGTATAGTCGATGGCAAGAAATCAAAGTTTTTGCTCCAAGAGCGTCTTCATAAATGCAATCATAGCGAGTTACTAGTTGATTTAATGTATATGCTGGCTCCCGGTCAGACTCTCGATTGGAATAAAGCCTTAATAGCCCCCTTGAACATTTGAACTGCGATGCCGTTTCACTGGAACATCCGCGTAGGTCACAAGTGTCAAAGTGGCGGCCCGGGGGCCAAATCTGGCCCGCCGCATCATTTTTTGTGGCCCGGGAAAGTAAATCATGAGTGCCGACTTTCTGTTTTAGGATCAAATTAAAATGAAGAGTATAGATGTATATTAAATTTCCTGATTTTCCCCCTTTTAAATCAATAATTGTAATTTTTTAATCATTTTTTTCTGTTTTTAGTTCAAAAATCATTTTGTAAAATATAAAAATATATTTTAAAAAAAGCTAAAATAAACATTGTTTTAGATCTATAAAAAACTGAATATTCAGGGATTTTAATCCAGTTCTTTTAATCCATTTATAAAACAAAATCTAAATATTATATCTAAAATGGTTCGGCCCACGTGAAATCAAGTTGACGTTAAAGCGGCCCGCGAACCAACCCGAGTCTGACACCCTTGTCTTAGGTGATACCGTACTTTCTGTCCTGTGCATAAGCTACAAACGTAGAATTGAGTTGTTAAGGTTAATGTGTGGATTTAAACTAACAAAAGTAGGGACATAATTTGTGGACTTTTGTGTCAATTGTTGTGAAGTTTACCAACAGAGACTCACTAACCGAGGCCCTTGGTGTGGAAAGCAATTGTTAGATATATGGCCTCACATTTTGCAAAGTCGTAATGACTACTATTTCCTGAGTGGAAGGAGAAGTGCTACAATATGCTTGATCAATAAACACTCGTAAGGATGCACAATAAAGTGAAGTTTAAAGGCTCACTGAGTCTGTTTATGTTGAAAACGTATTCTGTCGCAAGACTGTCATTGCCTTTGCAACCCTGGGATGGATGATTGAATTCTCACTGTGTTCTTTATGAAAAGAACTAGCAAATAAAAAGTGTCTCTAACCTTGAATTTACAAGGAAGACAAGTTTAGTTTTATCCGTCAACTCTTGCGGTATATTTTTCAGCTCGTGTAACATGGCACTTTTTTTTCATCACAAATATCGTTTAGTTATAAGGTTGCAGCTTAAATAAATAGTGCATTACTCAATTTCCTAGTGTGGCTAGTGAGTGAAGGCAGATCATCAAATGATGATGTGAAAAATATGTAGGTGGTCTACATTGACGCACCACCCTGTTAGTCTCATGTCACTGACACGATCATTATTTCTTGAAGTAACAAGCCACATATGTGTGTGCAGACTCCTCCATTCAAAGCGTGCAGAAATGCAGGTGAGGCCATTACAGTGCTTCAGGGAGAAGCGAGAATCAATTGATGCCATTCATCTTGTCTCTCAGCGGAACACTTTCAAGTAGCCACATGCTCAAATGTTTGGAGTTTTTCCCCGTCTTATTTCTCTAAAGCAGCTGTGTTATGATGCACCGTCAGAGTACAAAAGCCCTGAAATGTAAGCACACGATTGGTTTAAAGTAGTACTTCAATGTAAATGGCCACCTTGTATTTAACGCTTTTTAAAAAAAAAATTACACCCTTAAAATTGCCTTAGAATCTTTGAATTTTACAATTTCTCGCGTATAAGCCGCCCCCCAGATTCACAATTTTCACCTCCATATTCATGGTTTTAATAGGGAGTACAAGTGTGTTACTTCTTAATCTTAAGAAAAATCATCGGAAGTGGTATTTCTGAAATACTGTATGAATCAAAAGCCCATTATTAGGGTCAATATCATAAGGAATTAATTCATCCAGTAATGGTTGTATTCTTACTGCAAAACAGAAAATAACCAACAAATAGTAAATGTACTTTGCCCACATCTAATGGTGAAAAAGAGTATAGCAAGTATTGTGCGCATATAAGCCGTAGCTATGATACAGTCATATTTTTTAGTTACAAATATGGGTTTTATGCGAGAAAATACAGTATACATTTTTTGATCATTTCAAATGTTGTCCACCGTATAAACAACTTTTGTACGGGATTTTTTAGTACGTTTTTTTGTAAAACCGATTACCCACGTCATACAGCAATCTCTACAGAATCTTACATTTAGTGCATACTGATTGAGCACCTCACCCACTTTGTTATTGCTTAATAAGGCAAATTGCAATCATTAATAAGGGGAGCAATTGGCCAAGGTTAACAAATATGCTCACCAAGTTTGTTGAAATACAAGAATACGATCTTCTCTTCCCCACACGCGTCTATGTGTATAAATTCTAGCCGTAACGGGAAAGGAGCGGGCAAACAAAACACGTCGGCAAGTCAATACATCGTGGCTTGAAATACAGCATCTGAGTGCAACCCTATCTGATCGTTGTTGGGAGGCAAAGCAGGATGCGATGAGCGTCGCTTCCAGGATTAACCCCCGTGTTTGCTTCCACAGTATAGATCTTTAAAGGGCAGACTGAATAACAAGCGGGTGCTAGTATGCACAGCAAACACACAGAACAGACGCAATCAAGAGAGAATCGGCATCCTGCCATAGGTTTACGCCCAAGAGTTATTTTTGGCTTGAATAAGATTGTGATATTCCTATTCCTTTCTTAGAATCGAGGTGCGGAAATGATCCATTCTAAACCACAGAATGGAAAGACGGTACGGTTCATATTTGTCTGACAAACTAGGGAGATAAATCTCAGGTTAGCGACCGGTCGCGTTCAAGTGTCATGGTGGACAGGTGTGAAGTCACGCATGGTCAATAATGTCATTCCCTCGCCATAGCCGCTTCCTTCTGCAGTGACATGGCTGATATGAGTCCGGTAGAAGAAAGATGGGAGGGGTTGGGGGCAGTGTGTGGAAGGCATCCGTCACCCCTTGACAAGCTCTGAGTTTTTCCTTTAGCTTTTTAGTGGGTGATGATTTATTTTCTTACCCGTTTTTTTTCCGCTCTCCATTTCTTACGGACTGAATTGAACTGTTTTTATAGGGGCTAACACTTTTGGCGGGGCAGGTGGTAGCTATTGGTGACCAGGATGTTGGCAGAAAAAGTCTTCAGGGAGCACTCCCCTATTGATTTTTTTATTGTGTGTGTTGTGTAGGCTCAAATTTCTCTGAGGAGCCAATGAAAGTAATTAGAAAGTGATCATTAAAGGTACAGCACCGTCTGGCTCAAAAACCAGGAAAGACCACGTATATCTTTGGGGTCATTGGAATCTGGCAACGATGCCGTGTTATTCTGTTCATATCTTGCAAAAGACACAAACATTTAAACCCCGCAAGCTTGTTTGACGCTTGCTGTTTTGTCGTCTTTCTTTGGGGAAATTACAGCAGACTCCAGTGAAGCTGACAAATGTAATCTGAGCGAAAACAAGGTAGGCTTCTGGTTCAGTAATCCTTCTCTGATTTCATTAGCTATCTGCACGCTGTGGGCTCCTCTTTAGTTACAGTGCTGGATGACTGGCTGGCTATGAAATGGTTTCTAGGGTTATTGCTAACAGAGGGGTCTGTTGGTTTGCCGTTTGGGTGGGTGACCCCAACATTTTGATCAAAGTCTGTGTACTTGAAACCCGATGAAGTGCCCTTGTCTCAAACTCAGAGGGCGCTTGATTACACAACGGTGACAATCGCATTAAAGAGAGCAACAGAAGTAGGATTTAGTCTTATGAGATCAAGAAAGGAGAAACCACAACCGTACTGGGTTTGAGGATAGCACACATTTGGAGGTTTTGATTTTAGGACAGTTACCACGTCTCGATCAAATGACCATCACGTTTTTTCTAACCAAATACCAAAAAAATGAAGAAGCAAATATGCCCAAAATGCATCTTTGCACAATTGTAATTGCTCTCATAATTACCCAATCATCCCTTTTTGGGAATAATTTATTAGACACTAAAATTTGTT
Source organism: Stigmatopora argus (assembly GCF_051989625.1). Classification (NCBI taxonomy): domain Eukaryota; kingdom Metazoa; phylum Chordata; class Actinopteri; order Syngnathiformes; family Syngnathidae; genus Stigmatopora; species Stigmatopora argus. The sequence continues at coordinate 3,933,788 of NC_135396.1, read as the reverse complement.
ATCGTGACAGGCCTTATTTCGAGATTGAATAAATAAAAATGTTCTCTTTTGGTAAGTGGACACACTGGAGAGTTTTTATGAATTTGCGTTCAATAGATGCTCCATAGGCCCCCATTTTTTTCTGCTTCCACATTATTTTAAACGCGTTGGGATTGAATCGTCTTCTTCTAAACCCTACTCGTTTAGCAATATACTAAGCCTGAACATCAATCAATGGCGTCGAAACAGAAGGAATTATCACGAATTAGGCAGAAGGGACTACAGACTACCTTCTGTTCGCAGGTCAATATGTCACTATCTGAGGCCGGATCCCCAAACAGTGAAGTTTTAACACGCTTCCAAGAAGCGGCCACGATGTTGGCGCTCCCAACGACCTGACGGATTGAAACGACTGGGGGTGGAGTGCAGCTTGTCCCTTCTTCCCCCAGGGAGATTTAAGTGGATGGGCTAGTGCTACATGTGCATATCAAGTCGGACAAAGCAGTAGCCTTTCCCACTTTCTTTTTTTATTTTCGCCCATCATTCCATTCTGAGATTAGCCCTTAGGTAAGCACTAGGGTCTACGTGGTACACTGCATTCTATTAGCCTAGTGTGCTCCTTCAGGGAAGGGTACAGTCCCCGACTTGGCTCAGCGACCAACAAAAGCACCAGCAAATTCCGAGACAATGCAAGTTAGTGCTCATGTAATGTTTGTATTTGTTGAAATATTCATGGGTCAATGTGACCTGCTATTTGTTCAAGCATTCCCCCAAAGAATGCAGTCGCTACTGATACCAGTCTTTGCGTAACACTATATTTGATAGTAATAATCGCAGTAATTTGAGTGATATAAGTTGAATAGGTTTTAAATAATGTTAGTGGTTCAATTTACCCTTTTTCGTGTTTCATACTAAGTTGTCAAAACAATGATATACTTTGTACCAACACACGTTGCTTCACAATCATTAGTAATGCAATCGCGAATTAATTTAATTTCAAATTTGTGGGCGGTCTGGTGTGCAAGTGGTTAGCGCAACAGCCCCACAGTTTTGCGATCGAGGGTTCGATCCCAGGTCCAGACCGTCCTGGGGGGAGTTTGCATGTTCTCCCCAGACTAGTGTGTTTTTTTCCGGGCACTCCCACATTCCAAAAACATGCATGCTACACTATCTAGTTGAACACTAAATTGCTACCCAATATGATTGGTTGTCCCTGTCATTGTGCCCTGCGATTGGTTGGCCATCAATCCAGTGTGTGCCCCGCATGGTGCCCTTAATTAGCTGCGATAGGCTCCAGCATCCTCCGTGCCCGTGACGGAAAATGAATGAATGCAAATTTGCGAATTAAAACCATTTTAATGTACGTGTTGATTGTAATAAATTCTATTTCTTGAACTTTAAATGGGTCACTTTGACCTGTAAATGATGTTTATTTTTACATTGAATAAAGCTGATTACATCAGAACACTTATTCACATTTGCTGATTGTATATTAACTTGATGTGAAATAGGTAGAATGAATATTAATGTACTATATCTGCCCACACACACCCCTAAATGAAAAGTAAAATAAAGCCCTATGTTTTTCTCATTTATCACCATGAACGTTTGATGGTAGACCGTTTAATGTTTCCCTGGCTTTCGGCATTTTAATACGTTCTACACTCAGGCTCGTGCGTACAATACTCGGAGTATTATCTTAGCTTCTAGACTCCCAGTGCTCACCCACTGCTGGCGCTAATAAAAATGGGAGTAGGGCAAGGTTCGCCACCCCCTGGGGGGGATTAGCGTTTGACACGAGCCGAGACCTCTCCGCATAAATATTCACATCACAAGCTTGACAATGGTGGACTCAACAGTTTTTACTTGTTTGCGCCTCCTCGTGAAATATCTTTTGTGTACATGGCAGCAATGTGGGCACTTTTTATGCCTGCGTTCACTGGTCACCCTTGGGTCCAATTACCCACAAGCTTGCGCTTGTAGCGCCGAAAAGAGCAGATGGTTGCTTTTTGTCTAGGTTCAAATGCTGATTAAAAGATCTGCTATGGTGTTTTTTTTATGCATTTGTCTAACCTAAGGCATAGTGTTGTTTACAGAGTCGTAGTTACTAAATAAGTGAAACACCATCAGAAAATCTATATGAAATCATTATTTTTTTTTTTTTTCCAGCAGAGCTTGTCTGGTATTGTTTTGCGAGACTAGAAATGTTAATATTATAAATCTCAAGGCTTGGCCTGGACTACATTTTAAGGTTAAGGTTATGTTGGTCTCGATTGACCTGCTGCATTTGGGATTGTTTTTAATTGGAGTGTTTTAAAGAGAAGAAAACAATATTTTTTATGTGTGACTAACTTTGTGTTACAAGACGCCTATAAATGAATATACAGTAAAAAATAGTTTTTTTCTTTTCTTTTTTTTTTACAATACTGGTATTTGATGTCAGGGCGAGTTCTGGCCTGGGGCAAGTCTTGCTCTTTGATTTGAGCATGACAGTGGATTAACTGGTTTGTTTTGGTGGTTGAAGATTGGAAAAATGTAAGAAAAACTGCATTGTGAACTGACCAAGAAAAAAATACTGAAAGTGAAAATGTAACCAACAAAAACAAGCCTTTTTTTTAGCTCCAGAAAGTGTTGGTTTTAAGGACGGCACATGATGTTAGCCGGCAATTTTATTTCGCAGCTGACATGAAAAGATTCTTCTAATTACAGGCATTTACAGTGTCTACCTTCTTCAAGTCTGTTTTGACATGTAATCACAAGGCCATTCATGAACGTGACATGTCATTTTTTTCGCCCGCTTTCCTCCAGGATCCCGCCTGCGCCAGGAAGACTCGCTGCCCCGCATTGTCGAGCACCCCTCCGACCTGATCGTGTCCAAGGGTGAGCCGGCCACCCTCAACTGCAAAGCGGAGGGCCGACCCTCGCCCACCGTGGAGTGGTACAAGGATGGCGAAAGGGTGGAGACGGACAAGGACGACCCGCGCTCGCACCGCATGCTGCTGCCCAGCGGCTCGCTCTTCTTCCTGCGCATCGTCCACGGGCGGCGGAGCAAACCCGACGAGGGCGCCTACGTTTGCGTGGCCCGCAACTACCTGGGCGAGGCCGTCAGCCGGAACGCCTCGCTGGAAGTAGCATGTGAGTCCTACCGTTTCCTTCACGGTTTGCTTCCCTTCATTTCTCACAGGCCATAAAACGGAAGCCATTTGCTTGAGCGATTACTCTCCCAGAAATTAAATTTACATGAGTTTCACCGCTATTTATACATAATGAGTGGAGGTCAAGAAAAAGCAATGATTACTTGACGGGCCATTCGGTACATTTGAGATTGAGTCTCGTTTATGGTTGAGAATCGATTGCGTTCTTTGGATTTGATATGCTTCGCCTACTGTATAATCGCCTGCTATTGAATTTGTTTCTTTAGTAAACAATATTTGTGGGGGTAATTGCACATAATGCGGTCCAGGCTTTGTTGTGGTAAGTACTACAAATAATAGGTGAACATTTTTGAAATATGGCTCACAGAAATATGATAGTTTTCACTTGGTTTAGTTTGGTTGATTTTAGATATTAGAATGTTTATATTCGATTTATCAGTGTACACATCTTTTGGACTGGATTATTTAGTATCTACCGCTCAATATCTTACCAAAAGAACTCACATTTTTAGCAAGTATCGCTTTCGTGGTTAATATTTTTGGATTTAACAGGTAATATGACTGCTCAAAACTGACCTAAATATGACGATCCTCACTTGGTTTAGTTTGGTGGATTTTAGATATAATCTTTATATTCGATTTATCAGTCTACACATCTTTTGGACTGGACTATTTTGTTTCTTCCGCTCAAGATCTCACCAAAAGAACTCACTTTTTTAGCTAGTATCGCTTTCGTGGTTAATATTTTTGGATTTAATGGGTAATATGACTTTTCAAAACTGATCTAAATATGACGATCTACACTTGGTTTAATTTGGTGGATTTTAGATTATAATCTTTATATTCGATTTATCAATGTAGACACCTTTTGGACTGGATTATTTTTTTCTCCTGCTCAAGATCTCACCAAAAGAACTCCCTTTTTTTTTTGCAAGTATATTAAGACATATGTTTGGGGGACACGGCTATTTTGATGTTAGTTTGGATGGGAAATGTCATGACTTGCAGAGTTTAAATTCAGGGTGTCCTTTTAGTAAGCAGCTCACCGAACATGGAAGCAAATGTGCTAGTGAGGGATCAAAGTTGTAATGGATATTTTTTTTTCTGGCAGTATGTCAGTTGTGAGTGATCCTCAGAGCAAATGACCTTTGATGAAGGTGGCTCAGGGACTCCAGGCTAGGCTTCCTGTTTACTTTGTGTTGGAAACATAATTCCACTACAACGTTTTTTATAAAGGTTTAGGTTTGATTCACTGCACTTGTCGTCCGTGATCGATTCTAACCACACAAAGGTTGCTTCTTTGTGCTCTTTTCCCCGAGTCGTATCTTATACTTAACTTTAAGTGTATTTTCCACTTTTCGCCGACTTGTGATCTGCAGGAAATTGGCTTATGTGTTAGAGAATATAGCGGGGGGTGATGCCCACCTTTTGATCTAGTCTAGTCTTACAAGAACCCCCCAGGTGAGACACTGCAACAGCAGCTTAATCTATTGATCGTTGCAAGAAGGATTCTATGGGTTTGAATGAAAATTCCGTAAAAAAACTAGATGGAGTCAGTGGATCATTTTAGGTCGTATTTTTCTACCTTATTCCATAAGCTCTTCGTTGTGTAACCCTTTGTTGAATAGAACTAGATAGGGTGGAGTTTCTGTACCATCTTATGCTTTTTAACAATTATTTCTTTTTGTTGCAGGGTAACTAAGACTAAATTGTGTGGATGTGTGGATGTAATATATTAGCACCAATGTCAAATCATGATTTGTCATTCGGTTATCTAATTTTCAAGACTTGATAGAGGTTTTTGCTCCCAGCTAAGATCTTCAAGAAGGGTTTAGGGGGGATTGTGTTTTGGTGGACGGGTGGTCAGGCCACCTAATCTCTTTTGCCTATGGCTTGCTTGCGTGATTAGCTTTATCAGGCCATAACATCCCTCCAGTGATTGTAAAGCCCAAGCTAATGGCACAAGAAAGAGTAACGTTTAAATCCGTGTTAAAATGGTTTTGTGCTTATGATCAGTCTTGTCCCAGCCATCCGTGTCTCCTGAGGTTCCCCCCCCCATCCCCTGTTTGCACACCTTCACCCCCGCCCAAAGCCCAGCCCCCTCTTTCTGTTCACGAGTGGTTGAGCATGGACCCTCGTGAGATAATTGAATTGCAGCTCTGAAACAGATTGAAGTCAGTGTGCAGGGAGAGGAGTTCCGCCGATGAACGTCGGACATCACGCTGGGCTCCAGCGGGGAAAAAAAGGAAAAGTGGAGCAAAGAGGAAGGGAGGATGGGAGGGTGGGGTGGGGTTTCTCCCAAGAGATACCTCCCTCTCTCTATTATTAATAGAAGTCATCTTGGGGAGTAGCTCTTGACCATGTTTTCTTCAAGTATTTTACGCTAACAAATGCATTGAGTGGCGCAATGGACTGTTGTGGGTTATTCCTCTGCCCTGGAGATCGTTTCATTAGTATGGCTTCTTTTTCTACCGCCCATATTATGGAAGTTGTGTATGAAGGCAAAGCAAAATAGGAGACTTCTTGAAATAGTAAAAAGGTCCACACTAAAATAATTGGGTATCTTTTTAGAACTTCTTCTAATTCTAGCATGATAGAGTTGTATTTAGAAAATTATTGATTAAATTACATTCATTTTCCAAGTTGTTTTTAATGGTTAAATTACGATACTTACTTACCATTGAGTTTTACGACTATTTGCAAAAACGCTATTTTTACAAATTAGTATCAGACATCTGGCCACAAGACATATTTACTCTTTTTTTTTGGATTTGCACCAAATTTGCCTAAAAAGAGGCAAAATAACCCAAAGCAAATTGGCAGACTTCCTGTGCCTTTCCTGGCGTGCTTTTTTGAGTCTTTGAATCTAATGATCACGATTTTAAATATCTAACAAATTTTACCTTAAAAAGCAAAACTGGCTCCAAACCCTGTATAACCAAACCTTAAAAAGTCCTACTGTATTTCATATCATCAAATATCACCGAATATACACCCCATGTGCGTTTAGTAATGCAAAAAAAGGAAAGAAAAAAATCCCCAACTCAGCCAAATTCCATGCTGCTAATTGGAACTGTTGTTGTGCTGTTTTGTTTTCCTCCTTAACTTAAAAGATAAGCAGTAGAAATTCAGATGGCGGCGTTGTCATCTCAAGCTCGGCAAAAACGTGCCCCAGAGTCACCACGGCGCGATAGATCTGTCGCTTAACGGAAAGGATGTGCCCCCCTTTTCTCTTTTTCCGAATGAACTGGGTCAATGAGCAGCTTCATAAATCATTGTGAAGCCAACGTGTCAGAAACGCTTGCTGCGGTGCTGCTGAATAAATTGCTGGCGCGGCGGCATATACTCGCTATATCTGCTTGTAGTATATACATATATATCTACGTGTATCAGTGTGACACGGCACCTGGGTATAGAGCGTTGCCTGGTAAATGTTAATTGGCTCCGTGTCTTCAGCTAGAGTCATGCACCCTTGCACCCGATGCAGTATATACAAGTAGAACGGTTACACTTTTAATTGTCTTAATGCATTTTCATGCATTTTCATTTGCATGAGTTGGCTTTTTACCCTTCTGTGATGTGGCCTTTTGTGCAAAACTTTGGAATACTACTACTTGCTTTATTCATTGTTTATTTACGATGCAAGAATAGGAATTTTAAAAAGCATTTTTTCTCCAACAACGATCTTGGGTCAAGGAGATGGCATTTTATGATTAATCTAAGAAATGCAAAATTCAGAAGGAGAGAACAGATAAAATATTGGCAGGAATAACAATAATAAAAATATAATTCTGTTCTACATAGATGCTTTTTTTATGCTATACTTTAATAACATGAATAACTGACTTTAAAAAGTGGATCATTTCCCAATAATTGGGACATGGAATTGCTGTCATTTGTATTTAGACAACAATTTTGACTCATTCTGGAGGCCGTGAGAGTCAAATCAGTCAGTTATTTACATTTTGAAAGTACTAAATGGTCTAAATAACTGCCCCTCACCTATTATCTCCAACTCCGCTACCACGGCAATTTACTTCTCTTACAAATGTCACCAGCATGACTCGTTACTGTCATGTAAAACAAAACTGCAGTATCCGTAGATGCAACACAATCCCAGGGGTTGGGAACCTAAGGCTTGAGAGCCATATGTGGCATGGGTGCATATGGCTCTTCGCTATCCTGTGAGCTAAAATATGGAAACGTCTAGTGAGTACTCTAGCATTGACATCACCTCTAGTGCCTTTTAAAAAGCATCCAAAGACTTTTTGTACTCTAAAATTGCTGCAATGACAAAAAAAATGCACACATTTTCCTGTATTTTTACTTTTAAATTCTAATTATGGAATAACTTTTAAACCTGGCATAACCGATATGCTGACATATCCAAAATGCCATAAACTGGTTGCTCGCATGTTGCATCTTTTTATTAAGACACCTGGGAACTGTTTAAATTTCCGAGGAAACGACTTCATATGCAAATGAAGCAGATGCTTTTCTGAATGCTTCCTCAAATAGGATTGGTTGACTTTTTTTCTTTAAAAAATCTCCATAGATATCACCTAATGTACTGCTTCTGCAATTAAGCAGCGTAATTAGCAGGGAAATAGCGCAAGAGTGAGGGAAGTCGCAAACATACAAAGAGGAAGGGGAGGAGCAACTAATAGAGAGAGGGAGTGGCTTGGGAGAAGTAGAGCAGGTGGAGAGACAGTTTCAAGTCTTTCTCAAGAGCTCATCTGGGCTCATTATGATTTTTTTCCTCAGAAATAAGCATACAATCAACATGCAAACAACTCAGACAGGAAGAAAAAAACCAACCTGGCACGCTCATTTAATCCCCACATGGAACTCCTCGAGTCATAATGAAGGCTAATGAAGACCCAAGCAACAATGTAATCATTCCTGCACATTAATGATGCACGCTACGGTTAGGATGTAAAATCAGGACATTTAGTTGGGTGTAATTTGTATTTAAATGTGCCCTCCAGTCAAAGATTGGGAACACCTGCATGTTGTAATGGAATCCAATGAAGGAGTTCTTGCTCAACATGGACTGAAAATGATATTAGTAATTGCTAGCGATTGTGGAAAAACTATCAGATGGGAGAAATAAAAACTCCCTCAAAGTTTGGTAGCATTTAGATAAAATCTCTTGGATGAGTTTACCATCCAGCCAAATGGATTTGTCCCCCAAATGGGTGCCATGTTGGATCAGTCCATTCCTAGGATAGTTTTTATGTTGGATGCCCTTTCTGATGTGACCTACAATCAGGAATCAAACCACGACCTGCGCAATGGCAGACCAGAACACTTCGGTATGAGTTCATGTTTGAAAAATGGCATACTTACCTGTATATTTCAGGAATTGCTTCTTTAGACTTTTTTTGTAGATCGAATAATTCCAGTCATGGTTAAGAAACATTGCATTTTTAAGCAAAAGTGGCTTTTTAAATCAAGATTTTGTGGGCAGAATAAGAGCGAATATTGTCACCATATAGCGGGCGGCTGCTTTGGTGTGGCGAACATCTTCATCCAATAAAGTGCGAGCGAGGACACCTTCCCGATTAGACATGTCATCGGCTGAAAGTGTGATTATCAGCTGTGAATCAGACGCTCACACTTGGTGTTTCAAAGCTCAGCAGACCCCATTTCAGCTAGCATCCAACGATAAACTTGGTATTTTTCCCCCACTGGTTGTAAAAACTACTGACACCGTACTCCAGTATAAGCATACCTGTGTGTTTTCACAACTTTGATCTCAATCAAGAAGACTTTGACCTTCCGTCTTTCTTCTCTCGCCACAAAGTCATGCCAGGGTTTATAAACCGGATTAAACACGGACACCGTGCCGGCTGTCAGAAGAAGAAGTGAGCTGTCAGCCCAGGAACGCTGAGCTGGCCTCTTCTCACGCCCATTAGTGCCCGGCAAAGACGAAGCACCCATCGGCTGCGTGGTTTTTGTTCCATTATACGGCCTCCTCTCACACTCTTGGCTTTCACTCTTTTATGGTGACGCTTATTGATGGCCTCTCCACCAACGACAATGCGGCTTTATTGCTTTTGTCTGCCTTGCTTTTGGCATTGCCCCAGTTTTGTGTCTTACCCTCTCCACTTTGAGGACAAAATAAATATTTGCATGAAAAAAAGGCTCTAAATTACACATGAATGTGTGCCTTCTTTGGTACAGAGCACATGCTCAGGATATGCATTTTTATATACTAAGTTCCATTGAAATCAAATACCTAAGATCGATGAGATAAGGAATTTCCATACAGCTTTCCGATCACCATTTTGAGTGTTCATATTTAAATTGGCATGGCGTTTTATTTATACTCTGTATTGTTACTGTACATGTATATTAAATTTGTTGACCCCACCATGACACTATGGCACTAAAAAGGGGGGAGATTTTTATTTATTTAAATTGAGCATAGAGGTTTACGTGAGTGGTTAAAATAGGGTGTTTCATTTTTGGGTAGGGCTTATTTCGTTGTTCAAAAAAGGCAATGGGTCACCCCCAAAAAAGCGTAACAGGAGATTTAAATGAACATACCCCTGCCTGCTGGCGAGCAGACACCACTCTAAATTATTGATATGGACCTACAGGCAGATTATTGACTAACTGCAAAGCACAGACTTGCTCGAAGGCTTTTGCTTTAATGACCAAAATCCACTTGGATTTCACGTTTAAGATGGACCAATTTAATGTGATTTATTCATTTTTACAATGAAGCAGAGTTATTGTAATGACTGAACAAAGTTTACGTTCGGTATCTGCTATCAGGCTTCCAGTAGAATGTGATGGGTTTTTTTTTGCTGACGAATGGCCCAGAAAACAAGTCAGTCATAATACCATTAATCAACAACGGTGACCTTCAGTGGAGTCCCTGTAGATCTCTCAGTGACGGCTCGGATCCCGTGACCCCGAAAGAACCCTTTGCCCTCAACTATCCGCCTCAGTACCATAATTCTTAAACCCAGTAAACGCAACCTTTCCCCCGGGCACCTACAAAGAGACCCTCGTAGCATGCCTGAAAATAATAATCCGTCATACAGCACGCCAGGACGGAGGTGACCGCGTTCAGGGCTGAAGTTCATGTGCTGAACCGTTTGGCTTTGAAACGGATATCGCTGGAATTGTTCCCATCTGTGTGTGTGTTTGACTGTGGTTCTCTGCAATAGTGCTCTGGTTGAAATGTCATCATGTCCTCAGTTACCTGGTAACCGTACGTTCCAGAAGTAATTGATCTTGAAGTTAAAGGTGTTCACCAACCGGGGTTATTTCAGCTTATTGGGAGGTAAAGGTACCTGAAATGAACACACTATAAAGAAAGCTGTAAAATGATTTTCTGGCAGTTATTAAGGACAGATCCCTCATGATTGTAGTCCCCCGAGAGTTCAGGAGATGGCATTTCAGCCTCATTACGTAGGCTACGTGGATGGATAGATGACGGAGAGGTAGATGAATGGCTAGAAGGGAGCAAAGTATGGAATTATGCAAAAAGGAGAAGGCTGAGATCACACATTTCCCATTTACTGAAACAGGTATTAAAGTGCCCTTTCCCTAGCTTTGTACAAATAGGTTTCATTTGGCTTTTTAATTAAATCTTCACACACACCCCCATAACCATTCAGAGTTATTGCATCCCCGGATATGTTATGACTTGGTGATTTCTTTACGGCACAGTCCAAAATTGCATTGGCTTCAAATTACATTTGCTCTAAGGGACACTTATTGCGCCGGACAGCGCCAGGCCGGGGTTTGAAACCTGATCCTCCTATCTCTTGTTTCACTGTCACTCTTCCCCCCCAAGACCCTTGCATCATCTGATCGCACACTTAAAGTGGTGGTTTCCCCTCATTATTTGCAGCCCCGCCAATGTATTGTTGCAACTTGGGAGTCAGGCGTTTTGTTGACTTGCCTTGCGTAATAAATGTTGTATTCCCTGATTGCCTTAGACCTGTTGGACTGCAACGAGACACAATGGCTGGGTTTTACATTTACTTCTCCTTCTGTCGGTAAAACATGTTAAATAGACAATCATTACATCCTGGTTGTCCAAAGTCAGTGACCGTTCATTCAGACCTGGCAAATATCAAGGGTTGTTTAGCAGATGGGGCTACATTTCTTCGCCATAGACGGACAAAGTTCTGTTTTCGATGTGATTAATAACGCCTCCGGCTACCGTGAACATTCCTATTGCGTAGTGAACAGGTGCGGACAGATGACATGACACAAAGGGCTGCGATATGCGTGACCACCTGTGTACGCAGGTGCATTCGGGACTCGCGATGACCAGAGCTGAAGACCGGCCGGACAAAAATGGTGGACCAAACGTTGACATGTAACCAAGTACGAGACTACACGTCGACTGGGCATGCTAGAAAAAGCGGACCTTTTTGCACAGATCACTTAAGCGTGGCAAAAGGCCAACTGAATAGAAATCGGGGAAAAGCCCATTCAAATGCTAAACAGAATCTTATCTCGCTGCTTCTGCTGCCGGCCTCCTCGCTCGACACCGTCCGGGGCAAAGCTATTAACGCGGGTGCAGGTGCGTCCTGTGTTTCTCTTTGTCTGTGCTTAAGGAAATGGTGTGTTGGGGAAGATAGCGCTGGAGTAAGATTCAGAGCAATCTGTTGTCTTACAGACAGTATTACAAGGTACACACCAACCTAACTTTAGTTGCGGTTGCTTACACAACTTTGAGTGGTCAACACTGGGTTTGTAGCTAGTTGACTCCTTTGTACAGGGGTGTCTGTGCTACTGTGGGTTTTCAAAATGACATTGTAACATTTTTTCGATTAACTGGAAGCGTTTAAACTACCCATCGGAGAGATAAATGATACAGTTATTGGGAAAATTGAACCCCGGGACATTACTTAGTAATGGAGCTAAGAAGAAAGGCTTAATTGGCCAACATAGCTACACCGGCATCAACGGTATCATTTGCATTGAAATCCCCCACCACCACCCCTCCAACTCCCATTCATTTTTCTCTTTGAAAAGGTCCCTGTGGTGTGCATGGCGAACAGACACGTGAATTATAACTCTGAAAATTCATGGATATCGATTTGTCCGCAGTCGCTCAGTGTGAGGTTGTGAAAAAGATTTTAAGTATGCAGAGTGAGATACGTTTTTGAGTAACTGGTTGTTAGTTCATGCAATTGGCGGAGACGTGGGGGTGGGGGGTGTATACTGTAACTCCCACATATGATTATGCAAAACAATAGTGGATTTAATCTAAGATGAATAATTCAGACCTTAGACAAATACAACATTCTTAAAGTTATGCCACGTTTTAAACAACATATCTGCAACAATAATTGGCTTGTGATGGGTTCAAGGCATTTCACCAAAATACCCTGAACAAGAAGTGGTCATGATAAATGGATGTATATATGTATGTATGAATGAAAACCTCTGTTCACCAGCTCTTTTTCAATCCATGAAATCCCCAGGACAGCAAAGTTGTTGGCATGATTTAGCTCCACTGGCAGCATGTTAATCACCCGACTGGTCCTGAAATGCGACCTTTGGCACTGCTCTAGACACGACCCCTGACCGGCCATCGATTGACCATCAGTCGACCCCAAGAAGGCCCAAAATCTGCGCCGAAAACGGGCAAATCTCCACTCGTGATTCCTCTCTTGTCAGAGCAAGAAAAGCAGACATCTTTCATTTTAGGGCCAGGGGGATATGAGGCATCTGTCATTGTGTTTGTTCCTACACTTCTTTGCTTCTCATGTGAATGTGGAAAACTCCGACATAAATCACTGTCAGTTTCACCTCATTTCCTGCTTTATGACAAATGGCCCCCGGAAGCTAGTGCGACGTCTACCAGTCTTAACCCTTCCAACTCTTCCCCACTTGTTTTTACATGACAATAGGATCTCAGATATTTGGGGCTTGGCCACCCTTGCATTGGATATTAGTCCTCGTCATTTTGTCTACCTTGAACATCCTCCCCCTTTCCCTCCATTGCTTTCGCATCTTTCTAAATTGCTGCTCCGTAACTGGCCGATGATGATAACAATTTAAAACCAGTGAGCTCAAAGATATTGGCAACCACAATCAAATTAATTGGATAACTGAACTTTTTGAATTCAGTAACACATTAAACCACCCTTAGTCAAAAGGACCCCAACATGAAATTCTCCATTAAATTATTCTTAGAATTTTACCCTCCCTTCACTTGCCTACATTTCCATCTTACCACTCCTGACTCCATTCTCCATCACTCAAAGCAAGGTATGGTGACCTTGGTAACATGTTATCATTAACTTCTTTGAATGACAGGCATGCCACTGTCTTTCATCCCCCCGTCGGTCACATTGCTTATCCCCCTGCCCCACCCACCCAGAAGAACTGGCCACATATTTGATGCACTTGATGCTCAGTCAAGGGTGAAAAAGATGAGGATGCAGCTTGGATGGTGTTTGCCCGAATTTGTAGACTCGCTAAAAAAGATCGTGAGGTGGCTTTTAGGTGTTAGATTTTGCTACGCCTCGTGCTGCCAAGCACCCTGTCACGCTGTGCCCAGTCTCATTAATCACAATACCCTCCGCCGGACTCGCCAGCAGTCCTCCAACCAGGTGGCTCACCACCTCCTTGCACTCTGTGAAGGCGTCATTATGTGGTGACAGGAAGAAGGCAGGGCGGCAATAACAGCTGCCAGTGGTCATTTGAACCGGCCAACCCAACCCCGCACACCCTGCCCCCTTTATCCAAGTGCCCCCAACCGCCGAGATGCTGGGCTTCTTCCCGTCTCAGGTTCACAAAATTTAAACGGAGAGGTCAGAGGTCGGCTATGTTACTGCTGGGCAACGTCACGCGTTGCGAAAACCGCCTGAGCGTGGCGGACAGAAGGCAAGCAGGCGGTTTGGGATAGGGACTTGGGGGGGCTAAGCGTCAACCTTAGCTGTATTTTGGTGCGGTGGAGTGTTATTTTTTTTCAAAATAGTATTTGTTTTACAGGAAGCAAAAAAAAATGCCTTGGAGTTAGACAGAACTGGGGTGCTGACACTGGTTGGGGAATCGTTCCTTGGTCTAGTTGTGTCAAGAGCATGGAGCTGTGCTGTCACTTGGCCCTAATTGGCCCAGATTGGCTCAAAGCGCACTGACCCACCCTGTCCTTCTCTTGGTGTGTGTGGATGTGTGTATATCTATATCCCCTTCTTGTGTGCGTCTTCTCTCCACCAAGATAAGACAATGGCCTCTACAGGCTCTTCTCCACTAGTGGATGCTAAATCCGCCTTGGGCTCCAACAGCTTTAAGGCTATCCAACTGCCTCCCATATTCATGAGGATGCAGTCACTGGGTGGTGCTTGATTTAGTCCCGATCAGTGACCTATCGATCCAGCTCTCGCCATAGGGTCAGTACATGAACCGGCAATGACACGTTTCATCATACGGGACAAACCAATTGCCGCACTTTCAAATGCCGCGACACTGTGTATCCATCCTGACCACGGTATAGTACATCTTGCGCATTGTCCTCCATTATAGTTGCACCCGGCACCTCGTTTAACCGTGCTGTAATCAGTCAATCAGTCGGACTCCGGACAACCCAGGTTGTTCCTTCTAGGACAAATGGAGAATCCATGATGTGCTCGACGGGAACTGGGAATGACCCTCTGGTGTTGCATCCTAGATGACTGTCTAATTGGATGGGGTGACCTTTCCTTATTGTAAATTTAAAGGGGCTGATGGGAAATGTGTGTGTGTGTGGGTGTGTGTTCAAACCCATTAGAACGCAGCAGGGAAGGTCTGATTGATGTTGGTGATGAACAGTGGCAGGTAGCAGGTTGGCAACATGTGAGGCGACAGCTGTTGAAAGGGGAAGGATGTAATAGTCAAGTTCAGGGGGGGTATGGACACCACAATAGGTTTTATAAATTGTTTTTGTCTAGAAATGTGTGGAAATGTCGAGTATGAGGAAATCGATGCAAAAGTTCATAGACGACGCACTTGAAAATTCAATGGAAACCAGCCGTTTTGATTTAAAACATATATTTAAAGATACATTTGTTCCTTGGGATGATATCTTTTTTTGCCAAAGCATTCAAACCACATTCGGTTGATGTATTTGGAACACTATATTGGGAAAGTGGAACCTTTTGTTATTTGAGGTTGTGGATTATGACCACGAAATTTACGGTTACCATAAAAAAACTCAACTCTAACATATTAGCTACGTAGTTTTAGTGCTGGAATAAAATATGTTGTGAATGTGATAGGAACGACACTTACTTAGATGTATGTTGAAGATCATCTGAAAGGTTCAGCTTCACAAGCTTCGCAGATACTTAGAAAAAAGATTTTGGAACAACCGTGAAACCTCAGTGGAACAGGTGTGTTTTATTGCACTTGGCTCTCTCCTCCTGTGCTTTGTTCCACAGCCCAGTATTCCGTGTGTGTGCCTTTCATAATGGCCAACATCGTGCTTGTAGCGATAGGCCAGGGCCAGCAGGGGGCCCGTCGTCAAGCTCTCCGCCACGTGAGGGCTTCACGGAGAAGGCTAACGAGGTATCGGGGGGCCAGATGAAGGCTTTGTGAGGAGTGGTGATGGCACAAGGATCTCCTGCAGAGAGTCACGTCTCTTCTTTGTCTCCGCCATGATCATTGGCCGGCACTCTGGCCTACAAAAGGAGGCCACACGAGGTGGTTTGATGGCATCAGGTGGCTCCTGTCCCCCCGCTTCCCCCCTCATCCCTGCCCAATTCCACTTCAGCCTTAAAGAAAACTAAGCTTCAGCCAGGTTTTTCATTGTCTCCAGAAATGAAAATAATGACTTGTTAGATTGGTTTGGGCAAAAACTATTCTGACAGTAGTAGTTTCAAACCCTAATGGCATATTTCCTGTGTCCTTGTTGATGTTGATGAGGGAAACTATAACTTGAGAGGCTCAATTTCTTATTCTTCAGCCGTAACTGGTCTTTTCTGGTCTACTTTAACAGACATGCACACCAAATTTCATGTTGCTAAATCAAATGGCCTTCAAGAGCTGGATTAAAAAAATAATCCTCAGGGGCTAGAAGGCAAGTTCCATTTTGAAGGGCATCTGAAAATTGATAAGAATTTAAAATGAGCCTTTGAAAACAAAATGGCAGACTCTATTCAAGATAGCCATTACATTTAATTCTTTGTTAGGGAAAATGCCTTGAAGGGCTACATTCAAATGACTAAATACTAATTCAACAGTTCATTTTTACCAGCTTGGACACAGCTGCAAATTGGGTGGGTTCTGGGTGTGGAACCCCTCCCCCCCCTAGGGGCAGATTAATTAAGAATAAGGACAATTTATTGGCATCACAAGTCTCCTTTTTCTGGACTTCTTTGTACATACTTGCCGCAAGTCCTTAGTTTTCCACTTTTTCCACTAGGTTTTTGTCACAATATGTGAGGGACGATTGGGGGCACTTCTTTGTCGCATTTACTTGTCGTGTTTGCTCGCCTTTGCCTCTCTTTGCTTTGCGCCGTAATTTATGAAGCACTGCACTTGAGTGCCTGTTAAAACAGAATAAAGTGTGTATTGGTACGGCTTTTTTTCCTACTTGTTCTTGGCATTGCGCTGACAAGAAATAAGGCCAAAAGATACTTCAGCAGAATTATTTTTCCCCCAATTGCTTTCTGTTTAATTTTTATAAATCATACACATCTCACAATAGCCTATCAAGATTTATATGATACCTCAAGCAAAATTTCAACTTGATCTGAGCCTGAAAACTGGATCAATTGTTTGTTACGAATCCTATCAGAAATATTTTGCCTTTAGAGCGAGTTTTTACATTCTCATGCATCTTTATGAAAATGTAATCCCCCTTCCAAAATCACTTAAATTGCATTCTGAAACCTTGCAAAAGTGTGCCGCTTTACCTCACGACAATTTGTTCATTTTAGGCTTGAACAGTCAAAACATAAAGGCGAATTCACTCAAATAAACGCCAATCAGAAGCAAGCCATTTAATGTGGGCAGAGCATTGTTCCGCGCTACATTAATTATGCGTATATTCATATGGATACTAGACACGCTTCATTCAATACAAATTGCACAAAAGATGTTCAAACTTGAATCCTTGCGCTCAACTCGTGTCTCCGTCTGATCATAATTGGACTCAACAGAAGAACACTTGGGGGGGCCAACTACCAATAGAGAAGCACAAAAGTCACCGAAAGGTTAGTCGAGCCTCCCGTAGGACGGTAAATCCCTTCTGTGAAACCATCTTGTTTGGAAACCATGAAACCGGATTCCTGTAACAAGTCTCTGATCAGCAGAGCCTTAAGGCCCAAAGGACTCAATTAGGGTGGGGGGGATCCGTCCTGACCGAACCGCCTTCTCTTTGTTTCGCCTTGTATCGCCTCTCCCGGTGTGATGCCTTCAGATCGGCAGTTCCATTCGCTATATGCCAGCTACAGCAATTCATACGAGGATGTCTGTATGAAACAATATGGAAAAAAAATAATAATAATGATACTGTCACTATAGCGTCTATATATACAACAGTTCTGGTTATCATAGCAATAGTATAGCAATGTTATAGCAATACTCTTGCACCAAATGCATCAGGGATGGAGAGGAATAATAAGTACATATGCACAATATAATGAGTGCGAAAAGGATGAAAGTAATACTTCAAGAAAAAAACTTCTGATCACTGAAATCACTGATTTTATAACTCAAAAGACACCCTAGTCAATGTACCGCTACATCATTAATGACTACACACCAAAGTATTGGAGTACAATAGAAAGATAATATACTAGCAGGACAAAACTAATTTTTATTATCCCTACTAGTTAATGAAACAGAATATGAAAATATGAAGAATCAAAGATTGATCAAGTGAATAAGTTCTTTGGTTTGGTGGCGTAATGGGGCTGTTGTGAAAATGACTTTAACGCTTCCTAAAGATGCTAACGTTATGACACAATCATAATTCTGTAAACTGTAAAACCAACTGCCTGAAATATTTATTACATTTTATCAGTAGTATAACAAACTAATTGTTCCTGGGTATTTCAAGTACTATTCACATTGAAAACTTATTTTTTCCAATTTCATTCCAATTTCTATCTGTGGCTCAAATAGTATGAGCTGTATTGCTTTTTGTCCCCCATGAAGGTCAATTAGAGCTTTCGTTTAAACGGAGAAATCACTTTTTATTCTTGCGAAATAAGTACCAGTGTTCTGAGCTTGTGGCCAAGAAGGCGTAAAGCTGGCAAACGACGAACGGCCGGCGGTCTTTGGGGAAATGAGCACTTCCCCACCAAAGCCCATTGGTAATGACTTCTGTTTAGCCTTGATAATGTCTCCTAATTAGTTAATCAAAGACAATGCTCCTCTACATGCACCTCCCACCTTAGCAGATACTCTCTACTTGGTTGCACAAAAGCCCGGAGGTGTAAAGCCTTGAAAAATCGCCGTTTGCTCTCTCATCAGTGGCGGACACACCTGGTTGCTTTTGGTGTACGCCCGCAGCGAAGATGTACTACACGTTCATCTGCTCAATTTATGTAAATTACAGCAGTGAAACAATTCAGCGCTTAATGGAAGAATAGGACGAATACGTGTCCCGTAACCTCCCTTTTTGCAAGACATCCACGCTGGGTTAATCCGCGGGCCTCTGGCTCGGACTTGGCCAGATATAAAGCATCGACAAAGTGTCTCTCGGCCCCTCGGAGCTGCCATCGCGAGCTGAGTAATACTCTGTTTTCCCCTTAATCAATTAGCAAGCCTTCAATTGTCCGCTCATTCATTATGTTGGCATGTTGGGGTTTGAACGCGGCGCAACGCTCGCCCCTGGGATGGGCGCGTCAGGGAGTGTTGATACATGGCGCGGCGCTGGCGATTGCTCTCGCATCTAAAGCACGGAAGCCATTAGTCTGCCAAGCCAGCATTAATCTGCGTGGCCGACGCCACATTACTTTGTTGTTAAACAGCCGGCCAAGGAAGCATCGTTTACTGCCGCTGAAACCATTTGGGTTGCAATTCATGCTCTTGTAAATTTTTCAGACACACAATCATTGAGGAATAATTGGGAAATTTAACAATCAATTATGATCTAGAGCTAGGGTGTCAGACTCGGGTTGGTTCGCGGGCCGCATTAACGTCAACTCAATTTGATGTGGCCCGGACCATTTTAGATATCATATTTAGATTTTTTTTAAATAAATGGATTAAAAGAACTGGATTAAAAGCCCTGAATATTCTGTTTTTTATAGATCTAAAGCAATGTTTATTTTAGCTTTTTTAAATATATTTTTAGATTTTACAAAATGATTTTTGAACTAAAAACACAGAAAAAAATGATTAAAAAATTACAATTATTGATTTAAAAGGGTGAAAATCAGGAAATTTAATCTATACTCTTAAATTTAATTTGATCCTAAAACAGAAAGCCGGCACTGATGATTTACTTTCTTGGGCCGCACAAAATGATGATGCGGCGGGCCAGATTTGACAGGTATGCTCTAATGTTATGAAATTCATAAAGTATAATAATGTATAAGGCATAAGATGTTTTAGCACTTTGGAAACTGATATTGAGGTATAGCTTTAAAACAGTAACCATTTCATATCTGGTCGTGAAATCGCCAAGCCTCCATTTATTTACCCGCTAATTGCCCGTATACTGGATTTTGTCCAGAACTGATTGCTTTTAGTGTATATTTCATGAGTCTTTGGTTGTAAATTGTGCAAAAAAGCTCTCTGTTGCATTGTATGTTGGCGCTAGATAGTAGGATATTGCGAAAACATCCCAATTACTGTACTAGCTGGTAGGCCTTGTGAATATTAGAGTAGCTTGGGAGCGGCACCAGGAATCATTAATGCCAAACAGATGTTAGACGTGTTCACCGCCGCTGCCGCAATGTACCACTGAAACATCTCCTGCCTGCCCATTTGGAATCTTAATTACTAGGCTAGACGATTGAGTGTGAAATTAATGTGTTTGTTTTGGGAAAGTTGCAATGTGAAGAAGCCTTCCACTCTGGGTGATGAATTATGATGTGGCGGTGACAACCTATTCAACCGGTAACATATTGAACGGCTCTATATGATGGATGAAAGTTTGCTGTGGATCAATGCGACAATACACAATGGATTCTCGCTAGACACGCTCATTTGGGGCTGTGGCAATGTTTTATTTTATTAATGTTGTCTTTTGTATTCGCAATAGGTATTACAAATGTCCAAAGAGTGTAGATGTCATTTTTTTTTCACTTTAATTATGATCATGCCCGATTCCTATTCTATATGAAACTGGTTGGTCTCGTTTTTTTCATATTATACTTTAAGTATTTTATTCTTTTTCTGGACTACTTATCCTCACAATGGTCGGGGGGTGCTGACTTCAGGGGTCAGGCGGGGGAAAACCCTTAATTGGTAGCCAGCCAATGGGAAGGTTTGGGCCTGGGATCGAACCCTCGATCTCAGAACTGTGAGGCCAACACTCTAACCCAAGGGTGTCAGACTTGGGTTGGTTCGCGGGCCGCTTTAACGTCAACTTGATTTCACGTGGGCCGGACCATTTTAGATATAATATTTAGATTTTTTTAAATAAATTGATTAAAAGAACTGGATTAAAAGCCCTGAATATTCAGTTTTATATAGATCCAAAACAATGTTTATTTTAGCTTTTTATATATATATTTTTAGATTTTACAAAATGATTTTTGAACTAAAAACAGAAAAAAATGATTAAAAAATTACAATTATTGATTTAAAAGGGGGCAAATCAGGAAATTTAATATACATCTATACTCTTCATTTTAATTTGATCCTAAAACAGTAAATCGGCACTCATGATTTACTTTCCCGGGCCACACAAAATGATGCGGCGGGCCAGATTTGGCCCCCGGGCCGCCACTTTGACACATGTGCCCTAACCACTTGTCCACCGTGGCCTCACTTTTAGTCTTAATTATTTATTTAAATCCAAGCTGACATTCTCGCTCAAGTTTTTTTTTGTGTGACTTGACTTTTTTTGTACTAGACTTTGAAAATGATTACCAAACTGCCATTCAGTTTACCACCAAATTCATAGAAACTTGAGCCTAAATTAAGACCATTGCATTTCTACTTCCCCGATTTGCCATCATACCTCCAAAAGGGGCAAATATGTACCGCAGATAACCATAAAAATCAGTCCAAGCACCCACTCTGCCAGGTGTAAGTAACATCTGCCACATCAGGCGGCTCTTGCTGTCGGTCTCCATTTTGCGGCTAAATGACACATTTGTCGTCATTTATTCGCCCACCTTGGCAGCAGTCGGGGCCTAATGTATTCTAAGATTAACCATGATCCTGTTCCAGCATCCAATTAGCACGCAGCTATGTAATATTCCGTTTATACGGTCACTTTCCCTATTGCTTGGGTGCCCGGTGGATTTTGGAACCCTGATGTTGTAAGCGTGGATCACCGATTAGCAGGCGCCAGAATTTGGAGCTTCAATCTGCATGCCTGCCAATGGAGAAACTTCTGTGGTGTTGTGTTGGTGAGCCAAGATTCACCCCCTAAATTTGGAGGGGGTATCCTGAGGCTTTGGCTAAAGGGGAAGAGTACATATGGAAGTAAAGCGGCCAGCTGGAGTGGTCTGCTTAGGGGTGTGGGTGGTGGGGGTCCAGTCTGGACGGACCGCTAAGTGGAGGTTGACTGGATGGCGGAGGGGTGTGGCTGCAGAGTGCTCTTTAGAGACGGAAGGGGGTGGAAGGTTTACTTTGGTGAACAGATGTTTTGGGGAGGTGTGTTTGTGTTGGGGGTGTGACCCGGTCATTGAAGGGCAGTTGGGGGACCGTGCAAGAGGACATTTGATGTTGCAGCCTGCTGTTAGACTCAAACCATTCCACATGGTAAAACAGAGATTCTGGTTTGTACTATGCCGCATCTTTCCTCCAGGAAGACTCCTCTCTAAAACACGTGTAATCCTTTTGACAAGTTTGGAAGGCCAAAGGTTTTCTTAGTACCTCGTTTGGTCCTTAATCTTACACAAAAGTCCAACAGTAATTTGTACCATAGACATACCTGTCAACCTCTGCCGATAACTGCCCTTATAAATGATTATGATTCCCCTTACAAACCCCCTAAAAACCTTACAAACACCGTACGACTCGTACGAGTCGTACGGTGTTTGTAAGGTTTTTGGGGGGTTTGTAAGGGGAATCATAATCATTTATAAGGGCAGTTATCGGCAGAGGTTGACAGGTATGCATAGACCACAATCGAAATCGACTGCTATGAGTTCCAAATTTGATTATCTTGTTCATAAATATGGCTGTGTGATTACAATATTTTAACTAAATAGAAATATACTATTTTTTACTCTTGATTATCTTTAAGAACAAACAAATAGAAGAACAAACAAATGTCCAGCTTTATCATCTAAAGGCGATCCGAGAGACAGAAAATGGGAAATTCTGCAGTTTTACAATTCTGCTGATTTACACTTAGAATTTGCTTATAATAATTAACACCACTAACCTATAAAATGAGACAGGTCAATTGTGACTTTAAAAAAAAATCCATGACTCACCGTATTCAGACTTAGGATATGCAAATACATTTTTCATTTAAGCAAATAACAACCTACTCTTGACTGATGCACGCATTGACATTTTCTCTCCTATATTCCCTCTTAGAGCACTTAAGCAAAACTCCCTTTATGCTTGAAAAGTACATGGATGAAGCTGTTTCTCCCATTTTGTGCCAGCCTATTTTTTCTTTTCTTTTTTGGAAAATAATTGTCACATCGAGATGAGTCTTTGAGTGCACATATCGCGCGGCTGGCTAACAACTCCCCCAGCGTGCCCGGCAGGTCTCGTCGCCATTGAATGGGAAAGCGATGAATGGCGTCTGTAAATGAATTTCTAAAGGCCACGGTGCTTTATCACAGGCGCAGCCGCCGCCCTGTCCCGTTCCTGTCTGAATAACAGCGGAATTATCACTCGGGAAGGAGGAGGCAGAGATGAATACCTCCAGCTACGACACCCCGGGGACACTCACGCACAGACATGCACCCACACACACACACATGAACACAGGTAGGGAAGAAGTGGTGCTGGGTTGGAGGTTGCGTTATCCCACACTAATGGCGCGCTCCATTAATCATACAATGATGAAGGCCATTTCCTTTATTTAATTGGTTACCAGTGTCTCCGTGTCTTTGTTCACATAATTGCAAAATGGAGGCTGTGTGCTTTTAGCACGGCATGGCTGAGCGGTGCATCAAACAAGTGTCTTATGCATGTTTGGACTGTGTCACTAATAGACAGTAGGGGATTTTTCCTTTTGTATTTATTCGGTCATTTTTTTGGACAACCGAAGCTTTGCTTCATTCGAATAATTAACAAGGGTGTCAGACTCGGGTTGGTTCGCGGGCCGCGTTAACGTCAACTCGATTTCATGTGGGCGGGACCATTTTAGATATAATATTTCGATTTTTTAAATTATAAATGGATTAAAAGAACTGGATTAAAAGCCTTGAATATTCAGTTTTTTTATAGATCTAAAACAATGTTTATTTTAGCTTTTTTATATATTTTTTTAGATTTTACCAAATGATTTTTGAACTACAAACACAGAAAAAATGGATTAAAAAATTACAATTATTGATTTAAAAGGGGGAAAATCAGGAAATTTAATATACATCTATACTTTTCATTTTAATTTGATCCTAAAACAGAAAGTCGGCGCTCCTGATTTACTTTCCTGGGCCACACAAAAGGATGCAGCGGGCCAGATTTGGCCCCCGGGCCGCCACTTTGACACGTGGAATAAGACTTAAAAAAGAGATTTTGTCTTGTGAAAATACTGTACAGTCATCCTTAACTTAATCTTGTGGGTTCTCTGATCAGGGACATTGACTTGTTGTCAAATGTGTGGGAGGGTCCCCAGTTTCGCTCCCCACTAAACAACACCAAAACATAATAGCCTAAGTTACCCACAACATAAAAAGCTTATTTTCATGACATAACTTTGCTTTAGATTCTCTTCTTTTACAATACACCGTTGCTTTCATTTAGCCGCGAAGCTCCTACAAAGAGTAAAAGCGTTCTCCACAGAGCAACCAAGCGCTTATTAAACCATAAATCTACGATATTAAAAGCAAAAAAAACACAGCCAAGCGAGTGAATTCGTGCCAAGATGATTCGGCACCCAGGTAGCAAGGGACGTAATGACAAACAGCCGCACTCACATAAACTTCACGCATGAAACTACTTCTTAGGTTGAAAATGTTATTCCAGAACCACAAACGCGCAAGGGATTCAGACCTATAGGGGGCATTACTATTGCATAGTGGTTCACTCGACTGGAAATTAGCGATCACGCATCATTGTGAAGGTTTATCTTGAAAGTGCGTGGTATATTTAGATAGTGAAAGACCCTACGATTGGCCGAGAGGGATGGATAACATTAGAAAATGATGAAACGAAACACTCGTACATGACTCGTCTCCATATTATTGGCCGAGCTAGCCAAATGAGAATTCTGCTGTTGGCTTGTTATCCTCATTGCGGGCTGATTGAGGGCATGGCAATATTTACCAAGAGAATGCAACCCCCCGAACACTCTTCTCTGGTTCTCCAGGCCTTAACAACCACCACCCCCCATCCTTTCCTATTCCGCTAGGCTGGCATTTGAGGCTTACAAGCCAGAGGATGTTTTTTTTTTCTTTTCCGCCTTTCCTCTTCTCTCTCTTCTAGCACTAGTACATCTTCTCAGCATCCCCCCCAACACCCCAATCCTATCCCTCCCCATTCACTGCAAGCCCTCTACGGACACACTGCACAGGGACACTCACTTCCTCATTAAAAAAACAAGAAGCATTAATGTTGGATGAGGGCAAGATGAGCCGGAGGAGGCACAGCAAGAGGGAGGGTGTTTTCCTCTTGATCGGGTCCTAAGGATGCATGATGAATCCTCACAGACACACAGGCCAACATGCTGAGGAAGAGGAGGAGATGAGAGGTTGAATGCATTCATTTTATTTATTTATTTGCTTCCCAATGGCAGATAGACTGACGGACATAATAGAAGGTCGGCAAAATGGATGCGCGAGTCAATCTGAATGATTCAAAACTGATTGATCACTTAGAAGGTGTTGATCATACCTAATAATTAGCATAAAAGCGATCAATACAGCCCTCCCTTAGCAGCCAAGATTTTTTTTAGGTGTCACCAAGTTCGACGTAAAGCAGAATAGAAAAATGTCCATCACGAGAAATGCATATTTCACAGAGTGATCAGTAGCAAATACCAAATCTTAATATTGTATACAGTTGTTTGGAAAGAATAATGACAGGAGAAGGAGAAAAGAAATAAACAGGTCTTATTCCAAAGGCTGAGTTTGGGTTTTGGGACTGTGAAGTATTGTAATATTGCATTTCCAAAACTGAAAAATGGTTCTATTAGAAGGACTGAACAATAGCATTCAAAGGAGGATATGAATTGCAGAATTAGCATTAATATACTGTCTTTTTTTAAACTCTATGATTTGATTGCCATTGTCACGCAGTGTTTCATTGTGTGGCAATTTCAAGGACTTGTGCGGTTTATTTGAGTCCCCCAGGCCATCAACCAATATTCCTCGAGCTGCCACTCAATTCTATCTCTACCGTTCCGACCCCGATGGACACTCTGTTTTTCGGCGAATCAATGGGTTAGTTCTTATGTATTGACCTCTGTGAAACAAGGGCTACAGCTTGAACACTTTCTTTTTTCAAATAGACTCATATTTTGGTCCGATATTAAGAAATACAATGTTGCTTTTCCTCAGGAAAACTTGTTTCGTCTTGTATGAATGTGTGTGGGAGGAAAATTGGGGTCATCGTTGAGAAGCTTCCGCAAAAAAAAAGCAGCCCAAAGCAAGATGAATGCATGTTTCAGTGTATTATAACATGCCTTTTCGTTGCATGTATTCAAGATTGGGGTTTTGCATGGAGGGTTCCGGTGAGAAGGGGGCCAAAGTGGGGGGTTGGAGCCCCGTAGGGGTGCTTGATCTACGGGTAAGCTCGCTGACGAGGCCGGCGTGTCTCCGGGCCCTGTCTGCACATATCATGCCGGGCGAGACAAAAGATGCAGAGAGTGAGTGGGCAACTAGGGCGAGTCGGCCGTGTAATGAATTTACTCTCGCGGCACCTTTTTAAAGCGTAATTACAAAGGCAGGAAGGACTTTCTCGTCCAGCGCCGCGTTAATGCAAAGACAAAATAAACCATCGGGCGTCTTTATCGTTACCGCGGAGCATCTCCGTATTGATTGGGCGTTGTGATTTTTATGGAGCTGTAAGCAAATCTTCCTGTCTTAATGGACATTAATTTTTCAGCAAGTATGACTCTTGGGAAGGTTCTCATAAAATACATTTACAGTGGATTGGATTGAGGATATTACGAGCGTACTCTACCGTTTCAATCACATAACCTTGTTCAAATTGGATAGTGCAATCTTCTTACCATGTCAGTGGTTGGCAATGTCACTTTGAAACTTGAACCCGGTTGAATTCCTAATTAGAACCCTATTCATAATTGATTCATTTGGAACTCTAGCTGAACCTTGGCCTGAATCCTTCATTAGATACCCTAAAATTGACATCATAGAGTTAAATCCATCACCCTCTGATGATGAAACACAGCCTTTAAACCCACCCTGTTGAAAAACCAAATGTGGGTTACTTATACCTTGTTTGGATGTGTTGAACCAGGATTGGTTTGGTCTAATAGTCTCATTTATATGTTTGGTGATTTACACAACATTCTTCCCCCTGGCTTTTTTGTGGTCTATTGATGATAAGCCCTCGACAAATGCCCTCCCCCCTTTTCACTCGCTTCCAATCTTCACCCGCAAGTCAACATAATAAACAGTTTCAGCATTTTGTTTCGCTCAGCAAGGCCTTTGTCTCTCCTGAGGATTTATTTCTGCCTACAGTATTTTGAGGGGGTCTTAATCTGCACGCAGTTTGATTACCAGCGGCTAATTAAACCAAGGCAGCGCCAAGCAGGTGATGGGTCGCCGATGGGTGGTCGCAAGGAAGGGCTTTGGGGGTGTCCTGTTGACGTGCCGGCCGGCTGTTTTTCTCTGCTCCTTGTTTGCTTTGCTCGTCGTTGTCTGTGCAAGTAGTCCAAGAATATTCCATTTGCATATTTTAACCGTGCCAGATTTGTTTTCCACCGTGAGTTATAGCCTCAGTGCCGCCTCCGCCGCGCTAGTCAAATAAGACCCAGTTTTTTTATTTCTTCTTTGCCTGCGATTGAACTGTGGAAAGCTGCTGTGGGTTTCCATGCCGAGTTTGAATGGGGAACAAAGGGTAGCTCATATCTGCATCCCTAAGCGTTTTTTTATTGAGAAGAAAATAAGCAATGGGAAGGATGTTTGGGTACAAACACCGAAATTGGCTCTGCAAAGGATGCCTTTTTTATGGTTTTCCTGTTTTGTCTGTGAGTGGCATTATGCTACAAAAAAAGGGAAAATTGAGAAGACAATGAAAAGAGAAGAGAAAAATTGCCCTACCCCGCTTTGTCAAGCTGTAGTTGTCGAAGTGTTTGGCAGAACATTGATGTTCAGAGGTTCTAGATTTGCTTATCTTTGCCCCACTGCATGCTTTTAATTGTGTATCCATACAAGGGTCGCGGGGCACTGAGGTTTAACCCGGACAACTACGGGCACTAAAAGACGTAGAACCATTCACGCTCATACCTATAGAAAAATTATTGCCGAAAATGGATTGATCAGGTTCAAATGAACTGAATCCAGGATTTGATTCGTCGGTAGAGCTCTGTGCTTTACCACAGAGAGCGGCTTTACCAGGTGGCACACTAACTCAAAGCAGGCAAATGTCAACGATGACAAGGAGTTTGTCTCCGTAGAGAGATGCCCTTTTCCCTCGGTCCCAGAGCACCTTCAGTACTGTCGCGGGTCTCAATCCCTTGTCAAGTGCGTGAACCCGCATATCCATATGCATGCTGTGACACGCCAAGGCGCTCGCATCTGCTTTTCGCAGTGAATAGCCAACCAGGATGTACAGGCAAGACAGGATGTCCTCTGTCCCCACTCCAAGCAAGTGATGATGTCAAAGACATCAGCAAGACTATGGTCAAAGTCTCATGAGAATACATTCTATAGAGGCGGTAACAAGAATTATCCTTTTATTTGCTGTGGAATTGAGTACTCTTTATGATACACATACGTTAATAGAAGCCAAATGCTAAATCGTTCAAGGTTTAATCGGAACTCCTGTTTATTCATATCTCACACCGTTTTTTAATTGTTTTGGATTATAATTTGATCTCATTCTTAGATTCCTTGGTTTTGGATGAATGTCTGTGCATTCCCCTTGTGTGTGCTGTCAGATATGATTATTATATGCATTTTGCCTATTGTGCTCCTCATGGTTTCCCTTCCCTCGTGTGTTCAGGTATGTGTATTTTGTAATCAACCCCTGTCTGTCTATTTAAACCCTGTGTGTTTTTGAGTGTTTGTCGGATTGTCTGCTTTACCCTGATTTGGCTACGATTGCTCCATGTACCTATGCCATGTTCTAAGTTCCTCATTTTCCCATATCTGTCCATGTTAGGTTTGGTTTTGTTGTTTAATTCTAAGTCCTTGTTATTTTCTGAAGATCCTGCCTTAGTTATTAAAGTTTTTGTTAGAGTTAAAGTTAAAGTTTTTGTTAGAGCCCACAAAACAAACTGTAGCCTTTCCCTTACCAATTTGCAAATAACAGTAAAACCCTCCACCCACCACACACACACATACATCCTACTGTCCGCTCCAGCACGATGAAATGCACTTTTCATTTCTATCTATCCATTATCCACTATGTTCCGCCTCATACGCTTCTCTCCAGCAAAAGAGGAAAAATGCAAAAAGCTTAAGCCGGCCGCCAGAGTCGAGTCGTCGTCGTCGTCATCTGGCAGTCTATTTGAAGTTGTGGCTGGCTGATGAGTAATAGCTGCACTGTTGTCCTTATCACCAGCTCACACACCTGTGCTCCGCCTCGTGATGCACAGTTAATTGCTCCCTCCTATCGCGGCTTTGGGTTGCGATATCTGCTTCTGCTCCACATTCCTGGATAGTGTCCTTGCGCCCATTAGGGGCATGTCCATATGCCATTTACAGGGATGCAGTAGACAGAACGCAAAGGAATTACTGTTGGCCGGAGAAGGTTCTGGTCTCCTCCTAATGGCCACTTTCCCGATGCCGCGTGGCGTATACTTATCCGCGTAAATAAGTGAATGCCATCCTATCAAGTGCTGCCGCCACTGTAATGTTAAGATAAAGGTGCCATTGCCAGTCCCCATTTACCATCACCATCAAAAACCCTTCCCATTACCAATGTAATCCAGTCTGGGCTCTACGTCCTGCTCGTAAAGTGCCGACACGAGATTTGGGGATTAAAGTTGAGCCGAGAATTTGCAGGCTTCAGACGTAATACTAGAGGCATAACAGACTCATAAAATCCTTGTTTCTCAATCCCCGCCCACAGAATCGGACATTCTGTTATCAGCCTTTGTGATAGAAAAAAAATTGTAAACAGTATATCATAAACTATACATTTCTTAATCTTAGATGCCTAATTCCAATTTATTAAAAAAACCCATTTAATTTAGGAGGCACATCTCCAGGTTCAGTGTCAGTCAGCATATCCATCCTCCTCTGGATGAATGCCCGAGAGAGCGCCACCATCAGGCCTCCAGCTGGAGTGGCATTTGCACTGGAACAGCCCACTCCCTCCTCCTTCTCTTTCTCCTCTCAGCCAGGTCAGGTAAGAGGCAACTATTGGCAAAGTCTCCACGCTCCCCATGTGATAAATAACCAGGAGCTGGCTGGATGACACCGAATTTTTCATCATTAATCCGAGTCATTATGATGCCGTTTCCCCCGGCATTGATCCCTCCCCATTTAGTCCAGTCCCGTCCAGCTGACGCAGCCCCTCCAGGGTGGATTGGCAATGGAATGGGAATGGCTTCTAAGAACAGGTGTAGAGTGCAAATGCAATACGTCACATGGCTATAAATGTCCAGTTAAGAAGACATTTAAACTGAAGTCATAGAAAGTGAAGACAAAAATAAAGTATTACTTGAACTGCACTCTACCACAACTTTTACCTTTTTGAAACAAGATAAATATTATTAATAATATTTATTAATAATAATATTGTCATTGTTAATTATTATTAATGAGTATTATTAGATATTATGTATAATTATTGTTATTGTCATTACTATTATCATTATCATCATCATTATCATTCTCATCATGATCATCATGATCATCATTATCATTAGCATCATTATCATCACCATCATCATTATCATTCTCATCATGATCATCATTATCATCATCATTATCATCATCATCATCATCATTATCATCATCATCATCATTATCATCATCATTATCATTCTCATCATTATAATCATCATAATTATCATTCTCATCATTATCATTATCATCATTATCATTATCATCATTATCATCATTATCATCATTATCATCATTATCATCATTATCATCATCATTATTATTATCATCATCATTATCATCATTATTATTTTTATTTTATTATTTATATTTATTTATTATGAATAGTCGCAAAATATTTGGAATGGGCAGTTGACAATTGATTATGCTTTGTATTTTTGTTGAGGGTCACCATAATTAATACTAAGTTGCCTTCCTTCAAACTAACACACCAAAAACAATTGATTTGGTGTTTATGCTTTGCAGCGTTCATTGCAGATGTCAAACATTTAAAAAAAAATGTCAGTGAAAAATTATATCATACGATTCTGTTGTTTTGGCCACCTAATGAAATTGAGTTTCAAATTAAACAGTCAGTGCAATTACTTATTTCAAACCAATTTTCCGAGATATAATTTTCCCACTTTCACTCTTGCCTGAGGTTATCAAAAATAATGCTGCTGCATATAGTTGTCTGCGCTAGTAAATAAAAAAAAAGAGACATTTGGAGTCAAGTGACCCTGGAGGTGAGAGCGGCAGAGAAGGTTGTGACCCTTTGATGGCCTTGGTGACCGCCATCATCGGGGGGGCAAGGTTAGGGTGTGCACTCAATCAGCCTGGGCGAGATTGTTCTGGAAAAAGCCAGGACGGCAGGCGTGCCGAGCCCTCCAGTCGTGGTTTCCTGCGTGCTCTCTTTCTCTAGAAACAAGAGCCAAGCTGTAATTTCACAGCTGACAGACTTTTCCTTTGCCTGATTTGATATCATTTGTAAAAGAGAAGGTAAATCTACCTTCTCGGCCCCCACCGCCGTGGACTGTAATGCGTATTGCTCATCTTATTTTCTGTGGGCAAACCTGTCGACAGACGTCCAATCTTTTTCAAAGTGTGGAATGTAATTAATATGGTAGCAGAGTACTTGGACACCTGTGGGCTCTCAAGTGTGTGAATTTGGGGAATTGATAAAGCTATTCCAAACAATTGGGCATCTGCCACTGATTAATTGAGGCAATTAATAATTCCCCACCTTGCAAATTCATAATCTTGGTCTTTCTGCACTCAGTTCAGAACAAGCCACCTGATGGTGTAGGGCAAGGGTGTCAGACTGGGGTTGGTTCGCGGGCCGCGTTAACGTCAACTCGATTTCATGTGGGCCGGACCATTTTAGATATAATATTTGATTTTTTTTAATGAATGGATTAAAAGAACTGGATTAAAAGCCCTGCACATTCAGTTTTTTTATAGATCTAAAACAATGTTTATTTTAGCTTTTTTATATATTTTTAGATTTTACAAAACGATTTTTGAACTAAAAACTGAAAAAATGATTAAAAAATAACAATTATTGATTTAAAAGGGGGAAAATCAGGAAATGTAATATACATCTATACTCTTCATTTTAATTTGATCCTAAAACAGAAAGTCGGCACTCATGATTTACTTTCCCGGGCCACACAAAATGATGCGTGACATGATGTGTAGGGTTTCACTTATTTGTTATTTTTATTGCTATTCTTCTGTATGTACCATAATTTTCGGAATATAAGTCACACTTTTTTCATAATTGGCCTGGGCCTGCCACTAATACATTGAAAACCAGTTTTTTAAGGCGATAGTTATCCCCAAAAAATTGTAAATGTCGCATTGACACGTGCATGTTTAGTCTCCATGTAACTATTCTTCACTTTAAAGCATGTTTGTTCTCAATTTGTTGTAAAATATATAATCACCCTCCCTAAAATGCGCCTTACACGCCAGTGTGACTTTTTTCCTCTTCATTGTGCACAATTTGGCTGGCGCGGCTTATACTCAGGTGCGACTTATAGTCCGAAAAAATACGGTGAAGGTAATTCGTAATTGTTGTACTTGGGTAATTGAGTATTTTTAGGTGCTACTTGATGTAAAAAAGTTTAAAAACCACTGCATAGCTTTACTGACAGTATACTGCTAATGGTGGAATCACATGTGCGCTTGTCTGTGTTTGGTGGGTGGGGGTCAGATGTACGAGGTAATTACCTGGATCAGTGAGCATGAAGGTGGGGGCCGTGGCATCAGTAGCTGGAGGCTAAAGCTTCCTGATTCAACACACACACTCAAACACACACACACACACACACACATGCACCTGTAGCCAGATGACTAGCGAATTCTGTAAACCCAACACTGAACTCAAACGACAAGCCGGTGTTGAGATTGCACGAGAATATGTCTGCCGTCTCCCGCGGTTCCGCCAAACTCCTCTCAGTAGTTTAGACAACGTGACGATAGAGATGGAGGTGGTGGTCCGACTGTGCCAGTTATTACTCCACACTTTCACTAATGAAGTTAAAAATTTAATTATCAGCTAATTTGCCATGTTGTCTCTCCCGATGCTAGGTTGTCACCCACCCGTCGTGTCGGCTGCCATTAAATTCCGCGCTTTGACTCCTCTATTCATTTGGTAAGGAGAAATAAAATGGTGAGCCATATGTCTCGTCGTTAAAAGAAATCGCTGTATTATTTAGCATCATAGCAACCAATGATATTTCTTTATATTGTCAGGGTGACAATATATATTGCCATGGGGTACCACAAAATCGAGGGGTTAACACTAGGTCAAATTGACGTATTATTTTCATTCAACAATTTTATAGAGCGCTTATGCTCACCTGGGTCAACCCAGTCAGTCGCCATATTTGGCCTGGTTAATTGTTTACATGTGATGTGAGTTACTCTAATTGACTTTGACTCAACATAGGTCACGTTTTTATGCGGATTGACCTTTTGGCTTATCCCCTCAGGGGTCGTCACACAGGTGGTCAGGCCAAAACATAACAAAAAAGCCTGATGACGGTCAGATTAACTCATTTCCGTTGGTCCAAAAAATATAAATATATCTGGCAGTTGGGAATAAGATTAAGCAGTACACACCAATTCTCACACCCACACATGTATTATATGCACTTTGATTTATTGCTCAGCACTAAGTGCGTTCGATGTGCCGCTTCTTATTTATCCACGCCGAGATGCTTGGCGTGGAGTAATATTCCGCCTTCCCGTCATCCAGGGGGGGACCGTTTAAACGACTTGTTTTTATTGGTAGTCTCACGCAGGGGAAAGCGATTGATTTCTATTCAGGCTGCCCTATTGAAAGGTGTAAACAACTCTGCCATGCGTTTGCCAACTTGCTGCCAGTTCCTTTTCAGCCTCATGCATACTCTTGAAATATTCACAAGTTCATCTGTACTTTCACTTCATGTCAAAATACACGTCCTTTACTTATTTAAGATGTTCATGCAGCCATTCATAATAGGAAAACTTGCAATGATTTTCAGTGTCGGCGAGGATTTAGGGCCATAAAATGGGAGGCTTCTGTAAATATTGATCACTCTGAATTATGTATTGCGACCTATTTTGCTTTGAGGTATTTTAATTAAATGCTTAAATTGCTTTGAACAGATCTCATTTTACTTTTTTAATTTAAATGTCAATATTGTATATTTGGATTATCTGATTATATTAAAATTTAGTTGTTTTATTTAATTTAATATCTTTTAATCAATCATTAATTGCATTCACTACATTTTAATATTGAATTTGCGAGGAAAATATATTTAAATACTTTCTACCAGTACATGTAGGTGTGTTTGATTACTTTGTAATGACATATTAATTTATTTAGTCTAATTTGGTTTTCATTTTTTTCTCATTCAGATATTTAAATTTTGTTGTATTTAGTAATATTATTGTATTTACTTCATATATTTTACTGTACAGATCCCATAATACAATATGGACACCTGCTAGTTGAGTTTACTGAGGGCTGTCATGAAATACACATGATAGAATGTTAACATACAATATGAAGCTGGCCTTTTCTTTTCTATTCACAATTTAAACATCAGTATATTTGTCCTCAACATTCTATCAATGAATCACATTTCCTCTCGTTTTTCCATTCACCTCCACATTGCATTATTGACTGTGGCCTGCGGCTCTGTCAAAAGGGGTCTAAGTATATGGGTCAGGGTCTATACGCTCACGCATTAAGCCCCCCTGAACACCCCCCATCTTCTCACCTCAAACCCCGATCAGTTGCCTGAAATGGTGTTACCTTATCAGCCAAAAATCAGCACAATTAATTACAAGCTACTGTGGATATTGATTCATTTCTTTTGTAGTGCTACATTTTTTGCCTCCAGGTGAAAAGGTGACATCAAAATAGATTAAATATAGTGGATAATGCCCTCTTACCGCTATCAACATTTCCACTGAACAGCCACAAATACTCGACAGGTTGATATTCTCAGTTCTCACTCAGTAAAATGCAAATCCTTCCTAGAAAAGTCTTGTCTGTTTTTTTTTTAAACTGGTCACCACTTGGTTGCCATGTAGCTTAACCAGCCCAAAGACTAGTTAATGACATTTAAATCGCCCCTGTAGCGGCCAATCTAAAATGCTAAACAAAATTCTGGGTATCGACACACACCCATCTTTCGTATTATTATATTACAGATTCAATTTGATTTTTCACAGATAATCGCGTTGGGATGTTTGAGAAAATACGTGGCACATTAAAACATAGTTCCCATATAACAATACTGGTGTTGCCAGTTTTTCTCCTGTTGTCGAATTGATAAATGGTCTTTTTTTTGCTAGTACTATCTGTAATTTGTTTATCATTAACCAGTTCCAACATGTTCGAATGGATAAATGTGCGTGCATATGGCCTTGGATGACATATATAAGTTTGTCTGAAGAACACTACTAAGAAAATACCTTTGACATGTAAGCTGTCCTTCATAACAAGAGGGAAAAAAATCACGATGCAGTTTCCAAAAGGTCAAGATTGGCAATGACAGGTGCCTTCCATACAAGAGTTCAGACTGTACATGAGAGTTGACGGTAAATGATTAAAGAGTTTGTCAGTTAAGGATGGTGATGGCATGAGACTAATGTCGAGACTTATTCCGATGGCAGCACTTAGGCAGCTGTACTCAGTCTGGCGGAGTTTGGTGATGATAAGCACTCTTGACACGATCGTCTCTGTGGAGGCTTTTAGTAAGGCTACTAAAGGCCGGCCTGTTTTTCGCACTTATGATAACGGGCCGCCGACTCACTCGAATTCTACTTGCTCGTCAGTGTTTGGTTTCCTGATTACTTCTTGCCTCGACGCCCTCTTTGTCCTTCTCGGTGATTTCGCTCTCGTCCCATCAAGTGCTTCTTGTCATTGTCGTTACGACAATAACCCTTGACTCAAAGGTCACGTTCATTTCTAATACTACCGCAAAACAATCTGCGTTATTTATTGTGGTCCCGTTGACACAATAACATTGTGGTTCAAATTCAAATACATTTGGATTCAAATGCTGCTGACCTTTATTTGGACATGTCTGTTTCACTTCTGTTTTCAAGCATAAGAAATATATCAAATCAAGGATTCATGTTCAAGATAGAATTTCTTCAATCGTTTGCCACACGATCATTCCTGGTACTCGGTCGTTTGGTCGCCGGTCTTTTGGTCGCCCGGAAGGTTATTGATAAATCGTTGCTCAAATTCCCTAAATACAAACTGTGAATTATTATTTAGTCATACTTAATGCCCTATTAATTATTAGGCTAAAGAAAAGCTCCAAATTTCCCGTACTTTTATTGTTTTTTGTTGGAGAACTTGTTAAGACCCTGACTGACGTCCCTTCCTAAGGGGACAACTCATGTACATACAAACTCTTATACACTCACACGCCGGCTCAGTGAAACTGCTCAGGGCCATTGTTGGCTTTTATTAATGCGTAGACCGTGTTGTTTTACCTTGTTTTGTCGCCGGTTTTTGGTCGCCCGTTGTTTGGGTCCGGGCGACCAAAAGACCGGCGACCAAAAGACCGGCGACCAAAAGACCGGCGACCAAAACACCGGCGACCAATCGACCGCACACGATCATTCCTGGCCTATTTGGCGTTTTTAAACTCTTAAAAATTCCATTTTTGGGGGCAAAATGCCTTCTTTATGTAGCCTACCTGATCGTCAACCCAACCATCAGCTAAAATTGGCATGAAATAAGTCTCGTCACTGGGCTGAAAATATCGCAAAGTAGCTGCATTTTTGTATTCAGTGCTGGGAAGCCGTAAATAATAAGGTTAGCATTGTTTGTTAAGCATCGGAAAGCCACCATCTCTGCAGGTAGTTTCTGGAGGGGCCTTCGTAAGACGGGGTCAGGTAATTCACTGGGGCAGCCCTGCAAACACTCTTTCATGCTAGACTGCCTTTCAATAAATAAGAAATGTCTCCCTTCACCAATATAATATTAACCCCATCGTCTCCGTGGAGAGGGCGAAGAGGTTGGGGGGTGCGCAGAAAGGCCTCCAGGCCAGGCTGCTAATGGATGAACACGTACACCGTATTTGAGGATTAGACAGAAACACATCTTGGGGGGATATAAGGGGGTGTAAAGGCATCTCATTTCAACCTCGGAGGCCTGGCAATGCGGCTTCACCCAGCCGGTCACGGGGTTTATGGATGAGCGTGGAAAAGGAAGACTACAAAGCTGAGGAATCGGGAAGAGAGGGTGAAAGAAGGCTTCATGCTGCGTTACCTTTGAAAAGCTTCTCTCTTTTTTAGCTCATCCTAAATTCAATTTTCTTTCTGGATATACTTTATTGGTCACAGTCTGGGACTATACCCGACAGATATTCTCGACCAGACGTCAGTTGGAGTTTATGACGCTCAATCCCATCTGGACTCCATATATTTAAAAAAAATAAAAGATAATTGGTAATGGCACCTTTTAAAAATGGACTCATTCTGGACAGGAGAGTTGCGGTGACAGAAAATATTTCACGTCTTTATCTTGCGCTTTCATTAATTCAAGTTTAATGGGAAAGGATGCGGGGAGAGGGAATGTTAATTATCGCTATTCATTTTCCCCGAGCAGATGATTCAGAGTCATTGTTCTCATAAACGCTGCTTTGTGCAAACACGGGCCGATTTATCTTCCGGCTTGCTAAGGTCAGCGGTAACTGTCGGCTGTTCAAAATGTGCACAGAAACCGCCTCGTCGTTGGATTCTGAGGTTAACGTTATTATTAAAGTTACATCAAAACCCGTCTATGTAGGCGTTCAGTGTTAGCACAGATTCATGGTGTGTAATTGTATGTTTTGTTGTATGAGTTGAGTCCAGGAGGCTGTATTTGTATTGAGTGTAATTTGGTAGTTTGGTGATGATGGTCAGCCCGAGGAGGAAAAATCCAATCAAATCTTTGAGGGGACTTGCCTTATGGGGATATTTTAAAATTACGAAAGGTAGCTCGAGTGCAAGCATCATTGATTTGCAGTCTGGACACGCAGGGGTGAACAATTCCTGCTCCTGAGGATATGGCCAATTCTCAAATATAGCCACATTAAGTCATTGGACTTTTATTTGTTTTTTTACACACTGCACATTAAAAAACATGACATGTATTTGTACAAAAATTCCCCAAAAGGCTAGTTTTCATCAGTTGTACCCTGCCAGGTTTTATCAGCCAGCCTAAAAAAAATCACAGTATTAAATGCAAATCAAAACGTATATAAAATATAACCTTTTTTTGGCATTCACTTGAAAAGACTGTAAACCTGAAGTACAAATGAGTAAATAATTTGATTGGGCCAAAGTAAAGACTGTTGTAAACAACCCTAGCAAGAGTGAATGAACCTTGTGGTCATCATGGTACATCGAGAAGATCCACCACCATTGATTTCAGACCAGTATGCAGTATTCAGTGTTTTTGATGTATTTATTTTGAGCGAATATTGTCGTATTTTGTCAAAAATGCCCACAAAGGAATGTCGAACCAGCAGATGAATACAAAGTGGACGAGCCTTTGTTCACTGGTGGGGCTCGTCTATAATTTACAGGGTGTCCGCCCCTTTCCGTTGCTAATGGATGGGGGTGTCTGCTCAGAGACTGAAAGGGGTTGGGGGGTTTGACGCCAAGATTCAGGGATTGCCTCTTGAAAACAACCCCCGCCGCAGAAGTCAATAACATGCATGCCAAGTCAACACGAAAATACTGTGACCAATGTTGAATTTAGAGTGCTATGTATCTGATTGACGTGTTTGGGGGGGTCGCAGGTCTGGGAATCTATGGCATGGAGAGTACACACCATTATTACCATCCTGAATGGCCGTGGGGCTAGTAGGGCTGAAGGCAGCTAGATTGAAAAGGCTAATGGGTGCCCTAGTGATGCTGTGTGGAGTCATTTCTTTCGCATTGGAGGAGACCTTAAGCTCTGCTATCAAAGGAAATATATTGTTTCACCTTTAAGCGTGGGGGAGCACCCTCAGATACGTGGAGGACAGGTGCTCGGCCCTGAGAATGATGGAGGTCAATGTTCCCCTTTGGCTACATTGAAATGACCGTATGTTTAAAAAAAATGTGATTATCCTGTTTGCTAGGTTAGAGACGGAGTCTTTGTTGTCAGGCGTGTTGGCAGCCTTGACACCAGATGTGAGTGTCGCCCACAGGATAAGGAACAGCTGCTTTGGGGTTGTGACAGTATGGCCAGGGTAAGAAATACCCAGTGTGTTTATGCCTTTAGGGAGAACTGTTGTGGTGAAGACATTTGGGATGGCTGGCCGCAGTTGCTTGGATTCTGCCAGGGATCATCCATGCTGTTTTTTGTTGGTGCACCGTGTTGACGCCACGTGTTGACCGCAGAATTCCACCAATATGACGGTGATAATGTGATGAAGTCGTCGTTTGAAACCCAAAAATTATGCTTCTTTTCAAAATTGTTTTTGGTTGGGGAATCCTTTGACCATTTTTGGTTCAAAAATCACTGAAAACTCTAAAATGAGGATTGTCATTTTTTCCCATTGTTGTACAACTGTTTCATTCCGTGCATAGACTATTATTAATGCAAACAAATATTTTTGCATACGAAATGTCGTTTTACCAAACACTCGATTTGCAAAAAATAATTTGGCTTGCTCTTGAATTGACTGTACCGCACCAGTCAATCCACAAGGGCGGCAGGGCGGCAAAAGAGTGTACGCTCTACTGATTACCAATCTAGTTAAACAGTAAATTAAACCGTTCTGCCACGGCTTGAAAATCAAGAATTCATTACCTCCCAGGCAGAATGTTATGATGCACAACTGTAGAGAATTCTCAATTGTTAGTGTGAGCATGGAAGGCTGGCTCGCATACGTATAAACCAAGGGTGGACCCAAATGCAGGGAAATACAAGGTAAAACGGGGCTAGTGCCAACTTGTATTCAATATAAACTTGTTCTCCTTTGCACATTTGCGCAAGCAAAAGAAAAAAGTAGCAAATCAGAAGAACAGACTAAAGAAGACCAAAGTGACGAGGGGGATCAGGTAGGTGACAGGAGAGGAAGCCGATTGGTGGACACACAAAGAGAAGGTACATTTTGCAGAAATCAATCACAAGGACAAGACACACTAAAGCAGAAGCTTAAAACAAACCAAACCACTAAACAAACCAACCCAAACCCTGACAGTTTGACGATGTGTATACGCCTTTTGCAGATTTTTTTGGTAACTTTGACACTCTGGGAAAGCCCTTTTGCTTCCTTATTCGTTGGGACAGAAATGCTGGCTTCCTCTAATACCGGATTACAAAACAGAGGGTTAAGGACGGTGGTGGTGGGGGGGTTCCATGCAGATAGCTTCAGGCAGAGCTGAGCAATGAGAGCCTGATGAAACCATTGCTTGGGATCTGAAGGACACAGAGCAAGCTGTCTGAAAGCGTTAGAATCAATTGAATTTGAGCTCGGGGATCAAAGGCAGGCCTGTGGGCCGCTCAGTATTTTTAGTAGTGCCTTTAGAGCCATCAGTCATTTTCAATCCTGATTAATTTATGGAAATCTGGGCCTGTTTTTTGAGGTGTTAATTCTCATTAGGTTGCTGATGGATGGACGATGACGGATCCACAAGCAAAGCAACACTGACCTGTCTTTGATTGAATCCACCCTTTTACATATGCAGTTGCTGTTTTACATTCTGCAAATGGCATTGAACTTTTTTTTCTGGCCTGCAACATCGCTTTTATTGGGATAGTCAAATAAAAGTCAAACATTTGCATGTCAGTTTAATGAAACTGTAAAATCCAAAGACCGTGCAGTATGTTTTTTTTCCCTTTGAGAATACTAGGGGTGCGATAGATTTATATGAACCAAGTAGACACAGGCATGTATTCAGTATGTATAGAAGCAACGGAGCGAACACGCGTCAGCGACCTCAAGATTAGTTCGCGTGGCCCGGTGGGCGACCTGCTGTTTTCTGCTTGGATTCCAACCCTCTGTGCTTTCGGGAAAGGAGATTAGGCCGAGGCTGGATCGTTGAGTAATTGGATAAAAGAGGCCATAGCTCCTGGTGATCCCATCAGAGTCTTCACACCTCGCTGCCGTCCCCGCCCCCGCCGAGACCGCTGTCTTAGATGGCAAGGGAGAGCTCAAAGTGTCGACGTGTGTGTATGCATCTTGTTTGCTTGACTCTGTTGGAGTTGTGACAGCAGAGTTTGTCTACACGGAAACAACGCAAAGCTTTTGTTTGACTTTGGTCATGGAAGGAAGTCTATTGACCTCTGCAGCTGTCTCAGGGTTCCAACCAGGCTAGACCAAGCTTTCCTCAGCCAGGTCCTGTTTCCCCTTCTTTTTTCACCAGGTATTTATTTATGCCTGACTCTCCAAAAGTAGATTAAGCAAGGTCACGTGGTCAACTAGGGGGATTATTTGGAAACCCCTCTTTTCCAACCGTGCGTCCTGTCAGAGGCAATCACAAGTAGGAAGCCTCAAGAGTAAGATGTAGGCCTGAATGAGGCTTAAACGCAAAGCCAGATTAAAATGCTCATTTATGCTTGCACAAACATATTTTACAACGGTCGTGGAATAGCCTGTTCCAGATTAACATCAAATCTTCTTTGTGGAAATGTTACCGAAAATCGGATGGCATTTACACTTAAAGGTGGGGACAGAAAGACAGGTTTTGTCCCGTTTAAAACTGTTTTGACGTATTGTTCTCCATTCTCGCTTTAATTCTCTGCAATGGCGAAATAAAAATACGGTCTGAAAATGAAATCCACTTTCTTCACATACTTATTTCTTATTCTGTGGCAGACGAATCAAACATGCGGTGTTCTACTAAACAAACAGATCTCAAGTCTAGGACCAATGCCTGCGTGGCGTATTGAACTGGCCCAAGTCGCGGGAATTTGATGTTTTTACAGTAGCGAGATGTCCTGATAGCATCTCCGTCCAGCCTGCTTATCAAATATTGTCCCCCGCTGACCTGAATTAACCATCTCTATCTATATGTATTTATTGCTAAAAGCACGCCGAGACCACTGTGTTGCAATCATCAAAAGGCTTTTTATCTGTTTGCCCATGTCCCCTCCTCCTTCTATCTTTGAAAGTGAGTCACTTTACTGCCCTATCTGCCGGTAGTAAAATTAGCAGTTAGAGGCAAGATTATGACAGGACAATGCCGGCGTGCTTGTAAACTTGTGGTGGTGATGGTGCTGCTGGCGAATGACTGACAGTCTGATAAACATGTTGACAGAGTCTATCCGCATGCGATTGTTTGTGGGTATGTGGTATGTTTTGAATTGTTACTTGGCTTTCAAACAGCAGAACCACAAACACTTTGTTTGACTGACTCGGCTGTTCAATATTAACCTTCCTGAGTTTCTGCCAGTAAGGTCTTGTGTAGCCAGATTATGGAGTGGCGGTCAAAAAAAAAAATCTTGTGCGATCATTTTATCAAATTGGTTCAGTTCAACAACCCCAAAAAAAATGTCTTTGCATGGGGCATGTCTGCAGCTTTCAAAGAAACAGGAGGTACATAACCACATGCAGATTTGCATCTGTTCATGCCAAAGGCATACACAGGAAAGGTCGGCATGGAGAAAACCAGTTACAACTGACCCTCGTCACCCAACCACCTTCAATAAAAGCCTTCCTTATGCAACACTTCCAAGGCAGCCCATCAGGAATAGTAATGAGCAACACCTTAAAATGGCAGACGCTAACCGTTCATTTAACCGGATATGTTTTCGTAAAGAATGTCTCATTTTTATTGTCTTGGGCCAGGTTGGATTTATATCTTGGGCTTGGGGTGGATGACGTAACTCTCTTAGTGGGGGGTTGTATGTAATTCTAACCCCTGTTCTAGGGATGTATTGAATCTCATGTCAATTGAGTCTTCCTTGTGAGACTAATAAATATTTCATCTCCATTAATAACCAGACCTTGAATCGTTCTGTTCCGTTTGTTTCTTCAACAGACCCAAAATGCCA
Organism: Stigmatopora argus; assembly: GCF_051989625.1. Lineage (NCBI taxonomy): Eukaryota > Metazoa > Chordata > Actinopteri > Syngnathiformes > Syngnathidae > Stigmatopora > Stigmatopora argus. The sequence continues at coordinate 3,890,931 of NC_135396.1, read as the reverse complement.
ACTCCTGATAACAAATTTGTAACTGGTTCAGTTTGACCCATTCTTTTTCTGCTGCATTAGTTCAATAGTTAATTAATAAACTAACTTATCTTCTCTTTTTTTGTCTTTCATGTTGCCCTGCTGTGATACTACAAATGTCAACAATCAGGTGAGTTCAATTTATATTCCTTTTTGTGTGTTCTCTCTTGTGGGTCAATCGGTCACTCAATGAACTTTCATAAATACGCCATGCTGTACTTATAACCCCGTGTTTAAAAATAATCGACGGGTCATGCAACTTTTGTCTCCAAAAAGTCTGTTCTCATCTGTATTTTGAATTCAGACTTTTGCATCTAAAAAAAAACAACAACCTATGCACACAAAAATTAAGTATATACTGTTCGTTTTAGTCTAAAATTATGACAAACATCTCATTTCCATGCCTGGAAGTTTTCCACAGCATGTAATGAACAGTGCGTGAATTTTGTCATGCGGTTAAAGCAACAAGCCGACTTGTTTGCTTGCTTCCCAACCCAAGCACCCGTTCAGTATTAGATCTTTTCCGCCTGTGGCATCTCATTCTGTGTTTTTTGCCCATCCTAAACCCTCCTACTTCCTGCTTCGACCTCCATATGCCCGGGCTCGTTTACATGGCTGCAGGAAAAGAAAGCGGTGTGAATTATATATGCAGCGGTCCTCAGTGGGACTGGGGACCCAACAGATGCTTGGCCCTCCAGATCTGCTTTTGCTTTACTTGCCTTGTCTTACACAGGCTTTTTAGCATTTGGAGATGTCTGTTTAAAAATGAGACATTCAGTAATTTGGATGACTTCTGGTATGTCTGGATTCGTTACAATAATTATTTTGGTAGACCTGTCTAGACACCTGCGAAAAGTCAAGCTCATGGTGCTATTTGTGATAAGTAAAAACATTGGTTTTCCTACAAAAAAAGTACATATGGTATAGTAGATATAAAGTACTACTCTTCTGCTAAAGCTTTTTTTGTGATTGTCGTTAATTGAACAATCCTTGAAGTATTCCAAAATGTATAAATGGTATAAATCTTTATTTTGCTCGCGGGGAAGACATTTTTTTTATTAGCCACTAAATGACAATACCTAATTCTTCCTAACTTGGCTCTACTGCATGAGCATCAGAAAACATCTTGTTTGATTCTATCTTCTCGTGCATAGTTATTATTAGATGTATGAGCTGGACCTTCTTGGCGACACTAGTATTAGTGGCTCTAATTTCTCAGGTGAACGTTATTGGAACCCCCTTTTCACTGGCCTGTCATATGTACGTATATGTGTCAGTGGCATACGCATACGTGTGCGTGACAGGCAGATTTACATGGTTTAATGATGAGGGATCATGGTGACGACTGGACCTGTCAAGCGCCCCTAATGAGCTAGGGGTCGAAAGCCTGAGGCTGGGGTAAAGAATCGAGATCCTTGGTGGGAGGGAGGAAGACAGGCAGGGAGGTAGGGGGTAGTCATATTAGCTCCTGGGAGAAGGGCTATAACGTGTCAAAGGCTGAGTGCTGTCTTCAGTCACTCTGTAGTGTTGGTAATTCAAGATCCTTGTTTAAATGGTACAAAAAAATGTGGACACAGCAGGAAGCAACATCTTATTATAATGATTTTTTTGGGGGGGTCTCCATTTTCCCCAATTTTTGCGAGTATTTTCAATGTGAAAAATATATCCCGGACCCGATCACAACACTATTCCACTTACCCAGTAATCCTACCTGGAATAGTAGTAAGAATAAGACGGGAATTTAAGTTTTATTATTCAACATGTAGTTTAGTGTATCTTAAATATCAAGATGCATGAAAATTTTTTGAATGGTCCTTATCTGGAATTGAACAGAAATTTGTGAAAGTGTGTATTTTATTAGAATTTAATTTGTTCCCCTCTTTACAATGATATATTGCAGTTAAGGAATTTGCCCGAATGAGCCACAATCGGAAGTTGATATGCTAGGAAGATGTTAGATTACTATTTTGAGGGAATTAATTACGATACAATGAGACACAGTCAACAGTCTCATGGGTCAACATAAACATTAGTGCACTATCAAGAGTATGCAATAAAAAGTCTGAAGTAACCGTACTCACAATTGAATAGGATGTCATGCAATTGTCTCCTGAAGAAGCCATTTTATGCAAATTACAACCTTATGACGCTTTATCTAGGCTTGTTTTAAGTCTCTGATAACTATATAGTAAGTATTGTTTGGAAATAGATGCAATCAGTAGGCAGCTTTTAAGCAAAGCGGGAACAAGGTAGCATCCCAGCGATTGTTCAAGTCTTATGCTAAGCCTATAAAGATGCCCTGTAGGATTGAGTATTTTTTCTTCTTCACCTGAGGGACGTCCTTTCTCAACTCGGCATCAGCAATCTGAGCTGGTGTAACATCGCACCTCACTCCTCTACCGCAGACCCTCGGGCCATATGTGCGCAAATGAAAGATGGCAGGCCTGACCTCTACAAACAGCTTCTCAGCTGGAGTCCATGACCTGTACCAAGTCCCTCGGAAATATAATAGGCTACAAATTTTACACTTTTTCTCCCCCTTCCGAAATAAACAATGACAATTTTTTTTTTTAGAGAGTAGAGCATCTAACCACCAAAAGGGAAATTTTCCTGATGGTTGAATCCTACACAGTCATAAACAATTCACACAAAGACAGGATGGAGTTGACACAACGCAGTGCATTAAATCTGACCACTGGCTTGACCTATGACAGCAGGGACGTCCTCAGGGGTGCTGAGCAGCTTTGGGGTGTTTCTGGGGAGGTGGATTCATTTCCCCCGGCACATCGAGACCACCCTCGTATCCGCACATGTTGCAGTGGGGCTTTTTTTCCCTGCTAACGGCCATTGATAAATCAGATAATGAGCGTGGAGATGACCGGGATTAACCCTCTTTAGCATCCAACTGTCTGCAATTCACCGCCTGTCCAGACCTTGCTAAGAGGTGATCAATGCGGTGGAAGATGCGTCACACATTTAGAGGCAATTCTGTTGAATTTGGCCCTAATAATAAAAAAAAACAAGACATTAGCATATGGTCAGATTGGGAGGCCAATTTGTCAAGTTGTTGTCCTTTTTGTTATTTTACGCAGCTAATTTTTGGATCAATCCAAGGGCTTGTACTACTCAGATATCTCAAATCAAAAATATTATCCCTGACACTTAAGTGGCACAAAATTTGCAAAGCGTTTTCGCCCACACAATCTAATGTAGGTTGTCAGTGAGTTTATTGCCAATGTGGGGTTCATCATGAGCAACCTCTGTTTTATGCTGCCAACAAATCAAACCAGCATAAAAGCTGTTATTATTATAATTATAAATGATATAACACACTATTCAACTAACCTACTAGTGGAGACATGAACCGTGTTGAAAGTCTTTTCATGCTTTGAAACATAATTAAGTGTAATTAA